>NC_083717.1:42288428-42599728 GCF_028564815.1 Eubalaena glacialis
ATGTGTCTACAAGCCAAGACACACCAAGGATTGCCAACAGAAGCTAGAAGAGAGGAAGGGAAGGACCCTCTTCTAGAAACTTTAGATGAAGTATGGCCCTGTCAACGTCTCAATTTTGGACTTCTAACATCCAACTGTGAAAAAATAAATTTCAATTGTTTTAAGCTCCACAGTTTGTAGTAATTTGTTACACCAGCCCTTGGAGACAAATATACCCTCTACTCTTCTTGCTTATGTTGGCTTCTCTTTTCCCTCTGGCCACTACAGATCAACCCCTCTACCCCTTAATCCACCAAGCTGCCAATAGCTTGCAGGTTGGACATTTGTCAATCAAGCCCCATAAAAGAGAGTCAAGGGCTTCCCTGGTGGTCCAGTGGTTGAGACTTCACCTTCCAATGCAGGGGGTGTGGGTTCAATCCCCCTTCCAATGTGGGCAGGGGTGTAGGTCGGGGAGCTAAGATCCCACATGCCTCAGGGCCAAAAAAACAAAACATAAAACAGAAGAAATACTGTAACAAGTTCAATAAAGACTTTAAAAATGGCCCACATGAAAAAAAAAGAGAGAGAGAGAGAGAGAGCGTCAGTCCTTTCTGCCTCTCCAATGAAATTCTCTGGGAAAGAACTCAAACTGGCCCAGCTTAACTTGGGAGATAAATCTAGACCAATCCACTGTGGCCACAGGGAAAGTGACATTGCACCAGGATGGCAGCTCCCAAAGTAGCCATGGGAAAGAGGGTTAAAGGAGAATTTCTAGAGTATCAAGTGTCCACTGCAGATACCCTTAAATCATTATTCCAGAAATACTGGCTTCTCTGGACCATGTTCATCTGTCCTTTAGTATTTTCATGCATATCTGTCAATGAAAAATGGGGTAAAAATGGAGAAAGAACACTGAATCTTAAAAAGCCAGAAATCTAGGCTGACCAATGGAAAACTTTGGCAATGTGCAATGTCAAAGAGAAGATGGACCCCAGTGTTCCTGGAAGGAATAATGGCACATCTTATAAAGTAAATAATTTGATGGTCCTTACCCCATGCTGTCTGCCTGGAATGATGAATTGATGGCATTCAGCCCTGTGGAAAAGGGATCTCGAGAAGTGGCCAAATAAAACTGTGCTTGCTTCAATCTTTGTCTCTGCAGATTTTTCTCTTCTCTGTTGCAGTGTGGAAACTGGGGCAGTCACAAAAAGACAAATACTGTATGATGCCACTTACAGGAGGTAACCAGAGTAGTTAAATTCACAGAGACAGAATGTAGAATGGTGGTTGCCAGGGGCTGGGAGGAAGGGAGAAATGGGCATTTATTGTTTAATGGATATAGAGTTTCAGTTTTGCAAGATAAAAAGGGTTTTGAAGACAGTTTGCACAACAGTGTGAAAGCACTAAACACTACTGAACTGTACACTTAAAAGTGATTAAAATGGAAAATTTCATGTCACATGTATTTTACTACAATTTAAAATAATAAATATGTCTCCACTGAGAGCATCATTCAATTCCTGCCCCAACTAGACTACTAAGGAATGGTTAAGAGCACATACTTTGAAATGAGATAGACCTGGGTTCACCTCTGAGTTCCCCATAGACCTGAGCATGGATGTGGGCAAGGTAGATGCTCAATCTTCAAAAATGTTTTTTAAACCAAAATATACATTTTATCTTTCAAGTGACTAAATCATATTGAGTACCAGGTTCCCAACCATTCTTTGAGCCTCCATCCACAAATTTAGAGTGATCAGGATGTTTTAACAGCCAACTGATTCCCCGGCCTAAGCTGGAGGGTAACCTGTCCCGGCCAATGAATATTGGGGAGTGTGCACTTTCTCTGCTCTGCGTGTATGGTCCAGACAGCCTTGCAACTCTGGCTTCAGAAATGAAGAGCAGCGTAACCCCACTGCCATTAAACTTGTCAAGTTTCTCCTCCAAAAAGGTACTTTGTGTATCTAACACTGACACCTAACGAAGGCCCTGGTTGGTCATTTGAATACATCCAGCCCAACTCTGCAATGCGATCAGTGATGTCCTCACCAGGCTATTGGGTTCACATCAGGGAAGAGTTGGAATTCATCCCTCGGGATGTTCAACATGGAAGGGCCTCAGTCATCATTTAACCTTCCTCCTTGTTTTTAAAAATGGGGAAACTGACACCCAGAGACAGTTAAGGGACTTGTTTAATAGAAACTAAAGGTAGAAATGGGGATCAAACCCAGACCTTTGGAGACTAAGTACAGACAAATTTCCACCACAACAGGCTGCTTCACAAAAATATATGTGCCTCATGAGTTTCCAAGTCATCTGCGCTCAGGAACCTAGCCAATTTTCTCTGTACTTCTCCAGTTTTAATGTATGCACTGTCAAAGTAAGCATGTATAAAAATGTACATTGTTAACTATGATAATGAAATCCTGGACTCCTCTGTACATTCCACTATAATAGCATATATCACAACATTTTATAATTATCTCTTTGTGGCCTGTCTCCAGTTCCTCCCCCACCAGACTGTAAATTCCCTGACAACAAGGACTGTCTTGTTCCCAGTACCTAGCACAGCAGCTGATACAACTATGACCCTGGATAGACAGTAGTTAGATCATTTGCTGTGCAAATGAGACGTGCATTGTCCATAATGACAAATATTCATTTCATATCTTAGTCTTAGAAGAAGCAAGTTGAGAAAATGTATGGCATATGCAGGGGTCCAGGCAAATTGTCAGAAGTGTAACAGAATTCTGCAGATGCCTTGTGGTTTTTTGTTTGGGGGGTTTATTGCTTTATAATAAAATTCAAGCCTCCTATGTATGTCAGGTAACAGGATGGCTGAATCAAACATTTCAGCAGGTCCCAAATTTTAAGCATACAATCTGCTCTATTTTCAGAATTAACTCAGTTGTTCATTAATCCTTTATGTGTTGAGAACCCGGGTGGCCCAGCCAATGATACACCCATCTGGCAACCAAAAGCAATTTCAAAATAAGTCAAATCCTTCACTTGTGTTTCTCAGAAACCATGAAGTACAGCTTAATGTATGGTCCAGAGAAGCCCTTATTAGAAAATCCTCTCTTTTCCTAATCCTATCCCTCATATCCTGCAAATGTTTCAGCATCTCCCTCTACACATTTTTGGTGCACTTCTGGATCACAGTGGTGAAATAATACCACAACTGCATCTCCTTTCCATCCTCAAGCCAATAAGATGGTACTAAATTAATTTAGAAGATACAAACACTCAATAGAAAAGAGATTAAGAGGTGGGACACAAAGAGACAAGAGATTTCAGCAAAATCCTGCAAGATGGTGAGCCCACTGAGACACCAGGGTAACTACTGGGTGAGCAAAAGTCCCAACCAAGAGCAACCTAGACAGCATTACTCTCTGAGAGGATCTCAGCCTCTCTTGCAGACACTTAGAGAGGCTCGGGGTTCAGAAATGCTTGGTGCAAGTGAAATGTTAGGCTGAAATAGAATATTATCAAAGATGTACATAGGGAGCCAGTGGACTCACTGCCACTATCCCCTGACCACCCCGCCTCACACACACCCATGTGGAAACACAGACACCTGGAAGCAATACATATTCTCTCCATGCAAACAATCAGACAACTTCTCCTTAAAGAAATGGAATGTTCCAGGGGGAAAAAACTCTGTGTTCTGGTATTTAGGGGCCCAGGATAATGGACAACAGCTCTCTTGATCATCTTCCTCGAGAAGCCTCACCTAGGAAATGCAAAAGGGTATAATCCTTATGAAGGGGAATTTAGCAACACCAAGCAAAATGACACATGCATTTGTTCTCTGACCAGCAAGTCCACTTCCATGAATCTATCCAAACAATATGAAGAAGACAGGTGCACAAGGATGTTCACTGCAACTGTATTGTAATAGCAAAAGACTGGACCCAAATATCATCCATAGGAACGGGTTGAATAAACACTGGTACATCAAAACAATGGGGAGATTTACAACCATAAAGAGAAATGAGGAAACTGCCTATAAACTGCTATGAGGGACTTCCCTGGTGGCACAGTGGTTAAGAATCCACCTGCCAATGCAGGGGACACGGGTTTGAGCCCTGGTCCGGGAAGATGCCACATGCCGCGGAGCAACTAAGCCTGTGTGCCACAACTACTGAGCCTGCGCTTTAGAGCCTGGGAGCCACAACTACTGAGCCTGTGTGCCACAACTACTGAAGCCAGGTGCCTATAGCCCATGTTCCACAACAAGAGAAGCCACTGCAATGAGAAGCCCGCACACCACAACGAAGAGCAGCCCCCTTCTCGCTGCAACTAGAGAAAGCCTGCACACAGCAACGAAGACCCAACACAGCCAAAAATAAATAAATTAATTAATTAATTTAAAAAAAAACTGCTGTGAGTTTATCTCCATGATACATTGCTAACAGGAGGAAAAAGTAAAGTACAGAGCAAGGTTTAGAGTATGTTACCTTTTGTGTAAGAAGGGAGGAAATATGAATAATTTTCTTTTTCTGTGATATCTTTTTCTGGTTTTGGTATCAGGGTGATGGGTGGCTTTGTAGAATGAATTTGGGAGTGTTTCTCCCTCTGCAAATTTTTGGAAGAGTTTGAGAAGGATCGGTGTTAGCTTTTCTCTAAATGTTTGATAGAATTTGCCTGTGAAGCCATCTGGTCCTGGACTTTTGTTTGTTGGAAGATTTTAAATTATAGTTTCAATTTCATTACTTGTGATAGGTCTGTTTATATTTTCTAATTCTTCCTGGTTCAGTCTTGGAAAATTGTACCTTTCCAAGAATTTGTCCATTCCTTTGTGGTTGTCCATTTTGTTGGTATATAGTTGTTTGTAGTAGTCTCTTATAATCCTTTGTATTTCTGTGGTGTCAGTTGTGATTTCTCCTTTTTCATTTCTAATTTTATTGATTTGCATCCTCTCCTTTCTTTTCTTGATGAGTCTGACTAAAGGTTTATCAGTTTTGTTTATCTTCTCAAAGAACCACCTTTTAGTTTTATTGATCTTTGGTATTGTTTTCTGCATTTCTACTTCATTTACTTCTGCTCTGATTTTTATGATTTCTTTCCTTCTACTGACTTTGGGTTTTCTTTGTTCTTCTTTCTATAGTTGTTTTAAGTGTAAGGTTAGATTGTTTATTTGAGATTTTTCTTGAGGTGAGATTGAATTGCTATAAACTTCCCTCTTAGAACTGCTTTTGCTGTGTCCCATAGATTTTGGGTCATTGTGTTTTCATTGCCATTTGTTTCTGTGTATTTTTTTTATATCTTCTTTTATTTCTTCAGTGATATCTTGGTTATTTAGTAGCACACAGTTTAGCCTCCATGTATTTGTGTTTTTTACAGTTTTTCTCCTGTAATTGATTTCCAATCTCATAGCGTTGTGGTCAGAAAAGATGTTTGATATGATGTCAATTTTCTTAAATTTTCCGAGGCTTGATTTGTGACCCAAGGTGTGATCTATCCTAGAGAATGTCCCATGTGCACTTGAGAAGAAAGTGTATTCTGCCACTTTTGGGTGGAATGTTCTATAAATATCAATTAGATCCATCAAGTCTATTGTGTCATTTACAGCTTATGTTTCCTTATTTATTTTCTCTTTGGATGATCTGTCCATTGATGTAAGTGGGTGTTATTATTGTGTTACCGTCGATTTCTCCTTTCATGGTTGTTATCATTTGCCTTATGTATTGAGGTGCCCCTATGTTGGGTGCATAAACATTTAAAATTGTCATATCTTCCTCTTGGATTTATCCTTTGATCATTATGTAGTGTCCCTCCTTATCTCTTGTAGCAGTCTTTATTTTAAAGTCTATTTTACCTGATACGAGCATTGCTATTCCAGATTTCTTTTCATTTCCATTTGCATGGAATATCTTTTTCCATCCTCTCACTTCCAGTCTGTATGTGTCCCTAGGTCTGAAGTGGGTCTCTTGTAGACAGCATATATATGGGTCTTGTTTTTGTATCCATTCAACCAGTCTGTGTCTTTTGGTTTGGTCATTTAATCCATTTACATTCAAGGTTATTATCAATATGTATGTTCCTATTACCATTTTCTTCTTTTGGGTTTGTTTTATGTGGGTCTTTTTCTTCTCTTGTGTTTCCCGCTTACAGAAGTTTCTCTAGCATTTGTTTTAAAGCTGGTTTACTGGTGCTGAATTCTCTTAGCTTTTGCTTGTCTGAAAAGCTTTTGACCTCTCCATCGAATCTGAATGAAATCCTTGCTGGGTAGAGTAATCTTGGTTGTAGGTTTTTCTCTCTCATCACTTTAAGTATACCCTGCCACTCCCTTCTGGCCTGCAGAGTTTCCGCTGAAAAGTCAGCTGATAACCTTATGGGGATTCCTTTGTATGTTATTTTTTGTTTTTCCCTTGCTGCTTTTAATATTTTTTCTTTGAATTTAATTTTTGTTAGTTTGATTAATATGTGTCTTGGTGTGTTTCTCCTAGGATTTATCCTGTATAGGACTCTCTGTGCTTCCTGGACTTGGGTGACTATTTCCTTTCCCATGTTAGAGAAGTTTTCAAGTATAATCTCTTCAAAACTTTTCTCAGACAGTTTCTTTTTCTCTTCTTCAGGGACTCCTATAATTCGAAAGTTGGTGCATTTAGTGTTGTCCCAGATGTCTCTGAGATTGTCTTCAATTCTTTTCATTCTTTTTCCTTTATTCTGCTCCTTGGCAGTTATTTCCACCACTTTGTCTTCCAGCTCACTTATTCTTTCTTCTGCCTCAGTTATTCTGTTATTGATTCCTTCTAGTGTATTTTTCATTTCAGTTATTGTGTTGTTCATCACTGTATTTTTGTTCTTTAGTTCCTCTAGATCTTTGTTAAACATTTCTTGTGAAAAACCACATTCACAGAAAGAGAGACAAGATGAAAAGGCAGAGGGCTATGTACCAGATGAAGGAACAAGATAAAACCCTAGAAAAACAACTAAATGAAGTGGAGATAGGCAACCTTCCAGAAAAAGAATTCAGAATAATGATAGCGCAGATGATCCAGGACCTCGGAAAAAGAATGGAGGCAAAGATCAAGAAGATGCAAGAAATGGTTAACAAAGATCTAGAAGAATTAAAGAACAAACAAACGGAGATGAACAATATAATAACTGAAATCAAAAATACACTAGAAGGAATCAATAGCAGAATAACTGAGGCAGAAGAACAGATAAGTGATCCAGAAGACAGATTGATGGAATTCACTGCTGCAGAGCAGAATAAAGAAAAAAGAATGAAAAGAAATGAGGACAGCCTATGATACCTCTGGGACAACATTAAACGCAACAACATTCACATTCTAGGGGTACCAGAAGGAGAAGAGAGAGAGAAAGGACCCAAAAAAATATTTGAAGAGATTATAGTTGAAAACTTCCCTAACATGGGAAAGGAAATAGCCACCCAAGTCCAGGAAGTGCAGAGAGTCCCAGGCAGGATAAACCCAAAGAGAAACATGCCAAGACACATAGTAATCAAATTGGCAAAAATTAAAGACAAAGAAAAATTATTGAAAGCAGCAAAGGAAAAACGACAAATAACATGAAAGGGAACTCCCATAAGGTTAACAGCTGATTTCTCAGCAGAAGCTCTACAAGCCAGAAGGGAGTGGCATGACATATTTAAAGTGACAAAAGGGAAGAACCTACAACCAAGATTACTCTACCCAGCAAGGATCTCATTCAGATTCGATGGCAAAATCAAAAGCTTTACAGACAAGCAAAAGCTAAGAGAATTCAGCACCACCAAACCAGCTGTACAACAAATGCTAAAGGAACTTCTCTAATTGGGAAACACAGGAGAAGAAAAATACCTACAAAAACAAACTCAAAACAATTAAGAAAATGGTCATAGGAACATACATATCGATAATTACCTTAAACGTGAATGGATTAAATGCTCCAACCAAAAGACACAGGCTTGCTGAATGGATACAAAAACAAGACCCATGTATATGCTGTCTACAAGAGACCCACTTCAGACCTAGGGACACATACAGACTGAAAGTGAGGGGAGGGAAAAAGATATCCCATGCAAATGGAAATCAAAAGAAAGCTGGAGTAGCAATACTCATATCAGATAAAATAGACTTTAAAATAAAGAATGTTACAAGAGACAAGGAAGGACACTACATGATAATCAAGGGATCAATCCAAGAAGAAGATATAACAATTATAAATATACATGCACCCAACATAGGAGCACCTCAATACATAAGGCAACTGCTAACAGCTCTAAAAGAGGAAATCGCCAGTAACACAATAATAGTGGGGGACGTTAACACCTCACTTACACCAATGGACAGATCATCCAGACAGAAGATTAATAAGGAAACACAAGCTTTAAATGACACAATAGACCAGATAGATTTAATTGATATTTATAGGACATTCCATTCAAAAACAGCAGATTACACTTTCTTCTCAAGTGCACATGGAACCTTCTCCAGGATAGATCACATCTTGGGCCACAAATCAAGCCTCGGTAAATTTAAGAAAATTGAAATCATATCAAGCATCTTTTCTGAACACAACGCTATGAGATTAGAAATGAATTACAGGGAAAAAATGTAAAAAACACAAACATATGGAGGCTAAACAATACGTTACTAAATAACCAAGAGATCACTGAAGAAATCAAAGAGGAAATCAAAAAATACCTAGAGACAAATGACAATGAAATCACAACAATCCAAAACCTATGGGATGCAGCAAAAGCAGTTCTAAGAGGGAGGTTTATAGCACTACAAGCCTACCTTAAGAAACAAGAAAAATCTCAAATAAACAATCTAACTTTACACCTAAAGGAACTAGAGAAAGAAGAACAAACAGAACCCAAAGTTAGTAGAAGGAAAGAAATCATAAAGATCAGAGCAGAGATAAATAAAATAGAAACAAAGAAAACAATAGCAAAGATCAATAAAACTAAAAACTGGTTCTTTGAGAAGATAAACAAAATTGATAAACCATTAGCCAGACTCATCAAGAAAAAGAGGGAGAGGACTCAAATCAATAAAATTAGAAATGAAAAAGGAGAAGTTACAACAGACACCACAGAAATACAAAGCATCCTAAAAGACTACTACAAGCAACTCTATGCCAATAAAATGGACAACCTGGAAGAAATGGACAAATTCTTAGAAAGGTATAACCTTCCAAGACTGAACCAGGAAGAAATAGAAAGTATGAACAGACCAATCACAATCACTGAAATTGAAACTGTGATTAAAAATCTTCCAACAAACAAAAGTCCAGGACCAGATGGCTTAACAGGTGAATTCTATCAAACATTTAGAGAAGAGCTAACACTCATCCTTCTCAAACTCTTGCAAAAACTTGCAGAGGAAGGAACACTCTCAAACTCATTCTATGAGGCCACCATCACCCTGATACCAAAACCAGACAAAGATACTACAAAAGAAGAAAATTACAGACCAATATCTCTGATGAATACAGATGCAAAAATCCTCAACAAAATACTAGCAAACTGAATTCAACAACACATTAAAAGGATCATACACCATGATCAAGTGGGATTTATCCCAGGGATGCAAGGATTCTTCAATATATGCAAATCAATCAATGTGACACACCATATTAACAAATTGAAGAATAAAAACCATATGATCATCTCAATAGATGCAGGAAAAGCTTTTGAGAAAATTCAACACCAATTTATGATAAAAACTCTCCAGAAAGTGGGCAAAGAGGGAACGTACTTCAACATAATAAAGGCCATATACGACAAACCCACAGCAAACCTCATTCTTAATGGTGAAAAACTAAAAGCATTTCCTCTAAGATCAGGAACAAGACAAGGATGTCCACGCTCGCCACTACTATTCAACATAGTTTTGGAAGTCCTAGCCACAACAATCAGAGAAGAAAAAGAAATAAAAGGAATCCAAATTGGAAAAGAAGAAGTAAAACTGTCACTGTTTGAGGATGACATGATACTATACATAGAGAAACCTAAAGATGCCACCAGAAAACTACTGGAACTAATCAATGAATTTGGTAAAGTTGCAGGATACAAAATTAATGCACAGAAATCTCTTGCATTCCTATAAACTAACGATGAAAAATCTGAAAGAGGAATTAAGGAAACACTCCCATTTACCACTGCAACAAAAAGAGTAAAATACCTAGGAATAAACCTACCTAGAGAGACAAAATACCTGTATGCAGAAAACTATAAGACACTGATGAAAGAAATTAAAGATGATACAAAGAGCTGGAGAGATATACCATGTTCTTGGATTGGAAGAATCAATATTGTGAAAATGACTATACTACCCAAAGCAATCTACAGATCCAATGCAATTCCTATCAAATTACCACTGGCATTTTTTACAGAACTAGAACAAAAAATCTTAAAATTTGTATGGTGACACAAAAGACCCCAAATAGCCAAAGCAATCTTGAGAAAGAAAAAGGGAGCTGGAGGAATCAGACTCCCTGACTTCAGACTATACTACAAAGCTACAGTAATCAAGACAGTACAGTACTGGCACAAAAACAGAAATATAGATCAATGGAATAGGATAGAAAGCCCAGAGATAAACCCACACACATATGGTCACCTTATCTTTGATAAAGGAGGCAAGAATATACAATGGAGAAAAGACAGCCTCTTCAATAAGTGGTGCTGGGAAAACTGGACAGCTACATGTAAAAGAATGAAATTAGAACACTCCCTAACACCACACAAAAAATAAGCTCAAAGTGGTTTAAAGACCTAAATGTAAGGCCAGACACTATAAAACTCTTAGAGGAAAACATAGGAAGAACACTCCATGACATAAATCACAGCAAGATTCTTTTTGACCCACCTCCTAGAGAAATGGAAATAAAAACAAAAATAAACAAATGGTACCTAAAAAAAAAAAAATCATTTCCTGTATTTTCTCAATCCGTGCCTCCATTCTATTTCTGAGACTCTGGATCATCTTGCCTATTTCCTTTTCATTTATTTGGTCTTGTAGGTTTTTACCTTGCTCCTTCATCTGTGACATATTATTTTGCCATCTCACTTTTTTTTTTTTAATGAGTGGGATTGTGTTCCTGTCTTACTGGTTGTTTGGCCTGAGGCTTCCAACACTGGAGTTTGTAGGCTGTTGGGTAGAGCTGGGTCTTGGTGCTGAGATGAGGACCTCCAGGAGACCTCACTCCGATGAATATTCCCTGGGGTCTGAGGTTCTCTGTCAGTCCAGTGGTTCGGACTTGGAGCTCCCACGGCAGGAGCTCTGGCCCGATCCCGGGCTCGTGAACCAAGATCCTGCAAGCGGTGTGGGGCGGCGGTTCACTTTGGGGTTCCTCCCGTCTCCTTGGGCATCAGAGTCCCCCACCAGCCGCTGGCAGGCACCCTGTTTTGGGGGAGGTGCTAACTCTGCATCTTCCCACACCACCATCTTCAATCAACTACACTTTGATTTTTCAAAAATAAATAAAATAAAATGGAAAGTTGCCACCATCAAAAATAAATAAATAAAATAAATAAAAAATAAACGCCTACACTAAACAGTACACTTAAATGTGAAGTATCAAATGCTTTTCCCATGAAGTCAGAAAGGAAACAAGGTTGCTATGAGCACCATTTCTACCTACAATGTACCTGGGTCCGAGGCAGTTCAATAAAGCATGAGAAGGAGATAAGAACTATAAGGATTGGACAGGAAGAAATAAAGCTGTTATTATTTACAGAGAATATGGTTGTGTACTTTGAAAATTCAAAAGAATCTATAGATGAATTATTAGAATTAATAAGTGAATTTATAAGGGACCATGGAGGAAAAAATAGTCTGTTTAAAAATCAATTTTATTTCCACATGGGAGCAACAAACCAATAGAAAATGAAAATTTTAAACAAATGCTATTTACAACAACACCAAAAAACACCAAACATTGCTTGGCTCTGGAGCCCATGGATGAGCAGCTCAAGGCTGATTACTTAAAAGCAACAAAACAAAACAAAACAAAAATACTCAATGCCCAATGGGCTCTGGAGCTGTTAATTTCCATTTCTGTTTCATTTCATTCATGCTGTAAATTTCCCTCCAGCCTAGCCCAGGTCCTGTCTAAAGTAGTATCCCTCCCTGGGAGGTGTGATTGAAAAGGTGCTAAGACCTGTTCTGTAAACTGAAAGATAAATATGAGTGGTAGAATTAACGCGACCAGACCACTCTGAAGGCCTCCTGGGAAAAGCCAAATATGTTCCCTGGGTGGGATTAGACTCTGGAAGTGCACCTGGAGGCCAGAATCTGAAAGAAGAGGTGAGAAACTACAAATTGAGTGGTGGAGCTTCTGACCCTCTTTCCTTCCACTCAGACTTGGTGTTGGGAGAATCTGCTCTACAGCTGTGTCAGTCAAAACGGAGAAGAGCTTTTCTCACCCACAGCAAAAGAAAGCTGTCTATTTTTTTGAGGAATTTGAGTGAAGTTTCCCTGGGGTTGGTTGCAAGCTATTTGAGTACCATCACCCACTTTCCCCCCCAAATCCCTTGCCTCTCACCCTCCACTCATTTTGCCAACAGCCCCATTTTGTTTGTTTGCCTAAGATAAGACTTCTAAGTTTGGTGTTGCCACCATTGGTCCCACATTTTTGTCGCATTCTGCCAGGACATTCTCTGGGAATTCAGGAGCCTGTGCTGGCACGTTAGAGCTCCTGGTCATTTTATCCACAAGGCACTTTGGTTTCCTTAACTAAGGTTGATGAGCTTTAAAGGACCTACTGACATGTTAGAAACCAGGGGAAATGCATGGGCTCTAAAATAGAAAAAGGCAACTCAAACATCAATATGAATATGTGTTTAAATGTCTATAAGATGGAACCTAGGCAGCTAGTCAATTTCAACTCCCCTCAGCCCTTTCTGGGCTTTATATGAAGTACATTTTGTTTGGCTCATGGATACATTTTAATGTGCTTTGCGGGGAGGTGTTGTCTCTAAAATTAGGAGTGCTCAGTGGCCTTCTGAAGTCTTATACTATGGCCCTCCAGGATTTCCAAGGTGGGCTTGCAGGGAACTTCACAAGTTGAAGATTAAATGAGATCACAGAAAATAAACTACTTTGAAAGTAGATTTTTTTTTAGGTTCTTTGAGGATCTCTTCTGTCATTCTTTTATCCTCTCCTTTTCCAATATCAGAGAATGAGTCACGATTCCCCAGAGCCACTTCCATCCCCAACTCCTACTCCTGTTTCCTCCGCGAATCCGATCCCACTCTAAATCTGCCACCGGAGCCTAGACAAAATCCATGTAAGGGAAATTTTCTCTGTCATTTCTTGTGCCCCATAGAAACTTGATTTTTCTAAGGCTCACAAATGTTATTATGCCACCCTTGCCAATAGTATTAACAATTGATTTAGGAAGATTTGGGAACCAGGATTAATAGGGGCAAATTTGGGGACAAGTGGGTCTCCTCAGTGCCCTTAGCCCATTGTCATCTGTCCTACTGGAACCCTTCCCTTTACCCCTAAAATGTTCCCGGCATACTTAGCTCCCAGTTTTCTCCATGACTGAAGAAAAAGTGTGTTTCTTTCCCTTTTCCTCCCTATCTTTTGACTTTTGCTTTTCAGCAAAAGCGGTATATTCTCTCATTGTTGTTAGTTCACGGGCAGAGGATGATAATGATAATTATGATACTAGTAATTATTGTCCTAACTTTGTCACTGTTCTGATTGTGCAGCCTCGTGCAGTAGAGTTTTTTTTACAGGGGTGCAAGACCGCACTTTGCGATTTCTCCAGCAGCCACTTGGAATTTAGAATCCATATTCTCAAACTCTAGCATTTATTAGAGGACATGTGATTAATCCAAGTTTTGCTCATGATTAAAAAAATTTCCCTGGGGTATTAGAAGACCTTGAGTCTAAAGCAATGGGTGTTCTTTGAGGAAGTAGTATTTCTCCGCATTTCGCATCACCTGTGGCGTTGTGGAAGTATGGACAAAAACAGGAATTTTCTTCCTTACCCACCGAACCTGCTCTTCCTCCTCTGCTCCATTTCTGAGTCTGAAATGGCTCATCAATTCACCCTCTGAACCTTGCAGTCACTTTCAACATCTCTTCTACCTTCATGGCTCAAGCCAACGTCAGGTACCGCTCCAGTGAACTACCTCTCCCCGGCAAGCGCTGCTGTGAATCCTCGCCCTGTGATTGGTCCCCCCACCTGGAGCCCTATCCATACAAGTCCTTACCAGACCCTCCAAAAGATGATGCTTCCCAAGCCGAAGTTCATGTCATTAAGAGCCAGAAATAGTTCCTTACCTGATCGTCTGTCGGGTTAAGGAAATTTTTCTTCTATTAGCAATTTTTTAAAATCAGGAATAAGAATTTATTGTATAGCACAGGGAACTACATTCAATATCTTGTAATATCCTATAAAAGAATCTGAAAAAGTATACATATATACACATGTATATATGTATATGTAATACATGTGTATATACATATATAAAAGTATATATACTGAAAGTATATATACTGCATCACTTTGCTGTAAACCTGAAACTAACACAATATTGTAAATCAACTATACCTCAATTACATAAATAAATAAATAAAATTTTTAAAAAATCAGCAATAAGTATTAAGTTTACTAAAATTTTTTTGTATCTCTTAACTTAGCATATGGAATTCTTATTGGGTCCACTGATATGCCATATCATATTAATATATTTTCTATTTTTATGCCATGTTCACCCTCCTGAGATAAACCCTACCTCATTGTCATAACAGATAATTGTTTTAAATTGAATTCAGTTTGTTAGTGTTTTGTTTGGAATTTTCACAGCTATGATTCTCAATAATTAGGGCATTACAATAGTAGCGATTTTCAAACAGTGAGTTGTATGGCCCTTAGTTTCTACGGAGGCCCCAAATGTATTTGAGGGTGAGGAATAGGAATTGGGGTGGGGGAAGAGGGGAAAGCAAGTAGGTGAGTACAAGCTCTCCTCTCTTCCTCAACCAGAGATGCTTCATTTTTTAAATCTTTTTTATACACTAGGGTTCCATGTGTGGTTTTAGAGTTGACATTATTTGAGTGAAATGAATTGGGTGGTTTTCAATCTGTTCATATTTGCTGAGACACTTTAAATAGCATGGGAAATTATCTGTTCTGTAAAATCATATGAAATCAGATCTTTTTAACGGGCGGAAGAGTGAAAGGGTCAGTAAGTTTTTGAAAACCCTTTAAATTGAAATTTCTGTTGAGGTGATTGTAGATTCATATGCAGTTGTAAGAGATAGTCCGGAGAGGTTCTCTGTGCACTTTGGCCAATTTACCCCAGGTAACATTTTCAAAATTATAGTATAATATCAGAACCAAGATATTGTCATTGATGTAATCCACGGTCTTATTCAGGTTTCCTGAGTTTTACTTGTACTCTGTATGTGTGTGTGTGTGTGTGTCTGTGTCCGTGCGTGCGCATGTGTGCGTGCTCTATACAATTTTATCACCTGTGTGTGTTCGTGTATCCAGCAACACAATCAGGCTACTCAGCAGTCCCAACACCACAAAGATCCCTCACGTTGCCCTTTTATAATCAAACCCACACCCCTCCTGATACCCCTTCCCTCTCCCCTTTTCTAATCCCTGGAAATCTCTAATACGTCCTCCATTTCTTTTTTTCTTTTCACTTAAAGAATGTTACATGAATGGAACAATACAGTGTGTAACCTTTCGGGATTGGCTTTTCTCACTTAACATAATTTCCTGGCTATTCATTCAAGTCATTGTGTGTAGCAACAGCTGGTTCCTTTTTCATTTCTGAGTAGTATTCTATGGTGTGGATGTTCCACAGTTTGTTTAACCATCCATCTGTTGAAGGATATCTGAGTTATTTCCAGTTTTTGACTATCACAAATAAAGCTGCTATGAACATTTGCATACAGGTTTTTGTAAGAATGTAAGTTCTCATTTCTCTGGGATAAATGATCAATTGATGGGCTGTATGGTAAGTGCGTATTCAATTTTATAAGAAACTGCCAAACTGTTACCCAGGGTGATGGTACCATTTTATGTTCCCTCCAGCAAATGTAGGAGTGATCCAGTTTCTTTGTTTCCCTGCCAGCATTTGGTGTTGTCACTATTTTTTATTTTGGTCATTATGATAGATAGGTAATAAGAGGTCATGTGGTTTTTATTTTCCTTTGAGATATAATTGACATACAATAATATATTAGTTTCAGGTGTTCATTGTGGTTTTAATTTGCATTTCCCTGATGACTGATGATGTTGAACACCTTTTCATATGCTTATTTGTCATCTTATACCCTTTTCAATGAAATATCTATTCATGTCTTTTATGCATTTTCTAATTAGATTGTTTGTTGTTTTTACTGTTGAGTTTTGAGTTCTTTATACATTGTAGAAATTTGTCCTTTGTTGGATATGGTTTGCAAGTATTTTCTCCCAGTATGTAATGTTTCCTCTTCACATGAACTTTCTCAGAACAAAAGTTTTAATTTCAATTAAGTCCAATTTAACAATTTTTCCTTTTATGGATCATGCTTTTTGTGTCATCTAAGAACTCTATGTCTAGTTCTAAATCCTAAAGATTTTTGCCTATTTTTTCCTAAAAGTTTATAGCTTTATGTTCACATTTAAAGTCTATGATCCGTTTTGAGTTAATTTTTGTATAAAGTGTGAGATTTAGGTCGAAAGAGGTTCTTTTTGGATGTCCAACAGTTTTAGCACCATCTGTTAAAAAGGCTGTCCTTCCTCCATTGAATGGCTTTTGTACCTTTGTCAAAAAACAGTTGAGCATATTTGTGTGGGTCTATTTCTGGGTTCCCTATTATCCTAAGTATATCCCCCTGCCATTAACACACAGTCTTGAATACTGTAGCCACATAATGTCTTGAAATCAGGTAGACTGATTTTTCCCACTTTATTCTTCTTTTAAAAAATTATTTTGGCTATCTACTTTCTTTGGCTTTCCATATAAATTTTAGAAAAGGCTTGTCTGTGTCTACAAAAAACCTTGTGAGATATTGATAAGTGTTGTATTAAACCTATCAATCAGTTTGGGGAGAGTTGGCATCTTTACTATATAGAGTCTTCCAATCAATAACACAGTATGTCTCCCCATTTATGTAATTCTTCTTTGATGTTTTTCATCAGCATTTTGCAATTGTCAGCATTCAGATCCTGTACATGTTTGGTTAAGTGTATAATCTAAGTATTTCATTGTCATTAGAGTGACTGTGAATGGTATCGTGTTCCATTCCATTTTGCATGTTCATTGTTATTATATAGAAATGCAATTGATTATTATGAATGATTTCTTATCCTCAGAGAACATCCTTATTAGTTCTCAGAGGGTTTGTAATGGGGGGGGTGGAATTTTCTATGCAGACAATCATGACATCTACAAATAAAGGTAGTTTTATTTCTTCCTTCCTAATCTGTATGACTTTTATCTATTTTTTCTTAGATTTGCGGAGAGGCTAGCACTTCCAGTACCATGCTGAGTAAGAGTGGTGAAAGTGGACATCCTTGCCTAGTTTCCCATCTTAGAGGGAAAGCAGCCAGTCTTTCACAATTAAGTTTAAAGTTAGCTGTAGGATTTTCATAGATGCTGTTTATCAAGTTGTAGTATTTCCCCTGTATCCTGAACTTGCTAAAAGTTTTGATCACAAATGGGTGTTGGATTTTGTCAAATGCTTTTTATGTCAATTGCTATAATCATATGGTTTTTGTTTTTTAGCTTGTTGATATGGTGGATTTCATTGATTGATTTGGAATGTTGAACCAGCCTTGCATACCTGGAATGAATCCCACTTGGTCCTGGTACATAATTCTTTTTACATTTTGCTAAATTCTACTTGCTAGCATTTTGTTGAAGAGTTTTGTGTCTGAGTTCATGAGAGATATTGGTCTATAGTTTTCATTTTTGGTGCTGTTTTTGGTATCAGGGTAATACTAACTTCATAAAACAAATAGGGAAGTGCTTCCTTCTTGTCTGTTTTCTGAAGAAATTATGTAGAATTGGTATTAATTCTTCTTTAAATGTTTGGTTGAATTCTCCAGTGAATCTATCTGAGGATGGAGATTTCTTTTTCGGGAGTTTTAAAATTTCTAATTCCGTTACTGTAGTGGCTACTCTAGTGGCTACAAGACTAGTCAAATTGTCTATTTCATCTTGGTTGAGTAGTTTGTGGTTTTTTTGAGGAAATGGTCCATTTCTTCTAAGTTGTCAAATTTATCACTGTAAAGTTGTTCATAGTATAATCTTATTATCCTCATAGTAAAAGATCTACAGTGCCCCTTGTTTTTAAAAAAAGAGAAAGAAAGAGTTTGCTACTCTATTGTATGTTACAAAAGAATTATACATTGTGGAATGCAGTTTAAAGATGACATATGCCAACAAGCACCTTGTATTATATGGCACTGCCATAATTTAAAATTGTTTTTATCTTGGAATTGTTTGGTATTAAAAATTAAAACTTCTGCTCACAGGCACACCAAGGTGTGTACCCTGTAAGCATGGTATCAGTGATTTTTTTTAAAGTTATTATTATTCTGGAGCCTCAAACAAGAATTATAACTTCTGTGATTATCATTTCTTTCCTTTAATTATTTCTGTAACACTCCACACTGAGTTTTGGAAACTCATCCCTTATTTTTTTAACAAAAAGGGGGGAAAAAGTTTGTTACTCTGTTGAATGTTAAAAGATTGACAGAACCTGTAGTGATGGCCCGTATTTCATTCTTATTATTGGTAATTTATGTCTTCTCTCTTTCTGCTTCATCAGTCTTCCTACAGGCTTATCGATTTTATTGATTTTTTTCCCCAAGAACCAGATTTTTGTTTCATTGATTTCCTCTATTGTTTTCCTATTTTCCATTTCATTGACTTCTGCTTTTGTCTTTATTCCTTCCTTCCTTCTTCTTGCTTTGGGTTTATTTTGCTTTTCTTTTTCTAATCTCTTGAGGTAGGAACTCAGGTTTTTAACTTGAGACTTTTCCTCATTTCCAATATAAGCATTCAGCGCTATCAATGTCCCTCTCAGCACCACTTTTGCGGCATCCCGACATATTTTGATACGTTGTACTTTTTGTTTTCATTCAGTTCTGTAACATGTAATTGTCAGAAGTGTACTTTATTCATTGTCCATGATTCACTCTTATACAAATGATGCCATGAAGAACTTCAGTTTACAAACAGTTCTCAGCCATGTCCAGTGTAAAAAAGAAAAAAACAAACAAACAAAAAGTAGAAACACTCTCAAAGTCAAATGTGCATCTGGAAACAATTCAAAGATACCGTGATAACCTTGGAGGAAAGTCAGTAAGAAATTATGTGGGAAGAAGGGGGTGTAGCAGACGCTGCAGTCCGGCCATGTGTGCATTTCCTGAAGATCTGCTCTGCTCCTGTGAGGGAGAAAATATGGAGCATTTACTACCTGGTGCACATCAAATCAATCCTCTTTTCATTATGCCAAAAAACTTCTTACCAAGACCTTGGGTTCTCTGCTTACAACACTTTTACAGGGAATTGGACTTCTGTGGCTTTTAATATTGAAAAGATGTCTTAAAAGATGTCTTATTGAGATCGATTGTGTGTGTGTGTATTCTATTTTCTTTGAGACTTCTTTTTTGACCCACTGCTTTTTGGAACTGAGTTGTTTAATTCCTACATGTTTAGAAATTTTCTAATTGTCTTTCTGTTATTGATTGTTATGTTTGTTATTGTTATGATTGTTATTGTTCTGTTATGTTTGATTCCATTATGGTCAGAGAACATTGTATGATTTCATTTTATTTATCTATTTTTTTAATTGAAGTGATTTCATTTTTAAAAAAATTTGTTGAGGTTTATTTTATGGCCTAAGAGATAATCTATCTTGGTGAATGTTTCATGGGCACTTGATAAATAATTTATATTTTGTTGTTGGATGGGATGTTTTATAAATATGAATTAGAGCCTGATGATTGATTATCCTGTTCAGGTATCCTATATCTCTGATTTTAGAGGCTGATTAGAACTCTAGTAGTTCTATAAGTTGCTGAGAGGGGAGTGCTGAAGTCCCCAACTATAACTGTGCATTTGTCTGTTTCTCCTTTCAGCTCTATCAGTTTTTACTTCACCTATTTTGAGGGTCTGTTGTTTGGCCTATGCACATTTAAAGTCATTCTATGGATTGGTGGATTGATCGTTTTTAATAACTTCTTAAACTCCTTTTATTGTCATTGAGCCCTTCACGGTTCCTACACCTCTTCAAGGTAGGAATATCTTCAATAGCATTGAGGTTCTCAAAATATTTTGTTATCCCAAAGCATATTGTGTGTGTCTATGCGTACAAGGTATTTTTATATTTACATAATATAAACAACTATGTGCAAACACTATATATACTTTATAGTATTGCTTTGGAAGATTTTATAATATACATAAACGTGATTGTACCCTATGTATCCATTTGCAAATTGCTTTCCTCACTCAACATCATGTTCTCCAGATGTATCCATGTTGACACATAAAGATACCTCATTGCTTTTAACTACTGTGTTGTAATCTTTTGTGTGAATACACATTAACAGTTTATCCACTCTCGTGCCTGGTTTTTCCTGTCTTGAGTTTTCATTATGCTGTGGGCCTGGGTAGGCTCTGTAGCCGGACACTTGGCAGGACAGCTAATCGAGAGTTAGTCACTCGCTTCCCTACCTTCTGGTCTTTTCTCCTCTCCCCACACCACCCATCTCCCTTCTCCCTGTCCTCCCACTAAACGCCATACTCCTCCCGGGGAGCCTCTTCTTTTCTGCAATCTGTCTCTGCAGTTTTTCCATGCCAGCTCTTTATTTATACCTTGGGAAGCTTTCTCTACCCATGTTGAATTTCCCTCACCCCAAGGACTATGATTTATTCACCTCTGTGCCCCATCTCCCTCCAGATCTACTCAGCTCCCAGCATTGTTCTAGAATCTGCTGGGCATTCAATCAAAATTTTTTTAAATCAGCACGTCAATGAACAAAGCCTGTAGCCTTTAAACAGCTTCTAGAGACCACTCCCACTCGGCTAGGCATGGACTCATCTGAGCATGGAATAAAATCCCACAGGGCACACTGTCTATTTTCCTGGAGAAGCTGTTCAGGAGCCAGGCTCAGGAATCCTCCAGTCCTGTCCTGGCCACGGCCCCCACTGCTTTCAGGGATGCTCGGGTGAGGGCCTGAGAGGTGAAGGCCCCTGCCCCAAAAACCCGAAGGGATCAGACCCTTAGTTGGGACAGATTTTCAGGGGTGGCAAGCGAGAGGTATAGGGCTCCTGCCCCTCTAGCTGGGGAGTCACCAGAGACCGCCTGTAAAGTTATGGAATTCCCAAATAATAATTACAATTAATTGAACACTTAGGGTAAGTAACCCAGGGACATTCCTTGGCACTTGACAAAACACCTGGGTGTACTTGCAGCTGCTAATGTTTTAGGGTTTATTAGGGCCAAGGCTCTGGGCTAAGTGCTCCTCACAGATTTTTTTTCTTAATTTCACCTTTTCAAGAACCCTATGTAGTAGGAACTAGTAGTAGTTCCAGCAGTAGTAGTAGCAGTAGTAGTAGTAGCAGTAGTAGCAATAGTAGTAGTAGCAGTAGTAGTAGTAGCAGTAGTAGTAGCAGTACCAGTAGTAGCAGTAGCAGTAGTAACAGTAGCAGTAGTAGTAGCAGTAGCAGTAGTAATAGTAGCAGCAGTAGTAGTAGCAGTAGTAATAGTAGCAGCAGTAGTAGCAGTACCAGTAGTAGCAGTAGTAATAGTAGCAGCAGCAGTAGTAGCAGCAGTAGTAGTAGTAGCAGTAGTAATAGTAGCAGCAGCAGTAGTAGCAGCAGCAGTAGTAGTGGCAGTAGTAATAGTAGCAGTAGTAGTAGCAGTACCAGTAGTAGCAGTAGTAATAGTAGCAGCAGCAGTAGTAGTAGTAGCAGTAGTAATAGTAGCAGCAGCAGTAGTAGCAGCAGCAGTAGTAGTGGCAGTAGTAATAGTAGCAGTAGTAGTAGCAGTACCAGTAGTAGCAGTAGTAATAATAGCAGCAGCAGTAGTAGCAGCAGTAGTAGTAGTAGCAGCAGTAGTAATAGTAGCAGCAGCAGTAGTAGTGGCAGTAGTAATAGTAGCAGTAGTAGTAGCAGTACCAGTAGTAGCAGTAGTAATAGTAGCAGCAGCAGTAGTAGCAGCAGTAGTAGTAGTAGCAGTAGTAATAGTAGCAGCAGCAGTAGTAGCAGCAGCAGTAGTAGTGGCAGTAGTAATAGTAGCAGTAGTAGTAACAGTACCAGTAGTAGCAGTAGCAGTAGTAATAGTAGCAGTAGTAGTAGTAGCAGCAGCAGTAGTAACAGTAGCAGTAGTAACAGTAGCAGTAGTAATAGTAGCAGCAGTAGTAGTAGCAGCAGCAGTAGTAATAGTAGCAGTAGTAGTAGCAGTACCAGTAGTAGCAGTAGTAATCGTAGCAGCAGCAGTAGTAGTACCAGTAGTAGCAGTAGCAGTAGCAGTATCCCCACTTTACTGATAAAGAAACTGAGGCTCAGATGAGGCAAAGTATCCCGCTCATGATCACCTGGTAAGTGGCAGAGCCAGGATACAAACCCAGGTGGTTATGCTGTCTCCAAATGCCCTTTTTTCTTCCCTCTGTCCCTCCCTCCCTTCTTTTCTTCCTGCCTTTCCGTTAAACATGATTTTTTATTATACAAAGAAAACCTGAATCTATTTTTCTAAAATTCCAGACCATATACCTAGAGTACGAATCTTTATTATCCTCCCTCTTCTCCCATCCTAATCTGTGCATAGAAATACAGGGCTTTATTTCATTTTGAAGCTTCTGACTGGTTTTGTTTTTGTTTTTTGGCTGTGTTGGGTCTTTGTTGCTGCACTCCGGCCTTCTCTAGTTGCGGCAAGTAGGGGCTACTCTTTGTTGCGATGCACGGGGTTCTCACTGTGGTGGCTTCTCCTGTGGTGGAGCACGGGCTCTAGGCGCACGGGCTTCAGTAGTTGCAGCACATGGGCTCAGTAGTTGCGGCAAGTGGGTCCTAGTGCGCACAGGCTTCAGTAGTTGTGGCGCACGGGCTTTGTTGCTCCACAGCATGTGGGATCTTTCTGGACCAGGGATGGAACCCATGTCCCCTGCATTGGCAGGCGGATTCTTAAGCACTGCACCACCAGGGAAGTCCCCTCTGACTGGTTTTTAAATGATTTTTTTTCTTTTTTGGGGGTAAGCAATAGATTCCCACGGCTCAGAAATCAAACGCTCTAACTATCCAGCACTGTCTCCATCTCTGCCCTGCATCATCCCCACTTCCCCTCCTCACCCACAGGGGACCACTGGGCTCATTTTCCCAATGTCCTCCCAGGGCATCTTCATTTACATCCACACATGGACAAGTGTCCTTTCTGATTTCTCCCAATTCGGGCCCCAAATGTAGCACACTCTCCACGCTGTTTTGCATCTTCAACAGTTGTTTATGAACCATTGTTCCATACTGTGTTTTGCCTCTGGTTTGTGGGAAGGAAGGGAGTGGGGCAGGCCCTGGGCAACATTTCTCAAAGGAGGCATTTGTTCTGTGATGTTCTCTTAGCTTCCTTCCGGCAGCTCATTCCCACCCCTCTTGGTCCGGCTCCACCACTGCTGGGCCCTGGATGTCTGAACCTCCTTCCTGACGGCTCTGCACATGCCCGCTGCCCCAAGACCAAAGCCATTACCCTCTTTGCCCTTCCCACACCGCCAGGATGTACTGCTTGGTACGGAAGCATGAGTGTCCCCCTGTATCGAGCAAAGAGCTAATGGTGGCATTTCTGGCAGTGCGGGGAGAGTGCCTTTGGGGAAGGGGTTTCACGGATACTGCCGAATGGAGCTCGGCAAGTGGCTGCAGCATCTTGGGGTAGAAGGAGCAGCAAATCCGGAAAGCTTCTTCCTCATGCAGTGCCCACACTGCCACCAGGCGAGGGCAGGACACCATCCCGCCTCCCACAGCTTCTGTCCCTGCCAGCCCCAGCCCTGCCCTGCTCCTTTGTGCACCCAGAGCTGAAGTGATGACTCACCAGTGACCTTGATCCCAGCTGCTCCCTCAGAAGGGCAGTTGTCGCCTCCCAGCCTCTCCCTTGGGAACCAAAGCTGACAAAGCCATCTCCTGCCACAGCCTTGCCCTGGGCGGGCCCCACCTGACCAGGGCTTCCATTTTGGGGGAGCTTGACCAAAAATGGAAGATTTGATTGAATTTATCCAACACTGAGATCAGAAACTACTGACTTAATGGTGGCTAATACTGCCCCTAAAACTACCTGCAATTCATTCTGAATTCATTGAATACATATGTATGGAGAGCCCCCTATGAGCCAGGCGCTGTTCTAGGTCTGGAAATGGAGCAGTGAATACAAACCCTTGTTCTCGTGGAACTTACATCCTGGGAGAGCAGGCAGCCAATCAGATCCTCCCACACCAAATAAAGTCTGTGTGTGTGTGTGTGTGTGCGTGTGTGTGTGCGTGTGTGTGTACTGCCAATATTTGTGTATTTGTACTGTCAACCAGGAATATCTATAGATGAACAAGTTGGGTTTATTACTCGTTGCAACAAGGGAGCCCACACACCATAGGGGAACCGAGGGCACCTCAGCACAGGGGTGTTAGAAAGAACCTAGAACAGGATTTGGGCTTTGGCTGGGTGGTGTGGGAGAGGGCCTAAGAAAGTGGGGCTTTGACCTGGATTGGGTGCTTCCAGAAAGCAGTGATGAGGCTATGGTAGGGTATCTTAGTAAATCTCATCTAAAAGGAGGGGGACCAGATGGAGGTCAAAGCTGTAATTAATAAAGAAAAAGCAGTCACTCCTATTACCCAGGAGACACAGATTTGGGTATTTTGTGGCTTGGACAATGCTCATGTTTTGCTGCGTTCAGACATGATAACGGAGTGATCTTGTTTTTGTCTTGCCACATCGTGGTCACAGAGGGACTTTGTCTGATGGTGACGTTCTACTAAATTGTTTCCATTCAATGGGAGAACAGCAAAGTCTAGCTGTGCATGCAGGGCCAGCTCCCAGATGTCAAGGCTGCTGCTCTGTCAAGCTCTCTCTCACTCTGTATATAATATATACATAACTTCAGGTGGAAGTAAGTGCTTTGGAGATAGAGAGGGCTAGGAGTTGCCAGTGTGGGGAATGTGGTTACTTTGAAGCAGGTGGTCAGCCAGGCCTTAGCGAAGGTACCAACTGAGCAGAAACTTGAGGAAGCCAGGAGAGAACCACGTGGACATCCGGGGAAGAGCTTCCTGGCTAGAGTCAGCAAAGGCCCCCGCAGTGGGAGTGGGCTTGGCTTGTATGAAGGGGGCTTCTTTTGTTGCGGAGCACGGGCTCTAGGTGCGCAGGCTCAGTAGTTGTGGCGCACAAGCTTAGTTGCTCTGTGGTATGTGGGATCTTCCTGGGCCAGGGCTCGAACCTGTGTCTTCTGCATTGGCAGGCAGATTCTTAACCACTGTGCCACCAGGGAAGCCGGCATGCAGCAACAAAGACCCAACACAGCCAAAAGTAAATAAATAAAATAAATAAATTTATAAAGAAAAAAAGGGGGTCAGTGGGCCTGGAGCAGAGTGAGGGAGGGGCAGGGCAGTGGAAGATGAAGTGTGAGAGGTGGTCCAGGCCAGATGGGGTCAAGCCTGTTGGCCAATGTGAAGAATTTGGCCTTCACTCTGAGATGGGAGCCATTGGAGGATTTTGCAGGGACAATGGACACAGTCAGATTATATTATAAAAAGCCCCCTCTGGCTGCTTTTGAGACTGGACTCTAGGCAGCAGCGATGGGAAATGCTTCAGGAGGCTGCTGAGATGGCCCAGGGGAGGAGAGATGATGGTGGTTTGGACCAGCTTGGTGGTGGCAGATAAAGTGGTATGAAGTGCTCAGACTGGACACGGATTGGAGGTAGGGTAAAACAGAATGGTGCCAAGATTTTTTATTTGAGCAAAAGATTGAGTTGTCCTTTCCTGAGATAGGGAAGCCCACTGAAGGAGCAGGATGTCTTTTGCAAAGTAGTGCATCGGGAGCTCAATGGAGGCGTGCTAAGGTGAGGAGGTGTCCCTAGACATCCAAGCCGAGGTGTCGAGTAAGCAGATGCACCTGCGGGCCTGAAGTTCCTGGAGAAGTTCGGTGCGAGCACAGATATGGGAGCTGTCTTATGTTTATCTGAACATAAGGCATGGGCCTGGATGAAATCACCTAGATCTGAGTGTACAGAGGGAAGAGGTTTTGTTTATCTGTACTCACTTCCCAGGCACTCCAATATTTGGAAATCTGGGAAGTGAGGCGAAATCAACAGAGGCGACTGGAAAGGAACATCCAGAGAGGTAGAAGAACCAAGAATTCAATCATCTATTAACAAATATGTATTGAATTCTGTACATCATCTCAGAACTTCTAAGACCTTAGGTTCTGAACTACTGAAATACTGGACAGATGGCAATGCCAGGAGGGGAAAAAAAGATGTGGGCCAAGACTGTTCGTTGATACCAGGAATTTCTTCCCTCTTTCTTGATAAAAGAAACCTGACTCTGTTTGGAGATGCAATGTACTCATATAAACGTCTACATAAGATACAAATGGAAGTATCATATGGGACTTTTGCAGCTTGCTTCAATGGAGCTAACACGGTTGGGAGGCACACATCTGCTCTTCTACTCTTATTCC
The DNA here is from genome assembly GCF_028564815.1 of Eubalaena glacialis. Lineage (NCBI taxonomy): Eukaryota > Metazoa > Chordata > Mammalia > Artiodactyla > Balaenidae > Eubalaena > Eubalaena glacialis. The sequence goes on from NC_083717.1 coordinate 42,315,044, forward strand.
TTCCTGCTGTATGAAAGATAGATGTTATAGCTGGAGCTCCAGCAGCCATCTTGAATCATGAGGCATCAGCAAAAGGAAACCAAGCATTAAGGATGGCAGAATGGAAGTACAGGAGCCCATGCTCTTTAAAACTGTGGAGATGCCAACTAGTCATAGATTACTTAACTTTAGATTTATTTTTCGTGAGCAAGAAACAAACTTCTGTCTTTTTAAAATTCACAGTTATTTTAGGTTCTCTGTCATAATGTTGCAAAATCTGATTCTAACTGAGATGAGATTTATTCATAGTTTTGCAAAACTGTGTGCACAACTTGTGTGAGGAACCAAGTTGCCTACACAGCTTGTCCTGGTCTGTGCCCTCCCAGGACTCCCTGTGTGGTGGGGAGGACTAACAGGTACATGGGTCATTACAGCATTGGCTGGTAGGAGCTATGATGGTGGTTGTGCTCCAGGGTCTACAGCGAGAACTGAGACAGATGGCAACGCAAGCTCCATCCTCTCCATTCCCTTCAAATCATATCTAAATTCAATGACTCAACAAGTGTTCTTGGTCTGATTTTGTTCCATTGCCTACATTTAATTTTAATTTATTCCAGTACCTAATTTAAGCCTGGAGTTGAGGAGGGGAAAAAATGATAATGTGGACCAGATTTCAGATGGTTGACACTTATAATTTCACAGAGAGTCTCAATGGAATAATAAGCAATGGTTATGAACTTGCTAAGAATCAGTTTGGTATGTGGAGCTTCATCCAACTCACAATTATATAAATACTCAAGCTCTAGAAAATTGGCAGGAGGCTAAAATTACAAATGTGATCTGTGTCATTTCTTTAATGGACCAATTATTTTGATGCCTCCTTTTCCCCTTGGAAGGCACCTTAGCAGCACACTTGGCTAGCTTCTTACCTCTGGCCAAGACTGCTCTTGACTAACAGAACCTTCGTGTCTTACCCATCTCCAGATCTAGGCCAAATGGAGACACAAATCTATATTGAGCACTTATTAGGCACCAGGCCCATTACATGCGTGCTCTTATTTAATCTTTACAATAACCCTGCAAAATAGGTTCTAGAATCTTCCTTTCACCAGTAAGAATCCAACACCGAGAGAGCCTGAGCACTGCCTCCAGTCCTAAACAGCTCTTGAGGGTAGAGCTGGGATTCAAACCTTTTCCTCTACACCATGCTGTTTCTCCCCAGAATGCCTAGTGTCTTCCCTGTCATCTTACAGCCTTTTAAGCCTGGAATCTCTTCTGTCCAATCTAAACAGCTTCCTACCCATGGGCTCTCCTTCCCAGTTTCCACCAGTCGAAATCCTACACCTCATCCAAATCTTTTGTGCAACAGCATCACCTCCCCAATAAACTTCCTTGCACCTCCCATCAGTGTGAACTGTGCTTCCTGGGAATTCTCCCCGCCCCATGCTTGGCTCTTACAACGCTTATCATTTTCTGTACTTTACCAGGGCTTTTTGCATCTTTCTGTATCCTACCTGAATTATCCATTTTCAGCGGCAGGGAGGAAAGAAAGGACATTTGTTGCACACTTACTTTGTCATAGGAGTTTGTCTCCTTTAATCCCTCAGATAATCCAGTGAGGACTTTTTACCTGCCACGTTACTGATGAAGTTGGATACACAGCAACCTGAAGTGGTGGAATGAGATGCAAACCCAGAAAGCAAGAAGGAGAAATTATAGATAATTTTCCCCACTCTGAGCCTAGCCCATCGCTCAGGCATCCAGCAAATGTTTGTGGAGTGAATTAATGAATGGATGAATGAATGAATGAATGAATATTTGAAGGTCGGCTTACAAAGGAACTTAGTGAGAAATGACACTGGTAGGAGAGCTGAAGTACCCTGAAAAATACATATTCCAAGCACAGATGGGGTTCAGTAGCTGAAGAAAATCCCAAACACTGAAACGAGCTCAGAATAAAAAGAAACGGTTTCCTTAACGCTTTCACAACTAAAGGTGTGTCTCCGCAGACCAGGTACAGAAGACGCATTTGCAATCTACAGAGCTCCCTCCTTCGGAAAGCTCTGGAACACAGTCGGGTTTTGTTCGCAAACTTCGGCCGCGGGGGCGGGCAGGGGCCTACCCCTTTAAGAATCTGGTCGAAGTCCTTTTCCTCTCCCTGCCCCCCCTCGCGGTGCCGGGGAAGCCCAGCGCCCACCCCTTTCTCCTCTTGCGGGCTTAACTACGGGTTCGGCTGCCCATCCGTCACAGAGGCGCCGCCTCTGATTGGCTTCGGGCCGGGAGGCGGGGCGGGAAGGCCGGAGAAACTAGTTTGTTGGCGGCGCCCCTGCTGTACCGCAGTAGCAGCGCGCTCAGCGGCTTTTGCGAGCCGGGGGAGGGGAGCGGCGGTGGCGAGGGCTGCGGAGCCTCGCGCGGGCGGCTAGGGGCCTCTGAGCGCGGCGGGTGGCGACGCCCCGAGCGGTGAGTACCCGGGCTGGGCTGGGGACGCCGTCCTCGGGCCGGTCTAGCCGCGCGCCCGGCCGCCGGCTTTGGCACTTGTCACCACCCCCCACCCCGGGCTGGGACCGGGAGCGCCGGGTCCCGCGCGCCCCGCCGTGGGAGCCCGCGGCAGAGTGAGCCTCGCGGGACCGCGTGCCCCGCGAGCAGCACAGTGGGGCTCGAGTCCCTGGAACCGCCTCGGCCACCTCGGGGTCTCGGGGGGCTGGAGTCGGGGACAATGGTGGGGAGTGGAGGTCTGTGGAGAGCCGTCCCCTCCCCAACCCCGCTCCTCCCTCCTCGTGAGTGCCTGGGGACCCGGCCAGGGTATTTGCTGAAAGCTCTGAGCGAGAGAATGAATTGTTTTGCAAATGGATGTAGCGCGCGGGAGCTGCAACTCGTTCCCCTGGGAGTGCTTGATTCATTGAGTCCGCAGACTCTCTTTTTAAAAAATTACTATCGATCCTGGAAAGAGGAGACTGCCTGTCTTTGAGAATGTGAGCAGCCCGGCTTTGCGCCGCGGGCCGGGCAAAGTCCCCGCGCACTTGACGCCGAGGGCCAGATGGCTGCCTGCCTCTTGCAGAGCGAGGGCAGAGGGGTTTAACCAAGGGAAAGGTCGTCCACGCGAGCCCGGCCCGGAGTCTCCTGTGCCCCGGCCGTTTACGTCCCACCTGACAGGGCCCCTCGTCACTGTTTAGAGAGCTGTGGAGCAGCAGAGGAATGGTCACCCGTCCTAAGCCCCGCCCACCTGCCCCCCAGGGTGGCTGCCACCCTAGCAGGTCCAGAGCAAGCCTTCTCTGGACCCGGCTGTCCTGTTCACCCCATCTTGCCCTGGCTCCGGGACCCCGCAGCACTTGGGCACGCCCCCCACTCCTTTTCCCCCTCGTGGTTGCTTGAGAAGCTTTCTGGTTGGGACTCTGTGCCCCCGGGGGCACCATACAGTTTTGTGCTGGTGCTTCAAAGAACCCAAAGTTTATTTCCACTATCTTTGAGCAGAGAAATCTTTATAGAGATCTTAACAAAGGGGGTGGGGTGGGGTGGGGTGGGGTGGGGTGGGGTGGGGTGGGGCCCGACCCGGGGTGGGGCCTGACCCAGGTCCCCCGCAGGTATAACGCAGCCACTCTTGGTCCTGCTGGGTTGCTTTTGGGCAGGGGGAAAGCTCTCTGAGCTTTGGCCCTCTCTGGTGAGTCAGGGCAGAGAAGGCCAGGTGTCTGGGCCTTTTGGTTTCGCTCTGGTTCTGACGGCGTGACTGAGGGAGGGAAGTTGCCAGGGGGAGAGGAGGCAGGGACCCCACAGTCTGATCACAGGCCAGACTCTGGTGACTCTGACTTGGGTCAGGCCCTTTGGGACCCTGGGCCTCAGTCTGCCCATTCACAGGTGGGACCGATGCTCTTTGAGCCCAGGTGTGCTGTTAGGATTGCTAAGGGGGTGTTGGTGAAGGCTTGCATTTGGGGACTGGGGAGGAGTAGGACCCAAGGTCCACCCCACCAGGGGCAGGTTTGGTGTCCTTCTAACACCGGGTCCTTGAGTCCCCAAGCCGTGCCTTTGGAGGATGACGGAATCAGTCTTCCGTGCCCGGCAGCTATCTCCGTCTTGAGACATTCCCTTTGTCAGGAAGTGACTCCATGCAGGTTACTCAAAGGAAGGTAGAGAGAAATGGTAGAGACCTTCTTCCCGGGGCTCAGGCTGCAGCCGGATTTATGTATGCGGGGCAGAGAGAGGAGCCGCGGGCGAGTGGCACGCTCCACCTCAGAGGCAGCTTCTGCAGCCTGATGCCCCTTAATAGCATCTTAAACCTGCGGGCGCTCAGTGTGGGAGAGGAGAGCAGGAAGAAAGAGGACTATTACCCGGGCCTTGGACTTCCTGGTCTGCAGCGAGAGCAGGCGTGGTTCTTCCCATCTATTACCGAGATGCGCGATTGGGGGGGAGGGGGCGGTCAAAGGGAGTGGTGGTTTGTTCATTCATTCGTGAACGATTAATTGATTCATGGTTTGAAGGGGCTTGATTGGGACCCTGCCTTCGGGGAGCTCCTGGACCAGGTGTGCTGGCATGTATGTGGGTTAGAGGCCCTGACACATCGAGGTGTGCACAGTACCCCAGTGACAAAGGCAGCAAGGGGAGCTGAGGGGACACAGGAGGTGCGCGGGTGGTGAAGGCTTCCTGGAGAGAGGATGCCTTGATTAAGTAAAGATGAGAAAGGCATGTGGTGGGCTACCACCTCCCCCCACCCACTCACACTTCTCCCAGAGGCCACTTCATTGCCAGCCTCCAGGCAGGTGCAGGTTGAGGGCAGAGAGCATGCAGGTGGGAGGTGATGGAAAGGTTCACCTGGGACAATGGTGGTCTGGCCCAGAAGTTCCCCAGGAAGATGGGTGACTTCTGGATACAGCCGATCTGCTCAGGGAATCATGGGAGAACCCACCCCACCAGCCCCAAAGACCAGCCCATTGCCTGAGCCGTTAGTCCCACGGTACCAGCCCTCAGTGTGGGTGTGGCCTGAAAAAGGAGGGGGCTAGCAGAGCTGGCACAAGAAAACAGAGTGGCCAGACACAAATGAATTGGCTGATTGAGATGCTCCTTTTCATCTAATGTGGTAAATTTCATAATTGAATTGCCTTAGGCAACCAGGGCTGTTGAAGCGTTTTCCCAGCCAGAAAACACTTAGTTGGGACAGCTAGGGGCGGGGGTGGGGAGAGTGTATGCATCCACAGCTTTTACTCACAGCATCCCAGCAGGCCTTTTCCCTTAGGAATCTGGGTCTGTCCCCAGGTGATGGAAGTCAGCCCAGCCTCCCCTGTAGGTTCCACTCCCTTTCCTAGACCACCTGGCCCCTGAGCAGCACTGCTCCCACCCCAATCTAATATGTAGCTAAAGCTGATACCTGTCACCTTCAGGCACTCACCTTGCCAGACTTACTCCAGGTCCCTTAGCTGTTAGGAGCATGGAAGGGGGATTGTGGGATGGAGGGCAGAGAGAGGGCTCAGGGATGGGAGAGTCCCCTGTTATTAAGTCTCTTCAGCACCAGGTTGTGGGTTGGGGGGAAGAGCATGGGCTCTTTGAACTGGACTCGGGTTCAGATGTTGCTTATGTGTCTGTGGTCAACCCTCTCCTGGGGTCCCAGCCACCTGCACCCACCCTGCCCCCTCCCTCTAGTGCCAGTAGACGCTGTTCTTTCTTACTGCTAAACCTTTCCTTCCCAGCCCTGTCAGTGACCTTTTGGATGAAAAATGGTAGGCATGTGTGGCTCACTAACCTGTTTTTAAAAGTGCCAGCTCTGTGGTCTCAGAAATGCAGCTTAGTTGGGAAATTTCACTGTATTTTCTGCAAATACATAAAAATCTCCCAAGCCATTCTTTCCCCCAACGATGGTCTCCTGTACCTCTGGGACAGAGTTTAGATGAGGCTCTCTGGGCCCCACCTTGCTTCAGCGTGACTGAGGCCCAAGGCCAGCTCCACCTCTTCACCAGCTATCCCGCAGATGGAACCCTCACACCTGGACCGTGTCAGCAGAAAGAGCACTTAAGTGGGGGTCTGGGAGTCCTGCTCTGCCGCTACCTGGCTGTGCAACTTCCTGTAGGTTCCCTTACCTCTGTGGGCCTCGATTTGCTCTTTTGTAAAATGGGTGGATGTTCTTCAGTACAATGCTACTATTAAATGTCTTGCTGTAAAATCTCAAAAGGTCTTGTGTCCTCTGGTATTAAGTAGTTTTATAAAGCTTGAGTTACTTGCATAGCTCTCTTGGGCAGGAAGAGGGAGAGGTGGCCGGTAGAGTGCAGAGGGGCTGAATTAGAAGGCAGGAATCTGGCGTCCTAGCTCCAGCTCTGCCTCTGATGGGTGCTGTGGGCCTTTGGGCAGCTCGCCTTCCTTCTCTGGGCCCTCATTTTTCCACCTGTAGAATGAAAGTGTTGTAGTAGGCAGTCGCCCCATTTCCTTTCCTTTCTTGGTGAGTGGAAACTGAGTCAGACTTTCCCGGTAACTCCAGAGGGACAGGGCTCTCTCCTCCCTCGGTCCCCTGCCTCTGTCCACTGCCTTGGAGTTCGGGGCCCAGGTGTGAAGGGCAGCAGGTGTGGGAGCACTTAAGTTGACACCCCCCACCCAGCCCGGAACAGATGGGGTGAGACCTAGCCTGCGGAGTGTCCCCTGGGCATAGAGCCTAGGGCCACCTCTGAAAGGAGAGGTGGTCAAAGACCTCCTAGGGGGCAAGAGGGATCTTGAGGGAGCCCAGGGGGACAGAGGAGGACGCCAGGCTCCCTGCCTTCTGCACGCAGCACTTTGCCAAGGAGGCGCCTGCAAGACCAGTCTGATGGCTCCTCCTGCGAGGAGGCGGTAGGCGGGGGCTGAGCAGGGCCGTGGGAGAACTGTGTCAGCAACTGCCAAAGGGAGGACCCCTTTGTCGCTCCCCACCCACCTCTGTCTGCCAGGAAGTCACCTTGGACTGTCAGCTGCCCGCCCCTCAGAGTAGGATGCGGGATCGGATGGAAACTCAAACTCAGACTTGCTTATTTTCTGCCTGCTCCTGTTGGGCCCCCAGGGAGAGGCTGACCACAGATCAATCTAGGCTGAAAGGAATTAATTTCCTAATTAAGATAAGAAAGGCTTGGCTCATTCAAACCCCAGGATGAGCTGCCTGCCCGATTTGCAGTTGGCCAGGTCAGATCTGTCTGGGCAGGAGTGAGGGCCAAGAGACGGAGGAGCTCTTTTCCTAGAAAGCCATGGCGATTGCATCCTGCATCCAGAGTTCAAGTTCTGCTGTATCCCAGCTGGGCTTGCGAGACCTTGGGCAGCGAGTCCCTTAACCCATGAGCACCTGTATTGTTTGCGGCTTTGGAAATCCGAGGGAGTGAGATGTACAGCTCCATTCAGGCAACAGACATTTATTCAGCACCTTCTGAATGGCTCACCCTGGACAAGAAACTGGGAAGGGAAGTCAGGTTCAAAGAGGGTCTGTACTTGCAAGCTCGGCCTCTGGCCTGGGAGACAGACAAGTAGTCAGGTGGTTATGGGTCAGCGCTAGGCTGTGAGTGGCGTGGCCAGAGCCATTGGACACGTGAGGAAATGGACTGTCGTTTGTATCTCGATTCCTAATGTGGCCAACGAATGTTTTTTGCCGTCTGTTTTCTGCCAGGCTCTGCGATGCAGCAGAGAACAAGGCAAGGTCCCCACCATCCTGAGGCCCCCATTCAACTGGGGGAGGCAGACCACAGATGGATAAAATAAATAGAGCTGCGGTTGGGCTGCAGAAGGCGGACGGGGAGGTGTGAGGAAAAGGATCAAGGTGGGGCATCTGCTTAGACGAGGGGGCTCTGGGCTGGTGACATTTGAGCTGCAAGATGGCAAGAGGCAGCCGTGGGAAGATCTGAGGAAGGGGGTGCCCAGCAAGTGCACAGGCTGGGAACATCGTGGACTGGGGAGGGGGTTGAGACGAGACCCAGAGATAGGCTGCAGCCATTCCATTCTGGAATCTTCTGATGCATAGGGAGCCTAAGGAAAACATGTTCCTTTTAAGTTGTTTTATTGTCTTTAATTTCAATCATACATCAGTAGGTTCCCTTTATAAACAAACAATGTAAGAAGAAATGGAGCATGGTATGAAAGTAGCCCCATCCTTGGTATCTGTCAGCAGTTTGGGGCATACTGTTCTCGTCCCCCTTTTCATATACAGATTTTGTGCTTATATAATTTGGATCACACTCAGTACTCCACAGTGTCTATCACTTACTGTGTGGTGGATCTCTTTCTCTTTTCACAGCAGTGTAATATTCCACAGTGTGGCCAGACCACCATCTTTCAGCTCACAGTCTCCTAACAGGAGACGTTTTGGTTGTGTCTGATTTTTCTTCCCCCCTATACAATCCATGAAGTCATGTACATCCCTGATCATACGTCTTTCTGGTCTTCAAATTTTCATTGTCAAAACCAAGTGCCGTTTGCGAAGACTAATAAGCCAGTTTTCTCTCCCATTGATGGTGTCTGGGAGCCCACTTCCCCACGTCCTCACCACACTTGATATTATCCACATTTTCCCTTTTAGCTAATGTGACGGGGAAAAGGATCTCATTATTCCTTTAAAAAAAAAAAAAGTTATCCAGTTTATTCAGGCTTTCTCTTTTTATTGTAATCCATCGTTGTTTTTTCCAGAGGATCAAGGTTTAGCGAGCGCTGCCTCTCGCTGGTCTGACCGTGGCTGGGGACTCAGCGAAGCCTTTGCCCTGTGTACTCATCTGTGAAATGAGGTCCTTTTAATCCCCGCCCTGCCCCCTGCCAGGCTCCTGCGTTTTGGGCATGGGAAAACATTCCTGAAAGTTCATTTTATGCTGAAAAGCTCTGCAGACATCATGGGTTTTACTAGTGAAAGGCAGATATCTGGAGCCTGGAACATTTGAATGGATGTGAGTGTTTCTAAACAGCCAGTGTGTCCAGGGGAGGGGCTGGGCTGGCTTTAGGTGGGACGTCTGCCTTGCATCCCTGAGATGGGGAGGGCCTCACCCAGCCAAGTCAAAGAAATGAGACAGGAGGGCAGAGAAGGTTCTCTAGCTGGTCTAGGGACAGGCTTAGAAAGGGGCATTGGTCACCACAGACTTGATCCCCCATTTATCTGTTGGTAGAGACCAAAGGCTGGGGCTCCTAGAACTTTGTGTATTTCCATGTTTGTTACTTTGGGGGTCCTTGTCTGTTTTCCTGTAACAGGAGGCTTTAAAATAAGCAAAAGATTGACAAAAGGGCCCTTGTACTTGATTTGGAGACAGAAGGAGGGGAAGCTGTGGGGATTGATAAAGGAAGGGTGGGATCAGGGCCAAGGAAAACCAGGCCCTTGCGGTCCCTGGGCGGCCTCAGGCCCCATGATGCAGGAGCCAGGGAGCTGGCTGGGCCCCTGGAGGAATTCATCACTGCTGGAATTCAGGTGCCTGGGGACACATAGCTAGGCTCTCCTGTCCTTCCCCAAGTGGGCTCTAACACAGCGGGCCCACACCTTGGGGAGCAGCATCCAGGCTTGGCTGCGATTGCCCTGCTGCCGCCTGGGACCTAAGCCCTGGTGGAGGCTTCTGTTATCCCCACCAGCCCGACCTGGTTGGGACAGCTGTGGGGAGCTGGGGGGGACTAGGCCACAGACAGGAAGGTGGACAGACACGGGTGGGGGGGGGCGGTGATAGCAGCGGACGAACAAGCAGATGGACAGAGGGCTTTGGTCGGGAGGCATCCTGCCTTTGTACCTCTGCAGCCAGTGGGCAGGAGGAGAGAAGGCTGAGACCTTGGCTGCAGGCACATCTTTGCATTTGTTAGGCATCCCATGGTTCTGAGGGTTGGGTTTTTCATGAAGGGAGTGAAGGGAGCCTCTCACTCAGGAGCTGGCTCGAGGGCAGTCGGTGAGGGCAGGGGCAGAGTGGGCTGCCCTTTCTGGGTCCCACCCCACTGCCACCCCCAGCCCAGCCTGCAGGGGTTTGTGGAGTCAGAGTGAGGTCGTAGTCGCCAGGTTTTGTTTCAGGCACCAGGATCGACTGGTCTGTCCGTGTTGCAGGAAGTAAAAAAGTTAAAAAGCTATTTTTACCGCTCCAACTAGGACTTTTTACAGGAAGGTACAATTACAAGCAAAATGTCAGGGTTTGGCTGGCCAGCTGATCCCTGGGAGGCTGCCACAGGCCAAGGCAGGGACTACGGCGGTGTCGGTGGGTGTGTAAAGCGAGACTCATTTGCACGTGGACACATCCCTACCCTGGGTGCTGGGTGGCTTCCTCTGAACCACTTGCAGCGTCTATATAGTTTTCCTCTAGGCAGAAAAGAGGCCTTTGCCGGGATTTGTCCAGGTTAGTGCACCTGAACACGTTATGATTGGCTGGTCATGCGATTATGAAGCCAATCTGGGGAGCTGTAAGCCATTCTGTTCCGGACTGCTCAGGAAGTTGAAATTTTGTTAAATGAAATTATTGAGAACCTACGGTGTGATAGCCACACTGCTAAGTGCTAGAGGTAGAGATGGATCAGACAGACACCGCCCTAGAGCATTACCCATGCAGCATTAAGGATGCAGAAAGTGCCATCCCCGAACCCTTTGGACAAGCACCTGGTATGTTTTTAATTTATATGCATTGTGGCCAGAGGCCATGCAGGGCTTATGTTAGCTTCTGTTGTGGCCTAACGGATCACCACTAACTTAGTGGCTTAAACAATACCTATTTATTAGCTCACAGTTCTGTAGGTCAGAAACCTGGGCTGGCTCAACTGGGTTCTCTGCTTAGGCTGTCACAAGTCCAAGGTCAAGTACCAGCTGGACTGGGCTCTTATCCTGAGGGTCTGGGGGAGAATCTGCTTCCAGACTCATTCAGGTTGTTGGGAGAATCAAGTTCTTGGTGGTTGTAGGACTGAGGTCCCTCTCGCCTCCCTGGCTGTCAGCTAGGTGCTGATCTTGGCTCCTACAGGCTGCTGCATTCCATGCCAGATACCCCCTACCCCACCCCATCTCTAAGCAGCAGTGGAACGTCAGATCCTTTCCCGCTTCAGATCTCTGACATCAACTTCTGCAATCAGCTGAAGAAAACTCTGCTTTAAAGGGCTCATGTGATTAAGTCAGGCCCACTCAGAGCATCTCCCTATTTTAAGGCCACCTGATTAGTTAGTAACATCATTAATTATATCTGCAAATCCCTTTGCTATGTAGGTAACATGGTCACAGGAGTAAGACCAGGGATGGAGATCAGGGTTCCATTCTTGAATTTTCCTGCCCAGGGCTTGTGCCAGCAGGGGCTACAACAGCAACAGTATTGATAACAGCAGGTCTCATGAATAGAGTGAATTTTGTGTGTCCCACCGTGCTGGGCTCTTTACATGGACCTTCTCATTTAATTCTCAGGATAGCACATTGACACTTATTCCACCCGCCCCGTTTTCCAGATGAGAAAAACTGAGGCTCAGAGAATATAAGTACCTTGGACCAGTCATACAGGTAGAAACAGCAGTGCTGGGATTTGAGACCAGGACCTTAGCGCCTAACCACCCCCTCAGGGTGCTCGAGGCCAGCATCTCCAGTTTGATTACTGTGATTTGCAGAACACTATGTAGGACAGGGATGAGGGTTGCTCTTTCCCATCCAGCATTTAAAATACTTAAAAATGAAACATACCAATCATATTGCAGGTTAACACAGCAGACACTGAGGGCCTCTCACGTGGATCTTTTTGATTCTTATTCCAGTGGGTATTTGTGGTTAATCTACTTCCCATTCAGCAATATTATCGATCTAATGTATTCCAGGCAGCAAAGATGACACAGAATAGTGTCCTCGATGAGTTGAAAATAAAAATAAAGGCAGAGTACCCAATGCCCTGAAGGAATAAATAATGCTGGACTAGAGAAGAACCCTCACAGCACCGCAGCAAAGGGCCAACGGGTATTAGAATGTTAATTGCAGGAGACAAGACAGAAATGTTCTCTTTACTCTCTGCCATGTTCCTGGTGCATAGCACAGGACCCAGCACATGGTAGGTGCTCAGAAATTCCTTGTCAGGTTAATTTTTTCAGTATCTACTATGTACGAGGCCCTGTACACGCCAGACAGATGTCAAGTCCAGGGGAGGGTGTGAGCGTGAAAAGAGAGGGCTTATGGAGAGAGGGAGTGGGGATGGGAGAGCTAGAAAGTCCAGCATGTGCCCCAGCGAGTGGTGGGGGAGAGGGGCTGGGGACCAGATTGCACAAGGCTTGGATGTCCAAGCCTCCTTGAAGCTTTTGAGCAGGAGAGAATGGTGGTCAAAAGTGAAGACCGGATTGCGTGGAGTGGGAGAGACTGGGGACAGGGCCTGTTCATAGCCCATTCCGCAGCTGTGAAGTCCTCACCTTGTTTCCGACGCAGGACTAGCCACACAAGGGACCCGGGAAGGAGGATTTAATGGAACTTGGTGGCCGAATGATACGCTAAAAATGTATGTACGAATGAGTTGCAGTTTCTGGGCACCCATGTATTTGGCTATAAATACACGTTACATATGTAATTTCAAGAGACCAAGAATCATCAACTGCGAAGCCCAAGGGCAGCAGCCTGTGCATGGCCCCTGTAGTTTGCCGTCTCAGGCGCTGCCCTCTGCAAACCACCGAGGTCTGTTATTTGGGGGAAAATGAGGGGTCCTGTGGTGAGAAGAAAGCATCTGGTGACGGAGGGAGGGGCAGAGCAGGCTGGGTTCTTCGAGGGGAGGCCGGCCAGCGGGGATCAGAGGACGCCAGCTCCTGTGCCCACACGTCCATGCAGGCTGGGGAGGGGCCGAGACCCTCCGGGCAGGTGATTCCACTCTCACTGCCCTTCACTTTCCATGGCAGTTTCTTTTTCGAGTCCTTTTAAAAAAACATGGTTAATGTGTGGAAGATGAGGAAGTTTTGCTAACCCACTGTTCTCGCAGTGTGGTCCCGGAGGGTCCCTGGGATTTTTTCGGGGTCCATGGGGTCAAAACTGTATTCATAGTAACACCCAGATATTATTTGCCTTTTTCACCCATTCCCTCCAAGTGCATAACCCCGTGACCCAATGTTTTCCAGATGACCATTGCATGAAGTTACTAAATCATGCATGGGTAAGTGAGCCAGAGTGCAAGACAGACCAGGAGACGGGAAGGTCATGGAGTACACAAGTGCACCACACGGGCTCAGGTCCCACACTGCAGCTAACCTTTAAGAAACTAGTGCTTGACAAGTCTTAGTGTTTTGTCAAAGAGGAATATCCAAAATGATCTGAAAAGGCTCTTAAAATCTGTTCCCTTTTCCAACTCCCTGTCTGTATGAGGCTGGATTTTCTTCTAGTCTTCAATGAAAACATTTTACAATGTTTAGGAGTATGGAATTAACACTTACACACTACTATATATAAAATAGGTAAGCAATAAGCATTTACTGTATAGCACTGGGAACTATATTCAGGATTTTGTAATAACCTATGATGGAAAGTAATCTAAAAATATATATATAACAATCACTTTGCTGTACACCTGAAACTAACACAATATTGTAAATCAGCTATACTTCAATTTAAAAAAAAAAAACACGACATTTTACAACAAATTGAATGCAGAAGCAGTTAGAGAGTCTGGCCACTATTCTCAATAAAATAAATTTTTTTTGGAAACTAGATTTATGAAAAACAACTGTTATTTATGCTAACATATAATGAGTTTATTATTGTTCTTCAGGTAACTAGTATACATTTCAGTTTTGTCTCAGTTTTAATTTTGTCTGTGATAAATATCAGTAGGTTAAACCACGTAACAGAAGCCCCTTAGGGTCCTCAATCGTTTTCAAATTGTAAAAAGATCCTGAGACCAAACCATTTGAGAACAGGTGTGCTAGGCAAAGCCCTTGCAAGCTGGGGCCTGGGTGTGGGCCCTGAACCCAGCTCTGTTCATCTGTTTTCCCCTTTTAGTCCCTTGGCAATCCTGCGAGGTTGGTGTGATTATTTTCACGTCCATTTTACAAATGTGGAAACCGAGGCACTGAGCATCTGAATACCCAGCACAAGCCTTGCAGTATAGAGGTGGCAGTGCCAGCAAGCAGGGAGGTGCCAGACCGATGTCCCTGTTCCCCAGGCAGGGAGGAAGGCAGGCGCCCGAGAGAGAGCTTGTAATGCAGGCCTGGTCTGCGTCCTCAAGTTACGTGCTGTTGGATGTAGTGCGAGCTCTTCAGGGTGGCACGGAGCCTGGCAGGCGGGGAGGCACACTTCCACACCCTTCCTCCTTTCCTGAGGCCCAGGAAGGCAGACTCAGGTTTGCTAAGTGGCAGCGAGGCACTTGGGAAATCAAGTGTTTTTCATTAAAAACAGCATCTCCTGTTCAGGCACACACGGCGTTTGCAGCCAGGAAGGCGGTTCTTCTTTCTAAACAGCCCATGTTGTGCCTTTCGAGCAGGGACTTTGGAGCAAAACAGCTTTGAATACTGAGGACGTGTGTGCGTTTCTTGCCTTCTCTGAGCCTCAGTTTGCCCACCTGTACAATAGGGACCGTGACGCCTCAAAGAGGTGCCGTAAGGATGAAATGAAAGAAGGCATGTACAGGGCCTGGGGCAAAACCTCGCTCACAGCCAGGTTCGAAAAAAGTGACCCCGGGACTTCCCTGGCGGTCCAGTGGTTAGGACTCAGCACTGCACGGGGCACAGGTTCGACCCCTGGCCGGGGAACTAAGATCCCACATGCTGCGTGGCACGACCCAAAAAAAAAAAAAAAAAAAAAGTGACCCTGCATCTGGCACAGTGTCCGGCAGGTTCAGGGGTGTGTGCGGTGGGGACAGCCTCCCCGCCCTCCTCCCCAGTGGTAGCTATCAACCCGTTTCTCACCCAGCCTACCAGAGACAGTCTGCAACCTCAGCAGGTGTGTGTGTGTGTATTACGTGTCTATGTGTATGACTAGGTAGTCGGTTTTTAACAGATGTAAGAGATGGCATCCTATTCATAGCACTTCTCGTTTTAGCAGAGAAAGTCAGTTGCTTATTTTTTATATATATAGTTCTGTAGTACTCCATTGTATGAATGAACCACCATTTCTTTAACTGGGCCTCTTGCCTGTGAACACTGAGCCTGTTTCCAGCCTTGTGCTTGCAGCCAAGAGGGACCTTGCAAGTGTGATGGAGGGCAGGATTCCTGGGCGTGGAGAGGCTGGGGCAGAGGACTTTTGTCATTTTGAAAGATCTTACCAAAGTGCTCTCCAGCTACACCCCCCTGCCCTCCTCCCTCTCCATGGGAGGGGAGAAACAGAGCTGTGTCTTGGGCTTTAGCAATTGAGGCACATTCCCATTCTGGTTCGACAGCAGCCCTGGCAGCCTGGAGTAGAACGAAGCTTTTAGAGCACAGGGAGAAAGAAATCCACGAACATGTAGCCGGTGCTTGACTTTTTTTTTTTTTTTCCTTCTGTCCTGTTCTGCGTGTGCATTTTCCTCCCAGGCTGTCACTCCAGGTGGCTCACTGAAAGTGATATCTAGGCCACAGTGCTTTTAATGACTCCATCTGTGGGCCTCTGCGACTCTTTCAGGGGACCAGACAGGAAGAGAGACAGCCTCCCTCCAGGCCCCCAGCCTCCCTCTGTTTGCCAAGGGCCCGGCCAGTCCTGCTGAAGAGGGAGGAACCCGGGACCAGGAGGCGATGTTTGCTTTGTACGGGGGCTGTTCTCTGCCCCTGCTTGTTTCTCTCTGTCTCGCTCTGGATACGTGAAAGGAAACAAGCGATTTCAACAGATGGGCGAACCTGAGCACCAAGTTCTTTGTCCCCTCTGTGGTTAGACCAGGGATGTCCATTTCATTGGCCCCGCTCCCGTCTGCAGCAATAGCTGGGCTTGCAGACCCCCAGCCTCGGGGGCCAGAGACAGTCCAGGCAGCCCCACTGAGCTGAGGGGCAGCAGGATGCGGCAGTGGAAGCCAGGTGGCAGCTTCTCTCGGCCCTGCCCTGCCGAATTTGGAGGCGTCTGAGCCACTCCTCACTTAGCTGAAAGAAGCCTCTTTGTTGCAGGGGTGGTTTCATTAAGCATGGTAACCAGAGCTTCTATGACAGTATGACGTCAAACATCTGTAATTCTTCTCCACAGATTTTTATCTCAAGAGAATACAGTGATTCATAATACACCGCAGCAAAGACGTTATTTGTTCGTTGGATACAAATGCAAAACTATGGATGGATGAATTAGTAAGTCATGGTGGTTATATACTTCACAGACATTAAAAATTACAGCTGACAACCCCAGAGACACTGGGATAAACCAACCGGTTCATCCCAGTGTCTGCACGCAGGAGACCCCTGATCAATCTGTGTTCAGTGGTGAATGAAGGATAGGAGCACGCAAACTCTGTGAATGGTAAAAACAATGTGAAATTGTATTCTATAATTGCAACAATGTAAAATGTTTGTTTTGGGATAAAAGCTGAAAATAATGAGCCAAGTGAAAATAGTCATTGTGTTTTCAGTGTGTCTCAACCTTATCACTTCCCCCCACAAAACTTTTTGGACCTTTTATTCCTAATTGCACTCAACCCCCCTCCCCCGCCATAAATTTTAATACCAGATACGCTATAAGTCTGTCTGTGTTCTGTATGTATGTCTGTGCTTTGTACCTAAAACAAGTTTTTTTCTGTCTTCCAAGAACCAGTTTTTGCCTCCTTAGGACAGTGTTCCTGCCCACCACCTCCTGACCCCCTCACCCCCCACGAGAACGTCTGTGTCGGGGCTGTGATTCCTGGGGATTGTCGTCTTTTGTGTCTTGCCTTCACTTTTGTGTTGTCTTCTCAGTAGAAATGACTGAGCTCCTGGGTGTGCCTGTTGGCCTATCTCACTTGGTTCGTGGAGCTCACACTCAGAAGAGGGGGTCCTGGGCAGAAAAGGGGGCGCCAACCATCTGTGGCTGCGTCTGCTGGGCTGGGCGTGTGGCTGGGCAGTCATTACAGGGAGTCATTCCCACGTCTCCCTGCCCGGTGTCCCAGCCTGAAAAAAGCACTCAGACCAGTGCCTAGTACATAGTAAGTGCTCGGTCACTATGACTTACTGGTAGTAGTACTGTTGTCATTACCATTCATCTCTGAGCTGCTGTTTTCTTATCTGTAAATTACACAACTAATAGGGCATATGGCAGGATCGCGCGCACCTCTGGTGCTGTCCCGGTGAACGAAGCCACGTGACTCATTTTAGCTAATGAGATGGGGACAGAAGTGATGTGCGTCTTTCTAAGGCCAAGCACCGAATTGGCAGTGCCACTTTCCAGAGCGTTCTCTATTTTCCCATTAGCGTGGTGACTGGTGACATGGAGACTGCTCTGTCATCTGGGTCCCTGGGAGTGACAGTGATGAGAAGAGTACTCTCTCCTCCCCTCCCCCCCCCAACCACCAACTAACCCACAGCGCATGTAGCGTAAGCACGAAGTGTCTCTGTCCCCAAAGCCACCGAGATTCGGGGGTGTTTGTTGCTGCAGCACAACCTAGCCCATCTTGATTAAAACAGAGTCATAACCTTGTCAGGCTTGGTGTGAGGATGAAATCTTCCATGTAAGATGCCCAGCACAGTATGGTTACATGGTAGTCATGTGCTCCATGTGGCTCCCTTCCCGACCAGAATTCCCTGTTGATTCTTTGCAACAGGTGTTGCTTCTTCCTACAGCAGAGTTTCACAGGCCTTGAGCCCTTACCCCTGTCCTCTGCCTTTTCTGGGAAGGCAGAGCCTGTTGCCTGGGAAAGGCCAGGGCAGTGCACCACCCAGACCCTTCCTCCAGAAGTGGCCCGCCCACCCCCGGCAGAGCTGGCGTCCATCCCCATAGCATCTATCAACTCGGAATAACAGCTCTGGCTCCCCATTGACCAGAGGCTGCCGTCAGCCTGAGACCTGGCTATCAATCACAGGAGCTAAAGTGGCTGCCCTTCCTCAAGTGTGCCTAACATTCGTGTGCATTAAGGAAAAAGGCTGGAGCACGTGGAGAAGGCACCGAGGCATTTGCCTGCCCCTCTGGGTCTGCTGGGACCACGTTCCCCTTCCCGGCTTTGGGTGCAGGAAGTTGGGCCATGTGTAGGATTCAGTGCCCACCTGGGACTGTGGATGTGAGCGTGTGTGACCCTTTCGAGAGGGTACAGTTGCAGCGTTGCTCACGCCCTCAGGACAGCAGGTGGGAACCAGTGTGCCTTGTCAGAGGGTGTGGAAGGCTTGGGGTTCTGTCCAGAGGGGGGCGAGCTCAGGGGCAGGCTCCACCCTTCGTGGGACATTTTGGTACTGCCTTGAAGAGAACCCCGTTTATTACCAAGCAGGGTATGAAGCAGACACCCTCACCCCTTCCCTGAACCTCACTCCATTCTAGAACCACCACCCCCATGGCCAGCCCATTCGCCTGCAGGAGGGCCGGGGCTTGCAGTGAGGCAAGGATGGGGTGAGGCTGGGGGCTGGGGTAGGGCGGAGTAGCATCCAGCAGGCTAACCACGGGAGAGCAGGAGGCGTGCGTTACACAATTCCCGTGACTTTACTGCGGATTTGAAGTCTTTCAAAATCAAAAGCTGAAAAACAAGATCAAAATAAATAAATACACAGCAAAAAATATAAACAGTTTTAACCTGTTGCATTTTCAATAAAAATTCAGGTAATACGACTTTTGAATAAATATATATATGTATAAAGTTGTTTATTGGCTTCTTTTTAAAAGAAAGGACCATTGGAAGGTAGAAACATCTAGGGAAAGGACCCATTGTCTGATAATTCACTTGTATCTAGAATGATCTGTGGCTCTGATTCAGTTACAGTGGTCATACTGATTTTACTTTCACTTAACAATTAGATTTGTCTGCTTCATGCGGTGCTTAGTTTGTTTTCCACTTGAAAATTGGACGGATGGCTGCCCCTGCACCCCGTGGGCTCCCCGAGGGGTGTGTGTCCCCCAGACTTGGGCAGGGTGGGGATTTGAGCTGCAGTATCGTGGGGTGTCCTCTCGGAACCCCGCTCCTGGGAACCTTGTTGCAGCACGCCGCCCTGCATAGCCCTGATATCTGATAGTGTTGGAATCCTTCATTATCACAGTTCTGGAGTAACCCAGATCCAGCAGGCTTGAAGAAGACCTTTAGTGTTTTTCCTGACGATAAAAATATTACATACTCATTAAAAAAAAAAAAATCAAACGACTTAAAAATGAATAGAGTAGACAGTGAAAATCCCCTTATTCAAAGTGGAGGTTGGGGTAATGTCTGCTGTGTCTTTATTCAGTGACGCTGGTAATGACGACAGCAACAATAATAAAACAGCTGACTGAGTAAGCAGGAGAGGGCCAGGCCGTCCCAAATGCTTGTCATCGACGGTCTCATTTAAGTCTCAAACAAACCTATAAAGTAGCAGCTGTCTTCGTCATCACTTTATGATTGAGAAAAATAGGC
Organism: Eubalaena glacialis; assembly: GCF_028564815.1. Lineage (NCBI taxonomy): Eukaryota > Metazoa > Chordata > Mammalia > Artiodactyla > Balaenidae > Eubalaena > Eubalaena glacialis. The sequence continues at coordinate 42,334,345 of NC_083717.1, forward strand.
CCAGAGAGGTGAATTAACTTTGGCAGGGTCACCAGTAAGGGCTGGGCTCTCTTCAGGGGCCCTGTTTCTGTGCACTGGCATTGAGGAGCTGTGAGTTTCCTCGGGGCTGCTTTGTCACAGGCGTGTCAGTGCAGCTGGGGCAGAACCCCCTGGGAGATACAGCTTCAAAATACTTGCTGCCCCTCCCCTCTGCGGGCTGGGGTCCACCTGCTGCAGCTGGAATGTCCAAGGCGAATTCTTCACTTACACGACTGGCCCCAGGGTTCACATGCCACTGGCCCTGTGTGATAGCGCCCCTGCCTGTCCCTGGCCTTTCTCTTCCCTGAAGGGCCGATGGTTTCCACCCAGCCTTTGCACCTGCTGGCTGCTTCTCCGCCTGAACCCTCCTTTCCCCGCCATCACATCCGGGCTCCGCTCATCACTTAAGTTTCATCCCACGTGTCCCCTCTTCACAGGGGCCTAAATGAGCCCACCGTCGTCTTGTCCCTCTGTGGCCCGTTGCCATTTTATTTTCTTCATAGAACTCCCAGGAAGTGAAAGTGTCCTCTTCACTGGTTTGGTTCCTTATCGCTGGTCTGTCTGCCCCCTTCCATACCGCCAACCGCAGAGTGCAGCCCCATGGGGGCAGGAACACTGTCTCTGTGCATCACTGTCTCCCTGCCTGGCACGTGGGAATTGTTCGGGAAGCTTCTGGTGGATGAGCGAGTCAGAACCACATTACCTGCAACCCCTCAGCTGGGCCCTGGGATTTTCTGGCTCCCTCTGGCCACCAGCGAAGAGTGATGGAGTTGACACCCTCATTTAGAAAATTGCTAACTCCTGGCTGGGGGTGGAAGGCGGGGAGGGCATTAGCGCTGCAGGACAGAGTTGGGCCTCCCAGAGAGTGACCCCTGAAATGCAGCTGTGATTGCCTCTGGTGCCTTTTTCTCTGAGAGTGGACGTCTTTAGCTCTTAGTCACTGGAATCTTCAGAGAGCTTGGCAAGTTTTCTTCTGAAGGTCTTGCCTGTTGGCTAGTTTGTTTACGTATGTATTTGGCTAACTTTCCAAGGAGGATGAAAGGTGAGCTGGGCACCTTGCTATTTGGTGCTTTTTTTGGCTATTTTATTTTATTTATTTATTTTTTAATAAATTATTTATTTATTTTTGGCTGCGTTGGGTCTTCGTTGCAGTGCGCGGGCTTCTCATTGCGGTGGCTTCTCTTGTGGAACACGGGCTCTAGGAGCGTGGGCTTCAGTACTTGTGGCGCATGGGCTTAGTTGCTCCGTGGCATGTGGGATCTTCCCGGATCAGGGCTCGAGCCTGTGTCCCCTGCATTGGCAGGCAGATTCTTAACCACTGCGCCACCAGGGAAGTCCCTTTTTGCAATTTTAAAACTATATATATATTACATTGGAGTATAGTTGATTTACAATGTTGTGTTAGTTTCAGGTGTACAGCAAAGTGATTCAATTAGACACATATTCATTCTTTTTCAGATTCTTTTCTCATATAGGTTATCACAGAATATTGAGTAGACTTCCCTGTACTGTACAGTAGGTCCTCGTTGGTTATCTGTCTTATATACAGTGGTGTGTATATGTTCATCCCAAGCTCCTAATTTACCATTACCCCCCCACGTTTCCCCTTTGATAACCATGAGTTTGTCTTCGATATCTGTAAGTCTGTTTCTGTTTTGTAAATAAGTTCATTTGTATCATTTTTCTCAGATTCCACATATAAGTGATATCATATATTTGTCTTTGTCTGACTTACTTCATTTAGTATGATAATCACTAGGCCCATCCATGTTGCTGCAAATGGCATTATTTCCTTCTTTTTAATGGCTGAGTAATATTCCATTGTAGGTATGTACCACATCTTCTTTATCTATTCTTCTGTTGATGGACATTTAGTTTGCTTCTGTGTCTTGGCTGTTGTAAATAGTGCTGCAGTGAACATTGGGGTGCATGTATCTTTTCGAATTATGGTTTTCTCCTTATATATGCCCAGTAGTGGGATTGCAGGATCACTTGGTAGTTCTATTTTTAGTTTTTTAAGGACCCTCCATACTGTTCTTCATAGTGGCTGTATCAGTTTACATTCCCACTAACAGTGTAGGAGGGTTTCCTTTTCTCCACACCCTCTCCAGCATTTATTGTTTGTAGACTTTTTGAGGATGGCCATCCTGAGTGGTGTGAGGTAATACATCATTGCAGTTTTGATTTGCAGTTCTCTAATAATTAGCGATGTTGGGCATCTTTCCGTGTGCTTTTTGGCCATCCATGTGTCTTCTTTGGAGAAACGTCTATTTAGATCTTCTGCCCATCTTTTTTATCAGGTTGTTTGTTTTTTGGATACAGAGCAGCATATGCTGTTTGTATATTTTGGAGATTAATCCCTGTCGATTGCATTGTTTGCAAGTATTTTCTCCCATTCTGTGGGTTGTCTTTTCATTTTGTTTATGGTTTCCTTTGCTGTGCAGAAGCTTTTAAGTTTAATTAGATCCTATTTGTTTATTTTTGTTTTTATTTTCATTAGGAGGTGGATCCAAAAAGGTATTGCTGCAATTTATGTCAAAGAGTGTTCTGCCTATGTTTTCCTCCAAGAGTTTTATAGTGTCCGGCCTTACATTTAGGTCTTTGATCCATTTTGAGTTTATTTTTGTGTATGGTATTAGAGAATGTTCTAATTTCATTCTTTTACATACAGCTGTCCAATGTTCCCAGCATCACTTATTGAAGAGGCTGTCTTCTCTCCATTGTATATTCTTGCCTCCTTGGTCATAGATTAGTTGACCATAGGTGCATGGGTTTATTTCTGGGCTTTCTATCCCATTCCATTGAGCTATATTTCTGTTTTTGTGCCAGTACCATACTGTTTTGATGACTGTAGCTTTGTAGTATAGTCTGAAGTCAGGGAGCCTGATTCCTCCAGCTCCATTTGTCTTTCTCAGGATTGCTTTGGCTATTGGGGGTCTTTTGTGTCTCCATACAAATTAAAAAAATTTTTGTTCTAGTTCTGTGAAAAATGCCATTGGTAATTTGATAGAGATTGCATTGAATCTATAGATTGCCTTGTGTAGTATAGTCATTATGACAATATTGATTCTTCCATTACAAGAACATGGTGTATCTCTCCATGTGTTTGTGTCATCTTCGATTTCTTTCATTAGTGTCTTATTGTTTTCAGAGTACAGGCAGGTCTCTTGTCTCCTTAGGTAGGTTTATTCTTAGGTGTTTTATTCTTTTTGATGTGATGGTAAATGGGATTGTTTCCTTAATTTCTCTTTCTGGATTTTTTGTCGTTAGTGTATAGAAATGCAACAGATTTCTGTGTATTAATTTTCTTTCTTTTTTTAAAATAAATTTATTTTATTTATTTATTATTGGGTCTTTGTTGCCGCACGTGGGCTTTCTCTAGTAGCGGCAAGTGGGGGCTACTCTTCGTTGCAGTGCATGTGCTTCTCATTGCGATGGCTTCTCTTGTTGTGGAGCATGGGCTCTAGGCACGTGGGCTTCTGTAATTGTGGCACGAGGGCTCAGTAGTTGTGGCTCGCAGGCTCTAGAGTGCAGGCTCAGTAGTTGTGGCCCATGGGCTTAGTTGCTCCGCAGCATGTGGGATTTTCCCAGACCAGGGATCGAACTCGTGTTCCCTGCCTTGGCGGGTGGATTCTCAACCACTGTGCCACCAGGGAAGTCCTGTATTAATTTTCTATCCTGCAACTTTACCGAATTCATTGATGAGCTCTAGTAGTTTTCTGGTAGCATCTTTAGGATTTTCTATGTATAGTATCATGTCATCTGCAAACAGTGACAGTTTTACTTCTTCTTTTCCAATTCGGATTCCTTTTCTTTTTCTTCTCTGACTGCTGTGGTTAGGACTTCCAAAACTACATTGAATAAAAGTGGCGAGAGTGGACATCCTTGTCTAGTTCCTGATCTTAGAGGGAATGCTTTCAGCTTTTCACCATTGAGAATGATGTTAGCTGTGGGTTTGCCATATATGGCCTTTATTATGTTGAGGTAAGTTCCCTCTATGCCCACTTTCTGGAGACTTTTTATCATAAATGGGTGTTGAATTTTGTCAAAAGCTTTTTCTGCATCTATTGAGATGATCACATGGTTTTTATTCTTCAGTTTGTTAATGTGGTATATCATACTGATTGATTTGTGGATATCGAAGAATCCTTGCATCCCAGGGATAAATCCCATTTGATCATGGTGTATGATCCTTTTAATGTATTGTTGGATTCTGTTTGCTAGTATTTTGTTCAGGATTTTTGCATCTATATTCATCAGTGATATTGGTCTGTAATTTTCTTTTTTTGTAGTATCTCTGTCTGGTTTTGATATCAGGGTGATGGGTGGCCTTGTAGAATGAGTTTGGGAGTGTTCCTTCCTCTGCAATTTTTTGGCAGAGTTTGGGAAGGATGGGTGTTAGCTCTTCTCTAAATGTTTGATAGAATTCACCTGTGAAGCCATCTGGTCCTGGACTTTTTGTTTGTTGGAAGTTTTAAAATCACTGTTTCAATTTCATTACTTGTGATCTGTTCATATTTTCTATTTCTTCCTGGTTCAGTCTTGGAAGATTGTACCTTTCTAAGAATTTGTCCATTTCTTCTAGGTTGTCCATTTTAGTAGCATGTAGTTGTTTGTAGTAGTCTCATGATCTTTTGTATTTCTGTGGTGTCCATTGTAAGTTCTCCTTTTTCATTTCTAATTTTATTGACTTGAGCCCTCTCCCTTTTTTTCTCAAAGAGTCTGGCTAAAGGTTTATCAATTTTGTTTATCTTTTGAAGGAACCAGCTTTTTGTTTCATTGATCTTTTCTATTGTTTTCTTCTCTATTTCATTTATTTCTGGTCTCTATTGCTTCTTGGCCTTTTGGCTAAGATCAAGTGTATTTTTGCTCTGATCTTTATCATTTCTTTTTTTCCAACTTTGGGTTTTGTTTCTTCTTTCTTTAGTTGCTTTGGGTGTAAGTTTAGGTTGTTTATTTGAGATTTTTTTTGTTTCCTGAGGTAAGATTATATTGCTATAAACTTCCCTCTTAGAACTGTTAGCTGCATCCCATAGGTTTTGGGTCATCCTGCTTTCATTTTCATTTGTCTCTAGGTATTTTTTGATTTCCTCTTTGATTTCTTCAGTGACCCATTGCTTGATTAGTAAGATATTGTTTAGCCTCCACGTGTTTGTGTTTTTTACAGTTTTTTTTTCCTGTAATTGACTTCTAATCTCATAGTGTTGTGGTCGGAAAAGATGCTTGATATGATTTCGATTTTCTTAAATTTACCAAGGCTTGATTTGTGACCCAAGACGTGATCTCTCCTGGAGAATGTACCATGTGCACTTGAGAAGAAAGTGTATTCTGTTGCTTTTGGATGCAATGTTCTATAAATATCAGTTAAGTCCATCTGGTCTAATGTGTCATTTAAGGCCTGTGTTTCCTTATTGATTTTCTGTCTGGATGATCCATCCAATGATGAAAGTGGGGTGTTAAAATCTCCCACTATTATTGTGTTACTGTCAATTTCTCCTTTTATGGCTGTTAGTATTTGCTTTATATATGGAGGTGCTCCTATGTTGTGTGCATATATATTTACAATTGTTATATCTTCTTCTTGGATTGATCCCTTGATCATTATGTAGTGACCTTCCTTGTCTCTTGTAACAGTCTTTCTTTTAAAGTCTATTTTGTCTGATATGAGTATTGCTACTCCAGCTTTCTTTTGATTTACACTTAAATGGAATACCTTTTTCCGTCCCCTAACTTTGTCTGTATGTGTCCCTAGATCTGAAGTGCGTCTCTTGTAGACAGCATAAATATGGGTCTTGTTTTTGTATCCATTCAGCCAGTCTGTGTCTTTTGGTTGGAGCATTTAATCCATTTACATTTAAGGTAATTATCAATATGTATGTTCTTATTGCCATTTTGTTAATTGTTTTGGATTTGTTTTTGAAGGTCTTTTTTCTTCCCTTCCTCTTTTGTTCTCATGATTTGATGTCTATCTTTAGTATTGTATTTGGATTGCTTTTTCTTTTTTGTGTGTGTTTCTACTGTAGATTTTTGGTTTGTGGTTCCCATGAGGTTTTGTTATAGCAGTCTATATGTATACCAGATTGTTTTAAATTGCTGCTCTCTTAATTTCCAGTGCATTTACAGTATCCTGCATTTGTATTCTTCTCACGATTGCTGGCTTTGATATTATATTTGTGTGTAGATGTTTACTTTATGTTTGCCTTTACTGGTGAGCTTTCCCATTCATAATTTTCTTGATTCTATTGTAGTTGTGACCATTTCTTTTCCATTTAGAGAAGTTTCTTTTGGATTTGTTTTAAAGCTGGTTTGGTGGTGCTGAACTCTCTTAGGTTTTGGTTGTCTGTAAAGCTTTTGATTTCTTCATCAAATATGAATGAGAGCCTTGCTGGTTAGAGTATTCTTGGTTGTAGATTTTCCCCTTTCATCAGTTTAAATATATAGTGCCACTCCCTTCAGGCTTGCAGAATTTCTGCTGAAAAATCAGCTGATAACCTTATGGGGATTCCCTTGTATGTTACTTGTTTCTTTTCCCTTGTGGCTTTTAATATTCTTTCTTTGTCTTTAATTTTTGTCTGTTTGATTAATATGTGTCTCATCATGTTCCTCATTGGGTTTATCTTGTATGGGACTCTGTGCTTCCTGGATTTGAGTGAGTGTTTCCCTTCTCATGTTAGGGAAGTTTTCAGCTATTATGTCTTCAAATGTTTTCTCATGTCCTTTCTCTCTTTTCCTTCTAGGACTCCTATAAATGTTTGTGTGTTTAATAGTTTTCCAGAGGTCTCTGAGACTGACCTTATTTCTTTTCATTTTTTTTTCTTTATTCTGTTCCACAGCTGTGATTTCCACCACTCTGTCTTTCAGTCAGTTATTTGTTCTTCTGCCTCAGTTATTCTGCTATTGATTCCTTCTAGTGTATTTTTCATTCCAGTTATTGTATTGTTCATCTCTGTTTGTTTGTTCTTTAAATCGTCTAGCTTTTTGTTAATCATCTCTTGTATCGTCTCAATCTGTGCCTCCATTCTTTTTTTTTTAAATATTAGAACATCTGATTTTTTTTAAAATTAATTAATTAATTTATTTATTTATGGCTGTGTTAGGTCTTCGTTTCTGTGTGAGGGCTTTCTTCTAGTTGTGGCAAGCGGGGGCCACTCCTCATCGCGGTGTGTGGGCCTCTCACCATCGCGGCCTCTCTTGTTGCGGAGCACAGGCTCCAGACGCGCAGGCTCAGTAATTGTGGCTCACGGGCCCAGTTGCTCCGTGGCATGTGGGATCTTCCCAGACCAGGGCTCGAACCCGTGTCCCCTGCATTGGCAGGCAGACTCTCAACCACTGCGCCACCAGGGAAGCCCTGTGCCTCCATTCTTTTTCCAAGATCTTGGATCATCTTTACTATATCATTACTCTAAATTCTCTTTCGGGTAGGTTGCCTGTCTCCACTTCATTTAGTTGTTCTTGTGGGTTTTTGTCTTGTTCCTTCGTCTGGAACATATTTATCTGCCATCTCATTTTGTCTAACTTTCTGTGTTTGTGGTTTCCTTTCTGCTGGCTGCAGGATCATAGCTCCTCTTGCTTCTGGTGTCTGCCCCTTGGTGGGTGAAGTTGGTCCTGGTGTTTGTGCAGGCTTCGGAGGGACTGGTGCCTGCCCACTGGTGGGTTCAGCTGGGTCTTGTCCCTGTAGTGGGCAGGGCCGTGTCAAGTGGTGTGTTTAGAGGTGTCTGTGAGCTCCATACGGCTTTAGGCAGCCTGTCTGCTGATGGGTGGGGCTGTTCCTATCCTGCTGTTTGTTTGGCCTGAGGCATTCCAGCACTGGAGCCTGCAGGCTGTTTGGTAGGGCCAGGTCTTGATGCCAAAATAGTGACCTCCAGGAGAGGTAATGCTGATCAATATTCTCTGGGGCCTCTGCCACCAGTGTCCTTGCTCCCTCCCCAGTCAGCCACAGCCTACCCCTGCCTCCCCAGGACACCCTCCAAGACTCATAGGTAGGTCCAGCCTTGGCTCCTATGGAGTTACTGCTTTGAGCTGGGTCCCAGTGTACATGAAATCTTGTGTGCGTCCTCTAAGAGTGGAGTCCCTGTTTGCCCCAGTCCTGTGGAGTTCCTGCACTCAAGCCCCACTGGCCTTCAAAGCCAAATGCTCTGGGGGTTCCTCCTCCTGATATCAGACCCTCAGGCTGGGGAACCTGACATGGGGCTCAGGACTCTCACTCCTGTGGGAGAGCCTCTATGATATAATTATTTTCTAATTTGTGGGTCACCCACCTGGTGGGTATGCGATTTGATTATGTCGTGCAAGCCTCCCTCCTACCATCTTGTTGTGGCTCCTTCTTTGTCTTTGAATCTAAAATATCTTTTTTTTTTTGTAGATCCCTGTCTTTTTTGTCGATGGCTGTTCAGCAGTTAGTTGTGATTTTGGTGTTTTCATGAGAGGAGGTAGGCTCGAGTCCTTCTACTCCACCATGTTTTCCAGAAGAGAGGGGCTTCCTTTAGTTTGGATGCTTGCTGTCTCTTTCTTCAGCGTGTGCTGGCAGTTATCCCCTTGATATGGGGTGTGCAGGTGCAGTGGCCGTTGTGCACTCCTGGGATGGCGGGGGCAGTGCTTGGTGCCTGTTCGCAGGTCTCGTAGTAGTAGCTGCTGTCCGTGTATTCCTGGGAGACTGGGGGCAGCACTTGGCACCCGCTTGTGTGTCTCATAGCAGCGACTCACGCCCACCCCTGGAACGCTGGTAGGCGGTGTCCTGTTGCCTGGGAGCGCTCACAGGGAAAGAAGCTCTTTTGGTGGTCCAACTCCTCTCCTCATGCCCCCTCCCCGTAATGGCGCCTTGCCTCTCTGGCAGGCCCAGGCTTCTTCCAAGTACTCCCTCAGTGGCCACACTCCAGCCTCTTCAGGCTGTCTCCATGCAGCCATCCCCAGTCCTCTCCCTGGGTCTGACCTCTGAAGCCTGAGCTTTAGCTTCACCCAGCCCCCACCCGCACCGAAAGATGAGAGTCTCAGGCTGGGGAGCGCAGGGTGGCGGTGCCGACCTCCTCTGCAGGTTACTCTCCGTTTTGCCTTCCGCAGACCAGCTGCTGCACTCTCCTCCGAGGCTCTGAAGCTCCCCCTCCGTCCAGGCTCATCTCTCTGCCGGTGAGGAGACTTCCCAAGGTGCGGAAATCTTTCCTCCTTCACAGCTCCCTCCCTGGGGCACAAGCCCCATCCCGATTTCTTTCTTTTTCTTTCTCCTTTTGTCCTACCCAGTTACATGGAGGTTTTCTTGCCCTTTCAGAAGTCTGAGGCCGTCTGCCGGCATTCAGTAGGTGTTCTGTGCACATCGTTCCACTTGTAGGTGTATTTTTAATGTTTTTGTGGGAGCAGGTGAGCTCCCCATCCTGTTCCTCCGCCATCTTGATCCCATCCCTTCTATTTGGTGCGTTTTAACCTCTTTCCTTTAGGTAAGGACTGCAGTCGGGGAAGCGGAGCTATTGTCGGAGGTGGATCAGTACCTCTTAGCAGGATGATAAATTGCTTGTCAGGAGCATGGCAGTGTCATGCAGTTAATTTATGTGCCTTAAATCCATCAAAACCCGGGATGACGCTTAGGTCATCAAAATAGTCCTGAGATACGTACAGCTTGAGAGTGTTTGATTTTGGGGGGCCCCCAAAGGCAGGGGGCCATGGAGACAGGTTTCCAAGAGTCTGGACAGACCTGACTCTGCACACACGCTTTTGGTGCTCACCCTTCCTGCTACTGGGAACCTTTTGTCTTATACTCTCTTTGGATCCCCCAGCCCCTGCATAGGGCTGGGTGTGTAACTGGTACTGAACGCTGGAAATCACCTCATGAAGCCCGTTCTTGGTGTCTAGGGTGGCCTCCCCTGGAGGTGGAAAGGGTGGCAGGACTCGCATAGCGAAGACCCCTTACTAAGGCCAGCAATCCTGATCCCTGATTCAGGAACTGACGTCCCAGTGATCCTTTCACTAGTTGGGACTCTTGGTGGCAAGTGACAGAAAGGAAGGGGGCGGACTGGCTCAGGTCAGCAGGCATGAGGGCCCCGCTCTCCTCCTCTGTGCAGCTCCCACCTCGGGCAGCACTCCCGCTCCCAGCCTCAGTTCAATCTGTCAGCAGCCGCAGGAACAGAGCCTGGCTCACCCCCTGCAGCTGAGTAAACATCGTAGACTAGAGACTCCTGGGCCCATCCTGGGTGTGGGGCCCATCAGAGTCTCCTGGGCTCATCCTGGGTATGGGCCCATCACGGTGGCTGGGAGGATGCTGGAGCCCAGGGATGCACCACTTTGGCCAGCCCGGTGCCCCGCCTTGGATCCCGTGTCTAAACAGCCTGGAGTGGAGGAGGGTGGTTCCTGAGAACAGCTGGATGTTGGGGCAAGCAGGAGGGGGGCCGTGCTGGCTTGCGTGTCCACCATGCACGCCCATCGTCACAGCTACCTCGGCAGCATCCACAGCCGTCTCAGCCTGCATCTTCTCTGGGCCTGGAGGGCAGCTGGGCGAGCACCGCAGTGGATGTTAGTGAGGTGAGCTTTATGCACAATATGCATCTCAGCTTCGTCATTTAGTCCAGTCAAGTGGTCACTCTGTGCCGGGTCCCATCAGCACCACACACGGTCCCCGCCTTCAGGGGCCAGAGATGCAGGAGGCAGATAAGCGCATGATGCTAAGTTGTGACGGGTGCTGCAAAGGCAGAAGTAGGGGAGGTGTGGGAGGGGGTGACCTCAACGAGGTGGCTGCTCTCAGGAGGCGCGAGAGTGAGCCACTCAGGAAAAATGGGGTGGGCAGGGGAGCGTTCCAGGCAGAAGAACAGCACGTGAAAAGGTCCTGAGGCCAGTGACAAGTCCGGCGCAGCCTGAGGGGCAGCTCTTTGGGACGTGGCAGGATGTGAGGACACAGGGGTAGCCAGTGGAGACCTGGAGGCCACAGTAGGGACCTGGGATTTTACTGAGGGTGCTGGAATGGCCCTGGAGAGTTTTGAGCTGGGCGTGCTGTGATCCAGGTGATGCTGTTTAGAAGGTAACTCTGGTCTCTGGATGAATTCAGACCCTGGAGGGCACGAGCAGAAGCAGAGGCTGGCGAGGGGCGTTTCTGTTAGTCCAGGGGAGAGACGGGTGGGGGGGAGCGTCAGGTCCAGGACTCATGTAGGAGGCGCGGCCACAGGACATGTGGTGGGCTGGTTGTGGGGATGGTGGGATTTGAGCACCAAGGAGCATGTTGGTGGCATTTCCCAGACCGGGGGAGGAGCAGGCTTGGGGGAAATGCTGGACACGTTGCGGTGGAGGTAACGATTCGGCTTCCGGGTATCTTCTGGTGGAGGTGGGGCGCACAGCATCCAGGGCCCCCAGCTTTCAGGCCTGTTCTCCCACACCGCTGGCCTGGAGCTGAAGGGCAGCCCTGGGCACCCGCGGGCCTGGGTAGAGACTTGATTCGCAGTCTCTGCAGCCCCCTCCCTGCGTCTGGGCCTCAGCCTCATTGTCTGTAAACTGGGGCCAGTGAGACTCTCCACCCCCCCAGAATCCTGGTGCTTCGGGGCTGTCCCTGGAAGACTGGTTCAGGTCTAGGCGCCTCCTGGGAGGAGGTGGGACAGACAGGGGAGCCGGCCCTCCTGGCAGGTGCTGCTGCCCTCGGCTCTGCACAGAGGAGCCTGGGCTGGCAGCCGTCTGGGGGGGAACCCGCTTGGGTGTGACCATGCGTCGCGGGCTCTCGGCTGGGGCGGGAGTTGGCGTCAGCGGGCAGGCATCCTGGTGCTGAGCGAGACAGAGTCAGCTCAGGGGCCCCGGGCTGCCCACTCAGCGTTGCCCTTGCAGAGGTCACCACTTGACCTCATTCTCAGGGCAAATGTGGCTGCTCTGTTGGGGTTTGCCCTGCTTTTTGGCACCTTCTCAGTCTTTGAGTCCTGCTTCGCCCTGCCCTTAACACCCTCCTAAGGGAGTCTCCACCTGGATCCCTCCCAGGGCGGCCCTGTTCACAGCCCCCCAGAGTGGAGGGGTGCCCAGCCCATTCCCACAGCCTCAGTGCCGGCTGCCTCAGCGTGGACCTGGGCCCGGGAGGGAGGGAAGCATGCCCCACGGGGCCAGAAAACCCAAGAGGGCCTTCGCCTGACGGGCTGAGGGTGTGTGTCCACATGTGACTGTGGGAGGAAAGCAGGGCCATCCACTCTCTGGCGAGCCCCAGGGCCAGGCCCCGTGGGCAGCCTCCGAGCCCACCGCCCCCCAGGAGCAGCTACTAGTGACGTCCTGTTTGCACGGCAGAGAGCTGGCAGTCCAACCCGGGGCTGTCTGTAAAGTGAGTCCAGGAGGAGTTGGGCACCACGCGTGGGTGTCCAAGCCCCAGCACTCAAGGCTACGTTCATGTGGCGCTCAGAAGCAGCCTGGTTTCCTGGCTGGGGTGGGGCACAGGGCGAGGGCAGTGAGGTGCTCAGGGACCCAGAGCAGGTGGGGCCTGTGGAACAGCAGGAACCGAGGTCAAGCCTCAGCATCAGGGCCCTGAACTGGAGTCCTCGGGGCCAGTCCCCCAGGTGGCACACAGATCAAAGGCCACGTCCCTCCAACAGCCCAGACACACGGGAGCCGGATGGACAGTCACCGGGTGGATGGCCACATTTGGGAAAGTGCCCGGTGATCAAGGAGGCAGAAGCCGGAACGAGGATTTAGCCGTCACGTCACGTGAGATTTGGGGAGCCGTGCGGCAAGGCTGGAATTCAGGTTGGGCAGTTCAGACCTGGGGGGGCAGGGGGGCTTCCTAGGAAGCCTCTGCGGCCAGGTCAGCGCAGTGTCTCATCTCTGCAACGCCCGGCCCCAGGGCCAGGCTCGGGGGTCAAGCTCTGTAAATAATTGCCAACAAGTGAGGGACTCTCAGAGGCCCGAGCAGAGCAGGGACTTTGTCCTACAATAGAGAAAACTAAGTTGCAGAGGCGGGGAGAGGTGCCCTAGGGCAGGTGGTAGACTGGGGACCACCGTGTCCAGCCTGGACGTAAGGTCCAGCACTCTCCCGCCCCTGTGGGCTGCACACGGACACCCCCCCCCCCCAGGCGAACCTCTAACCTGGAGCTCAGTGCTCCGCGGTGGCAGGTTTGCACTGCAGGGACCCTGACGGGTCATCGGCCCGCAGTCCGCCTGGAGCTCGGGGGCCAGAGCGGCAAGGCCAGGCCCAGCCCCTCTGTCTTCCCTGCCCCAGCCCGGGAGCAGGGGCCTTGCCCGGGCAGCTCTGATCACGTCACTCCGTGGCTTCCCTGGCTCTTTGCCAGGAGAGGAGTGAGCAAGGGAGAGAGCGGTGCGCTTGGACGGTAATTTACAATCCAGTGAAGCATGAGATCGCAGCCTTCCTTTACCAGGTTATTACTTAAGTACAAGATTGACTTGGAGCGGGGTGTGGGGGGAGTTTACACTTCTGAAAATAAAAATGAAAAAGAAGGGTTTTTTCTGGCCTCCTTACCAGCGGGAAGGAGGAAGCCCAGGCTTTTGGGGTCAGGATGCTGAATGCAGTTTGCTTTTTGGCCACTTTCTCTTGAGGCCTAGGATCTTTGCCTGCCGTCTGGCTGAGCCTCATTCCCATAGTACCACAGTGGGGTCTTGGGTCATGCCATCGGCCAGACTTTAATTCAAGTGCTTTGGAATCCCCACGTTCCAGCAGGCGACGAGCCTGTGTCTGTCTGCTCTGGGGACCCACACTCTGAGCCCCAAGTCCCGGGCCCAGCAGAGGACGCCAGATGAGGGGGCAGGTGGAGCGTTCGCTGTGGCCCGGGAGCCTGGAGTCGCCTGTCGGGACCAGGGAGGCTCCGATGGCTGCAGGTTTTCCTGCTGCTTTGGTTGAGGCAAATCTGGATTGCTTTAGCGTCCCGCTGTCACCCAGGACTTTGTCTTGGCTTCCCCTTGGGACCTCGGAATCGAGCAGGTGTCCAGAGGGTGAGCCACAGGTTAGCTGGCCTCATCTCCACACCTTGCTTATCGCAGCTGGGTCCGGAGGCCTCTGGAGAGCCCTGGGTTTGCAGAACGTGTCTATGCTGAGCGCTTGGGCTGTGACAGCAGTTCCTGGGGAACTTTCCAAGGGCAAGGGGTGTGAGGGGCGTGGCCAGGGCTGCTTGGAGCCCAGCTCAGGACAGGGAGCGGGGGGGGCGTAAGACTCTGCTTGGGGTCTGTGGCTCCTTGGGAACGGCTTTCAAAAGTCCCCCTGCAGGAATCCCAGTCTCCTTGGGCGAATGGGGGGTAGAGATTGGGCTGGAACCAGACAGCCCACGAGGGAATTCTGGCTGCAGCGTGTGAGGCAGCCACTTTGCATCTCTGAGCCTTGGCTTCCCCGGCTGCAGAATGGGGCCACACAGTAGCAGCCCCGGGCGGTGGAATGCGTCCAGAGCACACGCTCCTTAGCGCTGCCCTGCTGTCTTCTTAACCAGGCTGTGGACACTATTGCACGTTCTAGCAACCACGGGAGGCAGCTGCAGCTCGAGGTCACCCAAGGAGGCTCATATCCAGAGCTGGTGCAAAAGCGGTTGGTCTGAACCCCAGCCTCTACCATCCAAGTCATCCTTGGCTGGCAGATTGAGGGGTGGGGCTTGGGCTGGGTTTGGCAGAGCCGAGCAGAGAGCAGGGGTGGCGGGGGCGGGCCGGCCAGGCTTGGGGGCTGAGCGGGAGCTGCGGGGGCGCCAGGCCCTGGCCCCTCTCACCTGTGGCCTTGTCCCCCGCCCTCCGGCAGGTTGGCTCAGCATGTCGGTCAGCGTCCATGAGACCCGCAAGTCGCGGAGCAGCACGGGCTCCATGAACATCACGCTGTTCCACAAGGCCTCGCACCCCGACTGCGTGCTGGCGCACCTCAACACGCTGCGCAAGCACCGCATGTTCACGGACGTCACGCTCTGGGCCGGCGACCGCGCCTTCCCCTGCCACCGCGCCGTGCTGGCCGCCTCCAGCCGCTACTTCGAGGCCATGTTCAGCCACGGCCTGCGGGAGAGCCGCGACGACACGGTCAACTTCCAGGACAACCTGCACCCCGAGGTGCTGGAGCTGCTGCTGGACTTCGCCTACTCGTCCCGCATCGTCATCAACGAGGAGAACGCCGAGTCGCTGCTCGAGGCGGGCGACATGCTGCAGTTCCACGACGTGCGCGACGCGGCCGCCGAGTTCCTGGAGAAGAACCTGTTCCCGTCCAACTGCCTGGGCATGATGCTGCTGTCGGACGCCCACCAGTGCCGGCGGCTCTACGAGTTCTCGTGGCGCATGTGCCTTGTGCACTTCGAGGCCGTGCGGCAGAGCGAGGACTTCAACAGCCTGTCCAAGGACACCCTGCTGGACCTCATCTCGAGTGACGAGCTGGAGGCGGAGGATGAGCGCGTGGTCTTCGAGGCCGTCCTGCAGTGGGTCAGGCACGACCTGGAGCGGCGCAAGGCCCACCTGCCCGAGCTGCTGCGCAGCGTGCGGCTGGCCCTGCTGCCGTCCGACTGCCTGAAGGAGGCTGTGTCGGGCGAGGCCCTGCTCATGGCCGACGAGCGCACGCGGCTCATTGTGGACGAGGCGCTGCGCTGCAAGGCCCGCATCCTAGAGAACGACGGCGTGGTCACCAGCCCCTGCGCCCGGCCGCGCAGGGCCGGGCACACGCTGCTCATCCTCGGGGGCCAGACCTTCATGTGTGACAAGATCTACCAGGTGGACCACAAGGCCAAGGAGATCATCCCCAAGGCGGACCTGCCCAGCCCCCGCAAGGAGTTCAGCGCCTCGGCCATCGGCTGCAAGGTCTACGTGACCGGGGGCCGGGGCTCCGAGAACGGGGTCTCCAAGGACGTGTGGGTGTACAACACCGTCCACGAGGAGTGGTCCAAGGCGGCGCCCATGCTCATCGCCCGCTTCGGCCACGGCTCGGCCGAGCTGGAGAACTGCCTCTACGTGGTCGGGGGGCACACGTCCCTGGCTGGCGTCTTCCCGGCCTCGCCGTCTGTCTCCCTGAAGCAGGTGGAGAAGTACGACCCCGGGGCTAACAAGTGGATGATGGTGGCCCCGCTGAGGGATGGCGTCAGCAATGCCGCGGTCGTGAGCGCCAAGCTGAAGCTCTTTGTCTTCGGGGGAACCAGCATCCACCGGGACATGGTGTCCAAAGTCCAGTGCTACGACCCCGCAGAAAACCGGTGGACGATCAAGGCTGAGTGTCCCCAGCCTTGGCGGTACACCGCTGCCGCCGTCCTGGGCAGCCAGATCTTCATCATGGGAGGCGACACGGAGTTCACAGCCGCCTCGGCCTACCGCTTCGACTGCGAGACCAACCAGTGGACGCGGATCGGGGACATGACTGCCAAGCGCATGTCCTGCCACGCCCTGGCCTCGGGCAACAAGCTCTACGTGGTGGGGGGCTACTTCGGGACCCAGCGGTGTAAGACCCTGGACTGCTATGACCCCACCTCGGACACGTGGAACTGCATCACCACCGTGCCCTACTCACTCATCCCCACGGCCTTCGTCAGCACCTGGAAGCACCTGCCCGCATGAGGCGCACCTGTAGAGCCCAACCAGGTGAGCCCCCGCACCCCAGGCCTGATCCCACTCCGGGTAAAGGCTGCATCTTCTGCGGAAGACCGGTCGAGGCAGGACAGCAGGTGACTGGGGGGCTCTGGGACCCTTTTTCAACTCTGGAGCCGGAGCCTGGCTCTGCCCCTTACTTGCAGTTGATCTTGAGCAAAACACATAACCCCTCTGCCAAATGGGGGTGACAATCTTAGACTGGGGCGGTGGTTTCCAGGCATGGCCGCAGGTCAGAGTCCCCGGGGGGTCTTTTGACAATCCTATGTGGAGTCTAGGCCAACCTGTGAAGTCTGAGGGCACAGTCTCCACACAAGGGCACCCTCCCTGTGACACCAGCTGTGAGGTCGGGGTTCCCCAGAACCGTCTCAGATCCAGCACTCACTGGAAGGACTCATGAATGTGCTGAAGGCATATGTGCACGGTTATGGTGTATTATGGGCAAAGGATACAGATTAAGATCACAGGGCAGAGATGCATGGGTCAGAGTCCTGGACTGGGGTCCAAATGCAAAGCATCCCTTGTCCACTCCCCATGGAGTTGGGACACCGTTACTCTCGCAGCATCAGCGAGTGACGGCACGCACGGAATGCTGCCCGCCAGGGGAGCTCACAAAAGCTGCGGTGTCCAGAATTTTTAGCAGGGCCCCATCACATGGGCATGACCGATTGATCATGTCCCCGTGGTTACTTTCAAGTCAGCTGGTCCAGCGTGACCCAAAGCCCCCACCCTAAGCAAAGACACTCCTATCAGGTGTGACCCAGATCACCTCCCAGAAGCCAAGGACAAAGGCCAGATCTCTGTTGGGGCAAGGCCACAAATTCCGTCCTGCTCAAATGCTAAGCCCAGGCCTCGCCCTAGGCCATTCGGGGCCTCTGGGGCCCAGGCCTCAGTAGCCGTTATAGCTCCAGGTGAGTCCAGTGTGCAGCCAAGGTGAGAGCCCCTCCCTGGGGGGCCCATGAGAAGCAACAGGAGGGGAGTGGATGGAGGGCTCAAAGGGAGGCGGGAGCTGGCGCCCTGGGGCCGGGTGCCACTGTGGACATCTGGTGGTTTCAGGGCTCTGGGACCAGACGGCCCTGGGATTGGGTCCTGCTTCTCCTGGGGGCAGCTGTGTGCTCACTGGTGTGCGAGGGAACCTCTTGTCTCCCATCCCTCCGCAAGATGGAGAGAAGGCCGTCCACAGAGCGGGCGTCACGATTACGTGATGGAACAGCCCCCCGGCAGGGCTTGCTGCAGTGCTGCCCCAGTTACCCCGAGTTATCTTGCTCTCTGTTCTTAGCGCCATCATTATATGAAATCATTGCCTGAAAAGGGAAGGTGACAGTGGATACCAGGGGCAAAGGGACACATTCAGGCGCTCTTTCCTCTGGGTGACAGAGGAACAGGGAGACAGGAGGAGGGACTTGCCCAGGTCCCAGGACGGGTGCAGAGTCAGGGGAAGGGAGAGGGCGGAAGGAAGGACCAGCATGTCCTGAAGGGCCTCTTCTGAGGGGTGGGCGGGACCTTTCCTGCAGCCCCGCTGGGGCAGGATCCACAGCAGGCACTGAGGTTGGATTAGGGTGTCCTGAGCCAGCTTGGCAGGGGCGCAGGGGCAGGGGCTGGAATGGAGTGGTGGACTTGTGGGCACTGGAGAAGGTCGTCCACGGTCAGGTCCCAACTCTTAGCCCTCCTCGGGTCCTTGGCCCTTGGGGCGGTGAGGTCCGGGGACCCCCGGTGTATGGGAGTCAGGAGGCGTAGGTCCTGGGGGCTCTAAGAAGCGGGGTCGGTGGGAGATCCCAGGGTCACGCAGGGGGAGCCTTCCCACCCGGCCCCGGGCTGTCCTGTACACCGAGGTGCTTCTCTGCCCGGCTGGCCCAGCCCCTCCCTGCCCGCACCTGCCTTGTGCTCCTGCCGCCCTGAGGAGCCAGCCCCGTGCCATTCAGGTCACAGGAACCCCGTCAGGAGCTGGCCAGAGCTGAAAAATTAATTTCCTCAATGACCTGGCGGCTGCTGACAAGAACGCTGAAAGCTCTACACGGCGAAAGCAATCATACTTAGCTGGGATTGCTTCTGAATGGAATCTGATGTTTCAGCTATTAAATCAAATCCAGCCGTGCCTTCGAGGCCCTTAAAGAGATATGTCTGCTGGCAGGCAAGGCAGGACCCAGCGAAGGCATCAGATGTGCCATACAGGGTGTTTGGCCTCATAAAGGCCAGCCTGGATGAGAATAGGCTTTGTTCTCTTTTAAGGTTTCTCTGTTTTGTTTTAATGTGCTCTCTTCCTCTTTGGGAGAAAAATCTGACCAGCAAAATATCTTGGTCCTGAGGAATGGGCTTCAAAGAGAACACTGACGTTTCCTTGTTGAGTCCCTGTTCCCACACTCTGGGAACTTATGCTGGTCACCTGTGGGGCCCAAAGGCTCCTCCCATCTCAGGCCACCCAGCCCAGGCCAGGTGGCTCTGACCCTGTCTGGTGTTTGCCCATCCCCGGGACCCTGGAGGGCAGTTCTTCCCCAAGTGGGAGAGGGTGGGGGGTAGGTCAGCCGGACCCAGTGAGCCCTTTACTTTTCCAGGACTTCCCCCCATTTCAGGGACCGTGGAAGGGTCGGCTCTGACTCTTGCTGGCTGCTTGACCCTGGTTGCTTAACTTCTCTGAGCTTCAGCTTTCTCATCTGGAAGACGGGAATAAAAACTGTATTACTCACAGTAGTTGAGGAGGAGAGACTGAGTGAGGGGCTGGGTTCAGAGTCCGCTTTTATATGAGGTTGCGAGGAGGAGGGGATGGTGGTGATAATGGTTTCAGGATGCTTTGGGCGCAGGGACCTCTGGATGTCCCTGGGCCAGCCCCTCCTTCTGGAAGGGTCCATCCCTCATGGTTGGGATCGCACTTGCCATTGCCTGGCTGAGTGCCACACGGGCCTTGTTCCTTCCGTGCTCCCCAGCCCACGGCGTGGGTGCTGTGGTCTCAGGAATGAGGATGTGGCGGGCACTGGGGTAGGAAGCTGATACCTGGGCCCGTCCGGCCCTCCCTCAGCTCCTGGGAAGCGGGGCTTTGTGGCAGGAAGGCTCCCTCGCTCTGCTGCTGCTGGGGCAGTCGCCACAGTGCTGCCAGGACCCGCTGGAGGAGCAGCCTTCACTCGGAAGGCCGCAGACCAGGTCCTGAGGGTGGTCCTGAGCCGGGGGGCTGCGGCAGGTGGGGGGATGGGAGGGGCCTGTGACAGCAGTGGTGGGTAAGGGGCTGGGCCCACGCACCCTCGACAAGGCTGCAGGTCGTGACGAGCAGAGATTAGCACGCCTGCTGCCCCTCCAGCATGGGCCCCCCACTCTCCACCCAGCCTGGCTGCCAGCTGGAAATCCCGTGCCGGGGCCAGAGAATGGGGTCTGTACCCAGTGCGTCCCCCGAGTGCCCCTCCCTGCTCCCAGCAGGACTGTCCCAGTCCCTGCTGCAGGCATAGGACCGGCCTGGGGTCCTATCTGCAGTGCCTCTCTGGTCCCCGAGCCCCACGTCCATCTCTTAAGACTCCACTTAACTTCAGGAACCACCAGCCAGAGCCCTGCGCTCTGCACCCCCTCCCCATCACCCTGAGTGACTTCCCCCGTTCGTCCCCAAGTGCTTTGTTTCCCCATCTCGGACACCACTCGTGAGCTCTGGGTGGTGCCTGCATCCACGCCAGGTGCCCCAGTTGTGAGCTCATTTAACCCTCTCAGAAGCATTTGTCATCGGTGCTGCTGTTACGGAGCTGGCACCTGAGACTCAGCGTAGGTGGTTGGCATCACACTAACAGCTGGTGAGGGTTGGAGTGGGATCTGAGCCCTGGAGCTGCCTCAGGCCTGCAGGTGTCTCTGGAGACCCGGGCACTGGGCACCCCACATCTGCACCCTGGTGCCAAGTGCGGGCCACACGGGTGCTGCCCAGCAGTGGGGGTGGAGTGCTGTGCTGGAAGCTGAACACCGGCAGGACCTCCAGGGCCAGCCCTTACCTCCCGTGTCACATCCAATCCTTGTCCCTAGGTGACAGCGGCCAGCGGTGGCAGGAGGCCCCTGGAGCCGGGGTAGGCGCCCATCTCCCCGGGCTACCCGCCAAGTGTAGACTAACTGTGAATGTTCTTTTCTCTTGTTCTCTCCCACTGAGCTCCCACCTCCCCCAGCCTGCCTCTGGCCTGAGGGCTTCAGAACATCGGGGCAGGGGTCCAGGTTGCCGGGAGCCGTCTTCTCCTTACGGGCATTGTTGGAACCCAGACACTTGGCGTGCCGGGGCACGGGCTCCAGCCCCTCTCTGGGAAGGGCTGAGCCCGTCAATCCCCTGGGGGGCCCTGCAGGGGACTCAGTTGCCACCAGAGAAGGGCTGATTCAGCACATCCTGTCCTGCCTTAAGAGAGATTGCGGCCGAGAGGCAACCCCGGAGCACAGGATTCAGGGCTGGGCTGGTGTGGCCGGGGGGGGTGCTCGGGGCAGGAGGGCAGGCCTTTTGCAACACCCCGCGTCCACCCATCCGCCCGCGCACCCACGGCCTCCCGTTCTGCCCGTGTTCACCAGGGCCGCCCCGTGCCATGCCCGCGATGGGGACGGCGTTAGTGGCTGTGGTCCACACGGCAGGCCCCCACCAGCATGCCACGGGACAGCGAGGGCAGTCACGGGGCTGGCCGGGGCCACTGTGCACGGGCGGTGGGCTAGACAAGTGTCCTGTTGACTGAAAAAAAATGCACAACCTAAAGGTTGAGAATTATGTTTTATTTGGCAGACAAAACTGAGGACTTAAGCCTGGGACGCAGCCTCTCAGATAGCTCTGAGGGACCGCTCCCAAGAGGTCATGGGGGGATCCAGCACATACAGGAGTTCTTGCAACGAAGACCAGGTAGTCAGAACATCAAAAGAATATTGTTAAAGAAACCAGATATCTCAAGTTAAGGAATTTAGCGCTTTTCTGTGTATGGGAAGATGCAAGCGTCTGGGCTCACTGAAGTCATTCCTTTAAGATGCACTTCAGCTGTCAGGGGTCCAGTATCCTGTGCTTTCCCATCCTGAGTCTCCTCAGGGCACACCATCGGGGGTGGCTGCAGCAGCTGATAGCTTGATGGCTGCAACATCCTTTGTTTACTGACGTGGCGGGCACCATTTTTTCATTGGTAAATGGTCCCATTTCACAGATGAGGAAACCAGGCCTCAGAGAAGCAACTGCCAGAAATCAGGGTGGCGCAGACCAGGATGGCCATGGGATGCGCCTGAGTGATCTGGGCAGTGTGGCTGCCCAGCTCCTCTGCCTTCAGGGTGCCACCTCTTCCTCAGCAACTCGGGACAGCCCAGAAGGGCCACCCCCCAGGTCAGGATCCCACAGCCCCTCACCCCCAGCGCAGGGGGCTCTGAGGCTTGGCTTGGGGCCTGCCCCGAGGGGAACCCCATGTCTGCTTGGTGTTCTGGCGGGGGGTGGGGTGCGGGGGCAGGCCCCCAAGCTTTGGGTTCACCACCTTAGAGCTTCTCAGGATGTTTAGGGGCCTGTGAGGAGCTTGGAGGGATTTGGGGGCCCTTCACCAGCCCCACTGAGAACACAGTGGTCGCCTTGCCCAGCCCACACGCATCTGGGAGCTGGCTGACCCCCTGGGCTCGACCAGCTTCCAGCAGAGCTTGAGTCCGCCTTCCAGAAGCCTTGGGAATGAGGGGCACATCCCACTTGAAGGAAAACAGGTCCACAGGTCCCAGTGCTGGCTTGAATTTTTTTCATTATAATGTTACTTAAATACGTACAGACTTACAACTAGATGTAAGCTCCCTGTGTTTGTAGCTCTTTCACAGCTGCAAAGCTAACAATTGTACAGGTGAAATACACCCAAAGACGTGAGACCGAGAATGCGGTCTCCGCTAACTGATGCTTTGTGGACGTTGTGTTGCCTCCGTCTGCCTCTTGAATGGCTGGATATGCAGGTTTATGGGGAGCTCAGCCCGCCTGTGCGGGGGGCTCCTTCTCTTTTCCTTTTTGGAGCCGCCGTGAGACCCCTTTGGGCAGACATCATCTGTGTCCCCTGGCACAAACCTGCCTCCTTGGTCTAGGGCTGCCTCTGAGCCCGTGGCACTCAGAGAGCTGGCCAGAGTAAGTGTGCTGTCTGGCATTGTGGATGGGTGGGGAGTGGGGAACGCCCTTGGCAAGAACCCCCAGCTCCCTCCCCCAGTACTCCAGAGAACCTGTTTTTAAAATAGAATCCCACAGGGGTGTGTCTGCCTGTGGAGGCTGAGTGGGCAGTCCGCCCATCGCTGTCCTGAGTGTTCCCCGCTCCCCACCCCTCTAGGTCCTTCCTGGGCCTGCTGTATCCTTTCTCCACTAGGTGATCAACTCAGGAGCTGCTACCCCAGCCAAGGGCATCACCTCCTGGACACAGGTCCACGGCCACATCTCTGCTTGGAGTCGGGCTAGGTTATGCCGAGCTGTCTCTGTGGGTTAGGCTTTAGAAATGATCACACTGGCCAGCTGCGTTTTCTTCGTTGCTTCCAGGACATTCTGCACTAAGCCTTTCATGTGCATTAGATGGCTCCATCCTTCTCTGGGAGAAGGCAGGTATCTGTCCTCATTTTCCACAGGAAAATGTGAAGCTCAGAGCAGATGCCACACTGATTGAGAACCCAGCA
This sequence comes from Eubalaena glacialis, assembly GCF_028564815.1. Lineage (NCBI taxonomy): Eukaryota > Metazoa > Chordata > Mammalia > Artiodactyla > Balaenidae > Eubalaena > Eubalaena glacialis. The sequence goes on from NC_083717.1 coordinate 42,357,445, forward strand.
CTGGAGTGTGAGCTTCATGACCATGGGGACCATCTGACCTCATTCACCACTGCATCTGTCCTGCAGGGTCTGGGTTGATAGGCTGTGCAGTAAGTATTTGTCGAGTGCAGGAATGAATGTGTTGGCTGCTGCCCACAGCTGCACTTTTCTTCCTGGTGACCTGACTGGCCGTGACCATGTCTGCTCCCCCTGCTCTCTGACCATGTCTGCCCTCCCTCTCTCACCATTTCCACCTCACTGGCCTACATTCAGATTCTCAAAAATATCAATACCAGATTCCTACCCCCAGGCCTTTGCACATGCCATTCCTTCTGCCTGGAGTGCTTTTTGCCTTTCTAGCAAACTCCTGTCTGTCCTGCAGGTCTCAGGTTAAATATTACCTCCTTCCCATACCCTCCACCAAAGTAAAAGAAAGTCCTCTTTCTAATCTCTAATTTTTTTTCTTTTTTTATTATATATTCTATTTTATTATTTTTTAAAATTTTATTTTATATTGGAGTATAGTTGATTAACAATGTTGTATTAGTTTCAGGTGTACAGCAAAGTGATTCAGTTATACATGTACTTGTATCTATTCTTTTTCAAATTCATTTCCCATTTGGATTATTACAGAATATTGAGCAGAGTTCCCTGTGCTGTACAGTAAGTCCTTGTTGGTTATCTATTTCAAATATAGTAGTGTGTACATGTCAACCCCAAACTCCCAGTCTATCCCTCCCCCAGCCCTTCCCCCACTCCCGGTAACCATAAGTTTGTTCTCTAAGTCTGTGGCTCTGTTTTGTAAATAAGTTCATTTGTATCATTTTTTTAGATTCTGCATATTAGTGATATCATATGTTTGTCTTTCTCTATCTGACTTACTTCACTTAGTATGATAATCTCCAGGTCCATCCATGTTGCTGGAAATGGCATTATTTTATTCTTCTTAATGGCTGAGTAATATTCCATTATATTTATGTACCACATCTTTACCCATTCATTTGTTGATGGATATTTAGGTTGCTTCCATGTTCTAGCTATTGTAAACAGCGTTGCAATGAACATTGGGGTGCATGTATCCTTTCGAACCATGTTTTTCTCCAACTATATGCCCAAGAGTGGGATTACTGGATCATACGGTAGTTCTATTTTTAGTTTCTTAAGGAACCTTCATACTGTTCTTCGTAGTGGCTGTACCAATTTACATTCCCACCAACAGTGTAGGAGGGTTCCCTTTTCTCCACACCCTCTCCAGCATTTATTGTTTGTAGACTTCAATGATGGCCATTTTGACTGGTGTGAGGTGATATTGTAGTTTAGATTTGCATTTCTATAATAATTAGTGATGTTGACCATCTTTCCATGTGCTTTTTGACCATCTGTATGTCTTCTTTGGAGAAATGTCTATTTAGGTCTTCCGCCCATTTTTTGATTAGCTTGTTTTTTTGATATTGAGCTGCATGAGCTGTTTGTAAATTTTGGAGATTAATTCCTTGTCGGTTGCATCCTTTGCAAGTATTTTCTCCCATTCTGTGGGTTGTCTTTACGTTTATGGTTTCCTTTGCTGTGCGAAAGCTTTTAAATTTGATTAGGTCCCATTTGTTTATTTTTGTTTTCATTTCCATTACTCTGAGAGATGGATTGAAAAAGATACTGCTGTGATTTATGTCAAAGAGTGCTCTGCCTATGTTTTCCTCTAAGAGTTTTATAGTATCCGGACTTACATTTAGGTCTTTAATCCATTTTGAGTTTCTTTTTGTGTATGGTGTTAGGGAGTGTTCTAACTTCATTCATTTACATGTAGCTGTCCAGTTTTCTCAGCACCACTTATTGAAGAGGCTGTCTTTTCTCCATTGTATGTTCTTGCCTCCTTGATCATAGATTAATTGACCATAGGTGCATGGGTTTATTTCTGGGCTTGCTATCCCATTCCATTGAGCTATATTTCTGTTTTTGTGTCAGTACCATACTGTTTTGATGACTGTAGCTTTGTAGTATAGTCTGAAATCAGGGAGCCTGATTCCTCCAGCTCCATTTTTCTTTCTCAGGATTGCTTTGGCTATTTGGGGTCTTTTGTGTCTCCATACAAATTTTTTAAAAATTTTGTGCTAGTTCTGTGAAAAATGCCATTGGTAATTTGATAGGGATTGCACTGAATCTGTAGATTGCCTTGGGTAGTATACTCATTTTGACAGTATTGATTCTTCCAATGCAAAAACATGGTATATCTCTCCATGTGTTTGTGTCAGCTTTGATTTCTTTCATCAGCATCTTATAGTTTTCAGAGTACAGGTCTTTTGTCTCCTTAGGTAGGTTTATTCCTGGGTGTTTTATTCTTTTTTTTTTTTTTTTTTAAGAATTATAATTTTTTTTAACATCTTTATTGGAGTATAATTGCTTTACAATGGTGTGTTAGTTTCTGCTTTACAACAAAGTGAATCAGTTATACATATACATATGTTCCCATATCTCTTCCCTCTTGCGTCTCTCTCCCTCCCACCCTCCCTATCCCACCTCGCTAGGTGGTCACAAAGCACCGAACTGATCTCCCTGTGCTATGCGACTGCTTCCCACTAGCTATCTATTTTACATTTGGTAGTGTATATATGTCCATGCCACTCGCTCACCCTGTCACATCTTACCCCTCCCCCTCCCCATATCCTCAAGTCCATTCTCTAGTAGGTCTGTGTCTTTATTTCCGTCTTGCCACTAGGTTCTTCATGACCTTTTTTTTTTTTTCCTTAGATTCCATATATATGTGTTAGCATACTGTATTTGTTTTTCTCTTTCTGACTTACTTCACTCTGTATGACAAACTCTAACTCCATCCACCTCACTACAAATACCTCCATTTCGTTTCTTTTTATGGCTGAGTAATATTCCATTGTATATATGTGCCACATCGTCTTTATCCATTCATTCAGTGATGTACACTTAGGTTGCTTCCATGTCCTGGCTATTGTAAATAGAGCTGCAATGAACATTGTGGTATATGACTCTTTGAATTATGGTTTTCTCAGGGTATATGCCCAGTAGTGGGATTGCTGGGTCGTATGGTAGTTCTATTTTTAGTTTTTTAAGGAACCTCCATACTGTTCTCCATAGTGGCTCTATCAATTTACATTCCCACCAACAGTGCAAGAGTGTTCCCTTTTCTCCACACCCTCTCCAGCATTTATTGTTTCTAGATTTTTTGATGATGGCCATTCTGATCGGTGTGAGATGATATCTCATTGTAGTTTTGATTTGCATTTCTCTAATGATTAATGATGTTGAGCATTCTTTCATGTGTCTGTTGGCAATCTGTATGTCTTCTTTGGAGAAATGTCTATTTAGGTCTTCTGCCCATTTTTGGATTGGGTTGTTTGTTTTTTTGTTATTGAGCTGCATGAGCAGCTTGTAAATCTTGGAAATTAATCCTTTGTCAGTTGCTTCATTTGCAAATATTTTCTCCCATTCTGAGGGTTGTCTTTTGGTCTTGTTTATGGTTTCCTTTGCTGTGCAAAAGCTTTTAAGTTTCATTAGGTCCCATTTGTTTATTTGTGTTTTTATTTCCATTTCTCTAGGAGTTGGGTCAAAAAGGATCTTGCTGTGATTTATGTCATAGAGTGTTCCGCCTATGTTTTCCTCTAAGAGTTTGATAGTGTCTGGCCTTACATTTAGGTCTTTAATCCATTTTGAGTTTATTTTTGTGTATGGTGTCAGGGAGTGTTCTAATTTCATTCTTTTACATGTACCTGTCCAGTTTTCCCAGCACCACTTATTGAAGAGGCTGTCTTTTCTCCACTGTATATGCTTGCCTCCTTTATCAAAGATAAGGTGACCATATGTGTGTGGGTTTATCTCTGGGCTTTCTATCCTGTTCCATTGATCTATGTTTCTGTTTCTGTGCCAGTACCAAACTGTCTTGATTACTGTAGCTTTGTAATATAGTCTGAAGTCAGGGAGCCTGATTCCTCCAGCTCCATTTTTCGTTCTCAAGATTGCTTTGGCTATTCGGGGTCTTTTGTGTTTCCATACAAATTGTGAAATTTCTTGTTCTAGTTCTGTGAAAAATGCCAGTGGTAGTTTGATAGGGATTGCATTGAATCTGTAGATTGCTTTGGGTAGTAGAGTCATTTTCACAATGTTGATTCTTCCAATCCAAGAACATGGTATATCTCTCCATCTATTTGTATCATCTTTGATTTCTTTCATCAGTGTCTTATAATTTTCTGCATACAGGTCTTTTGTCTCCTTAGGTAAGTTTATTCCTAGATATTTTATTCTTTTTGTTGCAATGGTAAATGGGAGTGTTTTCTTAATTTCACTTTCAGATTTTTCATCATTAGTGTAGAGGAATGCAAGAGATTTCTGTGCATTAATTTTGTATCCTGCTACTTTACCAAATTCATTGATTAGCTCTAGTAATTTTCTGGTAGCATCTTTAGGATTCTCTATGTATAGTATCATGTCATCTGCAAACAGTGACAGCTTTACTTCTTCTTTTCCAATTTGGATTTCTTTTATTTCTTTTTCTTCTCTGAGTGCCGTGGCTAACACTTCCAACACTATGTTGAATAATAGTGGTGAGAGTGGGCAACCTTGTCTTGTTCCTGATCTTAGTGGAAATGGTTTCAGTTTTTCACCATTGAGGACAATGTTGGCTGTGGGTTTGTCATATATGGCCTTTATTACGTTGAGGAAAGTTCCCTCTATGCCTGCTTTCTGGAGGGTTTTTATCATAAATCGGTGTTGAATTTTGTCGAAAGCTTTCTCTGCATCTATTGAGATGATCATATGGTTTTTCTCCTTCAGTTTGTTAATATGGTGTATCACGTTGATTGATTTGCGTATATTGAAGAATCCTTGCATTCCTGGAATAAACCCCACTTGATCATGGTGTATGATCCTTTTAATGTGCTGTTGGATTCTGTTTGCTAGTATTTTGTTGAGGATTTTTGCATCTATGTTCATCAGTGATATTGGCCTGTAGTTTTCTTTCTTTGTGACATCTTTGTCTGGTTTTGGTATCAGGGTGATGGTGGCCTCATAGAATGAGTTTGGGAGTGTTCCTTTTTCTGCAGTTTTTTAGATTAGTTTCAGAAGGGTAGGTGTTAACTCTTCTCTAAATGTTTGATAGAATTTGCTTATGAAGCCATCTGGTCCTGGACTTTTGTTTGTTAGGAGTTTTTTAATCACAGTTTCAATTTCAGTACTTGTGATCGGTCTGTTCATATTTTCTATTTCTTCCTGCTTCCGTCTGGGAGATTGTACCTTTCTAAGAATTTGTCCATTTCTTCTAGGTCACCCATTTTATTGGCATATAGTTGCTTGTAGTAGTCTGTTATGATCCTTTGTATTTCTGTGGTGTTGTTTGTAACTTCTCCTTTTGCATTTTTAATTTTATTGATTTGAGCCCTATTCCTTTTTTTCTTGATGAGTCTGGCTAAAGGTTTATCAATTTTGTTTATCTTTTCAAAGAACCAGCTTTTAGTTTCATTGATCTTTTCTATTGTTTTCTTCATCTCTATTTCATTTATTTCTGCTCTGATCTTTATGATTTCTTTCCTTATACTAACTTTAGGTTTTGTTTGTTCTTCTTTCTCTAGTTGCTTTAGGTGTAAGGTTAGGTTGTTTGTTTGAGATTTTTCTTGTTTCCTGAGGTAAGATTGTATTGCTATAAACTTCTCTCTTAGAACTGCTTTTACTGCATCCCATTGGTTTTGGATCATCGTATTTTCGTTGTCATTTGTCTCTAAGTATGTTTTGATTTCCTCTTGGATTTCTTCCGTGATCCATTGGTTGTTTAGTGGCATATTGTTTAAGCCTCCACATGTTTGTGTTTTTTACAGTTTTTTTTTTCCTGTAATTGATTTCTAATCTCATAACATTGTGGTTGGAAAAGATGCTTGATATGATTTCAGTTATCTTAAATTTACCGAGGCTCACTTTGTGGCCTAGCATGTGATCAGTCCTGGAGAATGTTCCATGTGCACTTGAGAAGACTGTATTCTGTTGCTTTTGAACAGAATACTCTATAAATTAAGTCCATCTGGTCTAATGTGTCATTTAAGGCCTGTGTTTCCTTATTGATTTTCTGTCTGGATGATCTCTCCAATGATGAAAGTGGGGTGTTAAAGTCCCACACTATTATTGTTACTGTTGATTTCTTCTTTTATGGCTGTTAATATTTGCCTTTTCTCCTCCCTTCACTTTCAGTTTGTATGTGTCCCTAGATCTGAAGTGGGTCTCTGGTAACATATATATGGGTCTTGTTTTTGTATCCAGCCAGTCTTTGTCTTTTGGTTGGAGCATTTAATCCATTTACATTTAAGGTAATTATCAATATGTCCTTATTGCCATTTTGTTGATTGTTTTGGATTTGTTTTCCTAGTTCTTTTATCTTCCTCTGTTGTTTTCTTGTGATTTGATGACTAACGTTAGTGTTGTGTTGGATTCCTTTTTCTTGTTTGTGTATTGTAGATTTTTGGTTTGCAGTTATCGTGAGGTTTTGAAATAGCAGTCTGTATATAAACAAGATTGTTTTAAGTTCTGTTCTTTTAATTTCAAATGCATTTCCAATATTCTGCATTTGTGCTCTCCCCTTCTCACAGTTGCTGGCTTTGATATCATATTTGTGTGTAGATGACTTCCTGCCTTTACTGTATGTTTGCCTTTATCGGTGAGCTTTTCCATTTGTAATTTTTTTATTTCTAGTTGTGGCCTTTTCTTTTCCACCTAGAGAAGTTCCTTTAGCATTTGTTGCACAGCTGGTCTGGTGGTGCTGAATTCTCTTAGCTTCTGCTTGTCTGTAAAGCTTTTGATTTCTCTGTCGAATCTGAATGAGAGCCTTGCTGGGTAGAGTATTCTTGGTTGTAGGTTCTTCCCTTTCATCACTTTAAATATATGGTGCAACCCCCTTCTGGCCTACAGAGTTTCTGCCAAACAATCAGCTGGTAACCTTATGGGAGGTACCTTGTATGTTATGTGTCGTTTTTCCCTTGTTTTTTTTAATACTTTTTCTTTGTCTTTAATTTTTGTCAATTTGATTACTATGTCTCTCGGCGTGTTCCTCCTTGGATTTATCCTGCCTGGGACTCTCTGTGCTTCCTGGACTTGGGTGACTGTTTCCTTTCCCATGTTAGGGAAGTTTTCAGCTATTATCTCTTCAAATATTTTCTCATGTCCTTTCTCTCCCTCTTCTCCCTCTGCGACCGCTATAATGCAAATGTTGGTGCGTTTCATGTTGTCCCATAGGTCTCTTAGACTGTCCTCATTTCTTTTCATTCTTTTTTCTTTATTCTCTTCTGTGGCAGTGATTTCCACCATTCTGTCTTCCAGCTCACTTCTCTGTTCCTCTGTCTCAGTTATTCTGCTATTGATTCCTTCTGGTGTATTTTTCATTTCAGTTATTATATTGTTCCTCTGTTTGTTCTTTAGTTCTTCTAGGTTTTTGTTAAACATTTCTTGTATCTTCTCGATCTGTACCTCCTTTTTCTGAGATCTTGGATCATCTTTACTATCATTACTCTGAATTCTTTTTTGGGTAGACTGCCTGTCTCCACTTCACTTACTTTTTCTTCTGGGGTTTAATCTTATTCCTTCATCTGGGACATATTCCTCTGCCATCTCATTTTGTCTAGCTTTCTGTGATTGCAGTTTCTGTTTCACAGGTTGTAGTTCTTCTTGCTTCTGCTCTCTGCCCCCTGGTAGATGAGGCTGTCTAAGAGGCCTGTGAAGGCTTCCTGGTGAGAGGGACTGGATCCTGCCCACTGGTGGGTGGAGCTGGGTCTTGTCGCTCTGGTGGGCAGGGCCATGTCAAGGGGTGTGTATAGCAGAGAACTGTGTGCTCAGGAAGACTCTAAGCAGCCCACCTGCTTATGGGTGAGGCTGTGTTCCCACCTTGTTGGCCGTTTGGTGTGAGGCGTCCCAGCACTGGAGCCCACAGGCTGTTGAGTGGGGCCAGGTCCTAGTGAGGAAATGGTGGCCTCTGGGAGGGCTCATGCCAATGAGCACTCCTCAGAACTATCGCTGCCAGTGTCTTTGTCCCCACAGTGAGCCACAGCCCCCTGCCTCCACAGAAGACCCTCCAGTACCAGCAGGTAGGTCTGGCCCAGGCTCTTATGAGGTTACTGCTTTTTTCCTGTATCCTGCTTTGCATGAGACCTTGTCTGCACCCTCAAGAGTATAGGTTCTGTTTCCCCCAGTCCTGTGGAATTCCTGTGATCAAACCCCGCTAACCTTCAAAGCCAGATTCTCTGGGGGCTTTTCCAGTTGCCAGACCCCCAGGCCGGGGAGCCCGACATGGGACTCAGAACTTTCACTCCTGTGGGAGAACTTCTGTGGTATAATTATTTTCCAGTTTGTGGGTTGCCCACTGGCGGGCGTGGTATTCGAATTTATCGCAATTGCGCCTCTCCTACCATCTCTTTGTGGCTTCTTCTTTGTCTTTGGATGTAGGATATGTTTTTTGGTAGGTTCCAGCATTTTTTTGTCAAGGGTTGTTAAGCAGTTGTGATTTTGGTGATTTTGTAAGAAGAGGTGAGCTCACATCCTTCTGCTCCGCCATCTCGTCTCCGTCTCCTCTAATCACTGTTTTATACGCTACTTTCTTCCATGTTTTATTGGCTCCTTTTTTTCCTTTGCGCTTAGTTCAGTTTCACTTGTTCATAGGTTGCCGGTACAGAGGCCTCTCACCCAAGACTTCAGACAAGCATTCCTAGTGTGAAATGGCTCTCTAATCTCTAACTTTTTATTTTTCACATATAGCTCTTTTGTTAGTGTGTGATGGCTGTATACATTTACTCGTACAAGCTTGCAGTTTCTCCCACTGAAGGATGATCCATGGAGACAGCAGTAGCTGTGTCTGCTCTTCCTGTTTCCCCAGGCCTGGCACGGTGCCTACCGGTTTGAGGGTGCTCAGGTGCACATGGCTGGAGGGGCTGAATGGACCCATGAGTAGTTCCTATATTCTAGGTGAGGAAAGCATGCCTCGGGAAGGTTACGGAACCATTCGGGGCTGTACTGCTGGTAAACAAGAGAGCTCCGTTCTCACACCCAGGCCTTCCGCTCAGGGCCTGAGCTCCAGCCCTTCCCTGTGGCCTCTTGATCATCACCTGGTTCCAGGTTAGGACAGAACATTGTCGGCATGATTCACATTCTCTGTCTCTCGCTCCTCCACAGATGCTGTGTGTTTCTCCCCACCCCACAGCTGCAGCCCTCACTGTTGCATGGTGGCCCTGACCCTGTCTGCCATGGCGGGAAGCTCAGCCCGGCCCCAGGCCAGTACTCCGAGCAGCCAGAAGCCGGCCCCACCAGCTCTGGGCGACTTCGGGGGCTGCTCTGAGCTTCAGAGAAGAAAATCCGTCTCCAGCGCCCTGTGTGTCTGGCCGAGGCCTTTCCTGCTTTGCAGTGGTTTGCGGGGGAGAGGACCTTTCAAGGGGGGCGTGGACGGACGCCAGGACTCCCTCAGCTTCGGGGAGAAGGACACGTTTGCAGAGCTTTGAGGTCGCCTATTTCAGCAAGTTCTGGACTGGGATGGGGGGGGCTGGGTGGGTGTGGGGGGTGTCCCTGAAGGGGTGGGTGTGGCAGCACTGACAGCATGGTCTTTGGCTCAGGGCTTCCCTATTGGTGTTGTAATGTCTCCCCACAGATGATGTCCCAGGCCTCTGGGAAGCAGGTGCATCAGGGCTGAGAGCAGAATGTGCCGCGGAGAAAGTCAGCACGTTAAGGGAGGGAACCCTTCAGTGACGCCCACCACTCTCCATTAGCAAATGACACCCAGACCCCCAGGGTTAATAGGCCCCTCCCCAGAGTCGGGCCTTGCCTCCAGTGACCTCACCACCTCCTGGTCAGGCCAGCTACGCCCTAGGATACTGTGCCTAGGTGCAGATGCACGTGGAGACCAGGGGATGCCCCATCACCTCCCCTCAGAGCCCAGCCCAAGAGGCAGCAATGACCCCATCTCCTGACAGGAGCACGGTCACCCTAGAATATGGCACTACCCTCCAAGACCAGCAGCAGATATGAGCTGGGGACCACAGAGGGACTCCAGGGTGCCCACTATAGATCCCACCAGGGCCGGACACATCTCAACTTGGAGGATGACAAGGCCCATGACGCTGGCCCCCCATCCAGTGCCCGCTGTCCTCTGACATCTTGCCCTTCCAGCTGGTAATGGGATCTGGCCCCTTTGCCCCCTGAGCTCAAAAACAATGGTCCCAAGAAAACTGCCAACCATTTGTTCATTTTTTTCCACCTCCCAAGTCATTGGGTACCTCACAGGTACAATCTCAGCATCTGGGGTTCTGGAGAGGTTGGCTCCTGCCAGCGGCCCTCCTCACACCTAGTGTTAGAGTTTCTGGGCTGGTCCTTTGCTTGCCCCAGTGCAAGGCCATCAGCTGCCACTTGGGAAAAAGCCAAAAGCGGAAGGCACATCTCCAGGTTCTTTGGACCCCACAGACCCTGCCTGTATGAGAGGCCAACCTCTTGCTCTCGGTGCTTCATCTCAGTCACCTAGAAGCCAGGTGGCTAGTCCCAGGAGATGGCTCTGCCTGAGATTTGGGGAGGCCCTGGGGCTGGTGGGGAAGCAGCAGCCCCAGGTCCAGAGCCCACACTGCCTGGAGGGGCCCCTGTGGCCTGTTGCATTGCTGAGCCAAGTTAAGCACAGATCTCACAGCACAGAGGACCTCACAGTGGTGCTTTTCCCAAAAGTTGTGTTGCTTTTATCCGTTTCTAACTAACTTAATAAAAGAATTGAGAAAAATCTTGCTTTCTTTGGGTGCTGGGGCCAGTCTTGTGGGACATTAAGGCACAAGCAGACTGATTTCCACCCCACCAGCCAGGGCTCATAGTCTGCCCCTCTGGGGGGTTGAGAGAGATTCACCTTCCTCAAGCACCCGCAGGCACGCAGAGGAGAGGGCTGCCTGTCCTCAGATTGATTGATTGTTTCAGCAGCAGAAGCCTTTACACTGATTCTCATGCATAGAATCCTGAGTACTTCTTTTTCCTGAAAAATCCGTGCGTGGGTGAACTCTAACTTGAAGATGTAATTCCTTTGATTTCCACGTGTTCTTTTGTGTGCTGTGAACCCCCAGTTGACACTCAATTGTGTGAAAATAACACAAGCAGCGTTAAGGCAGGCATCAATACTCCAGTGGCTAGCATCAGTTATCACGACACAAATGCTAATGCTCATGTTCACCTGCTCTCCTTTCACACATTTTCACAGCTATTATGAACCATAAACTCAAGAATGCAGACACAGGGCTGTGACAGCCACAGATTAAAGAGGAGGCCCTTCCCAACATCCCACTGCAGGCCCTGAACACCACAACATCAAACACACCACCTATCAAGGGGACAACGGCCAACACACCTTGGAGAAAGACGAGGCTGGCATCCATTCCAAAAACAGCCCTTGCACCAAAAATATTGGATTCACACAGTCTACACAGGGATGCTCCACATAAAAACACCCCTTCAAGACTACAGTAGATAATTGTTTCTTCTAAATTTGTAGAGACAAACAAAAAATGAAAAAGCAGAGGAGCTAATCCCAATTAAAAGAACAAGAGAAATCCTGTGAAAAAGAACAAATAATGAAGCAGACCTCACCAGTCTACTAGACCCAGAGTTCAAAGAGGAGGTAATAAAAAAAAGTAAGAAAAGTTATTGATAGAAATGCGGATCACTGTAACAAAAATTAGACGCTATAAAGAGGAACCAATCAAAATTAAACAACTCAATTGCTGAGATAAAAACCAATCTAGAAGCAGTGAATAGCGGACTAAAAACGCAAAACAGTGAATAAGTGATCTGGAAGATAGAATAATGGAAATCACCCAGTCAAAACAACAAAGAGACAAATGAAAAAAAAGAGAAGAAAACATGTATGGGACAATATAAAACCTGCCAACCTACACATAATAGGGGTTTCAGAAGAAGAATAAGAGAAGGGGATTGAAAATGTATTTGAAGAAATTATGGCTGAAAACTTACCAAACCGAAGGAATGAAACATATCCAGGTACAGGAAGCACAGAAAGTCCCAAACAGACCCACACCAGGATATATCATAGCTAAAATGGCAAAAGTTAAAGAGGACTCTAAAGGCAGCAAGAGAAAAACAGAGTCAGTTACAAGGGAACCCACATAAGACTATCAGCTGATTTCTCTGCAGAAAATTTGCAGGCCAGAAGCGGGTGGCAGGATATATTCAAAATCTGAAAGAAAAAAAGCCTGCAACCTAGGATACTCTACCCAGAAAGATTACCATTTAGCTAGAAAGAGAGAGAAAGAATTAGTCAGACAAGCAAACACTAAAAGAATACAGCAATACTAAACCTAACCAAAAAGAAATATTTAAAGGTCTCCTCTAAATAGAAAAGAAGCAAGAATCTTTAGGAAAGGGAAAATCACAATAGGAAAGGCAAATACATAAGAGAATTAACATCATTTATATAAACCAGTACATACATTAAGATACAATCAAAAAATTTTTGCAGAAGTGATTATAACTTTTAGAATGTGTTTGAACTTACACGACTAAGTCTAAAGCAAGTAGATATAGCTATGAGTTAACATACTTGAAAACCACGGTAACTGCAAAGCAAAAGCATACAATAGACTCACAAAAGCCAAAAAGAAAGGAACTCAAGCATAACAAAAAAGAAAACCATCAAACCACAAAAGGAAAAATGAGATGAAATGAACAAAGAACTACAAAATCAGCTAGAAAACAAGGTTTAAAATGGCAGTAAGTACATACCTATCAGTAATTACTATCAGTAATTACTGATAGTAATTGACCTATCAGTCAAAAGACTAAATGTTCCAATCAGAAGACATCAAGTGGCAGATTGGATAAGAAAGCAAGAACCTACAATATGCTGCCTACAAGAGATTCACTTTAGAGTGAAAGACTCACACAGATGGAAAGTGAGGGGGTGGAAAAAGCTTTCATGCAAATGGAAATGACGAGAAAGTGGGGGTCGCAATACTCAGACAACATAGACTAAAACAAAGCCCATTTTAAAAAAAGACAAAGAAGGACATTATATAATGATAAAGGGATCAACACAAGAAGAGGATATTGCACTTGTTAACATATATGCACCCAGTACAGGAGCACCTAAATATATAAAACAAATACTGTCATAAAGCAAGAAATTGATGGGAGTATAATAATAGTAGGAGACTTTAACACCCCACTGGCATCAGTGAACAGATCTTCCAGACAGAAGATCAACAAGGCAACAGAGAACCTAAATGATACAATGGAACAGTTAGACTTGATATCTACAGGACACTACATCCAAAAAACCAGAATACACATTCTTTTCAAGCGCACATGGAACATTCTCTAGGATAGACCACATACTAGGTCACAAAACAAGTCTCAACAGATTTAAGAGGATAGAAATTATTTCAAGCATCTTTTCTGAACACAACGGTATGAAACTAGAGATCAATCACAGGAAAAAACCGAATACATGGAGAGTAAACAACATGCTAGTAAAAAAAATAATGGCTTAATGATCAAATCAAAGAGGAAATCAGAAAATACCTTGAGACAAATGACAATGAGAACACAACCTTATAAAATCTATGGGATGCAGCAAAACAGTTCTAAGAGGGAAGTTCATAGCGATATGGGCCTTCCTCAAGAAATAAGAAAAATCTCAAACAACCTAACCTACCACCTAAAAGAATTAGAAAAAGAACAAACAAAGCCCAAAGTCAGCAGAAGGAAGGAAATAAAAAGATCAGAGAGAAAATAGAGATTAAAAAAACAAAACAACAATGAAACTAAGATGGTTTTTAAAGAAGATAAATCAACAAACCTCTAGTCAGCCTCACCAAGAAGAAAAAAGAGAGGACCCAAACAAACAAAATAGGAAATGAAAGAGGAGAAATAACTACCAATACCACAGAAATACAAAAACAAAAAACAAAAAAAAAATACTACAATACTATGAACAGTTGCATGACAACAAATTGGATAACCTAGTAGAAATGGACAAGTTTCTAGAAATATACAGCCTGCCAAAATTGAGTCAAGAGGAAACATAATTTGAACAGACCAGTCACTAGAAGTGAAATAGAATCTGTAAAAAAAAAAAAAACTCCCTGCAAAAAAAGTCCAGTACTGGACGGCTTCACTGGGGAATTCTACCAAACATACAAAGAAGAACTTATACCAATCTTTCTCAAACTCTTCCAAAAGACTGAAGAGGAGGGAACAAGCCCAAAGTCATTCTATGAAGCCATTATCACCCTGATACCAAAACCAGAAAAAGACACTACAAAAACAAATCACAGGCCAATATCTTTGATGAATATTGATGCGAAAATCCTCAACAAAATATTAGCAAACCTTGGCAACCGGCAGCCTAGTGAGCAGGACGCATCAGGATCACCGGGCGGCAGGGACTCGTGGTATCCCCAGGCACATGGCGTGGTCCCAATCCTTCTGGTAAACATTTCTTGGCCTGGGATTGGGGCTGGGGATCAGGAACGGGGGACTTGGCAACTTTTTTTCAAACGTTCCTGAGCCAGGTACAACTGCTGGGTAGGGGCGGGGAGGGCTGATTCCTCTCCAACATGCCTCCTGGTCCATGCTGGGCTGGTTCCAGGCACCAGAATTCACTTCAAAGTTTCACCGCAGCGTCCTGCTGGGGCTGCCTTCAGCCAGCACAAGCACACTGAGAAATATTCAGCAATGGAAAGACGTCCTTCGTATATAAACTTCTGTCAATTGGACACCCTTTGTGTGTGGAGAAAGTTTACTCTTATCCCCCACTGCTGCTGCAATGAAAAAAAATCAATAAATAAGATGAATAAAAATATAGGAATATTTAAAATAAAAAAAATTAGCTAACTGAATTCAGCAATACATAAGAAGGATCATACACCCTGGTCAAGTTGAATTCATTCCAGGTTTCAAGGATGGCTCAACATGTGCAAATCAATCAGTGTGATATACCACATTAACAAAAGAAAAGACAAAACCCACATGATCATCTTGACAGAGAAAAAGCATTTGATAAAATTCAACATCCATTCATGATAAAAACTCTCACCAAGTGGGTATAGAGGGAACAAAGCAATTTATGACAACCCCACAGCTAATACAACATTCAGTAGTGAAAAGCTAAAAGCCTTCCTGCTAACTAAATTCAGGAACAAGACAAGGATGCCCACTCTCATCACTTCTATTCAACATAGTATTAAAAGTCGTAGCCACAGCAATCAGACAATAAAAAGAAATAATAGGTATCCAAACTGGAAGAGGTAAAACTCACTGTTTGCAGATGACATGATACTCCATACAGAGAACCCCAAAACTCCACACAAAAACTATGAGAGGGGAAGCGTAAGCTGGATGAAGTGAGAGAGTAGCATTGACATATATACACTACCAAATGTAAAATAGCTAGTGGGAAGCAGCTGCATAGCACAGGGAGATCAGCTCAGTGCTTTGTGACCACCTAGAGGGGTGGGATAGGGAGGGTGGGAGGGAGACTCAAGAGGGAGGAGACATGGGGATATATGTACACATATAGCTGATTCACTTTGTTATACAGCAGAAACTAACACACCATTGTAAAGCAATTATACTCCAATAAAGTTGTTTAAAAAAACTATTAAAACTAATAAATGAATTCAGGAGGGTAGCAGGATACAAGATTAATCTGTATAAGATTATCTGGATAAGAAATCTGTTGCATTTCTTTACACTAACAATGAAATATCAGAAAGTAAAAAAAAATCCTGTTTAAAGTCACATTAAAAAAAAATACCTAGGAATAAACTTAATCAAGGAAGTGAAAGAACTATATGTTGAAAACTATAAAACATTGATAAAGGAAATTGAAGATGATTCAAAGAAATGGAAAGACAGCCCATGCTCTTGCATTGGGAAGAATTAATATAGTTAAAATGGCCATACTACCCAAAGCAATCTACAGATTTAATGAAATCCCTATCAAATTATCCATGATATTTTTCACAGAACCAGAACAAATAATCGTAAAGTTTACATGGACCCACTAAAGACCCAGAATTGCCAAAGAAATCCTGAGGAAAAAGAACAAAGCTGGAGGCATAACCCTTCCAGATTTCAAACAATACAACAAAGATACAGTAATCAAAACAGTGTAGTATTGGCACAAAAACAGACATAAAGTTCAATGAAACAGAATAGAGAGCCCAGAAATAAACCCACACACCTACAGTCAATTAATCTACAGCAAAGGAGGCAAGAATATACAGTGGAGAAAAGACAGTCTCTTCAGCAACGGTGTTGGGAAAGCTGGACAGCTACATATAAATCAAATTAGAACACTTCATATACAAAATTAAACGAAATGGTTTAAAGACCTAAATATGACATGACACCATAAGACTCCTAGAAGAGAACATAGGCAAAATATTCTCCGTCATAAATTGTAGCAATATTTTCTTAGATCAGTCTCCCAAGGCAAAAGAAATAAAAGAAAAAATAAACAAATGGGACCTAGTCAAACTTAAAAGCTTTTGCACAACAAAGGAAACCACCAACAAAACAAAAAGACAACCTACGGAATGGGAGAAAATATTTGTAAACAGTGCAAATGACAAGGAGTTAATATCCAAAATATACAAACAGCTCATACAACTTGATATGAAAAGAACAAACAACCCAATCAAAAAAGGGCAGAAGACCTAGATAGACATTTCTCCAAAGAAAACATACAAATGGCCAAAGGTACATAAAAAGATGCTCAAAATCAGTAATTATTAGAGAAATGCAAATCAAAACCACAATGAGGTATCACTTCACACAGGTCAGAATGGCCATCATCAAAAAGTCTACAAATAATAAATGCTGGAGAGGGTGTGGAGAAAAGGGAACCCTCCTACACTGAATATAAATTGGTGCAGCCACTATGGAAAACAGTATGGAGGTTCCTTAAAAAACTAAAAATAGAGCTACCATATGATCCAGCAATCCCACTCCTGGCATATATCCAGAAAAGACGAAAACTCTAATTCAAAAAGATACATGCACCCCAGTGTTCATAGCAGCACTATTTACAATAGTCAAGACATGGAAACAACCCAAGTGCCCATCAATGGATGATTGGTTTAAGAAGATGTGGTATATATACACAATGAAATATTATTCAGCCATAAAAAATAATGAAATATTGCCATTTTCAGCAACATGGATGGACCTAGAAATTATCATACTAAGTAAAGTAAGACAAAGACGAATATGATATGATACCATTTTTGCATGGAATCTAAAAAAATAATACAAATGAATCTATATACAAAACAGAAACAGACTCACAGATGTAGAAACTTATGGTCACCAAAGGGAAAAGGGAGAGGTGAGGGAGGGATAAATTAGAAGTATGGGATTAACAGATACAAACTACTATGCATAAAATAGATGAGCAACAGTGATTTACTGTATAGCACTGGGAACTATATTCAATATCTTGTAGTAACCTACAATGGAAAATAATCTGAAAAATATATATATATACATACATAGCTGAATCACTTTGCTGTATACCTGAAACTAACACCACATTGTAAATCAACTATACTTCAGTTAAAAAAAAAAAAAGAGTGTAGGCACAGGCAAGACACGCCGCTGGGCAGTGTCTGTGATCTGATCTCAAGGGGCCCCTCAGTGGGCAGCCCAGTGGTTGGGTGAGGGCACCTCTGCTCTATACCTCAGCAGTGTGCAGGCCCCCAGAGCCGAAACTGGGCTTTAACACTGTGAAAAAATGCTTCAGGTGCTGAAGTAGGGGTATTATAGCACATTTCTCATAAAATTTATCATCACCTGAATGAATGAGTGGATCTCAAAATATGGTGCTGGTAGAAGAGCCAAGAGCAGAGATGCCCTTCACAGCCCCCAGGCCCAGCCCTGGGAGGGACACCCTGGCTAGATCACACTGTCCACTCCTGCTGCAGTGGTGAGAACAGCCAAGGCAAGCACCACCTCCTCCCAGGCCTGAGATCTGGTCACTTGAGTTCAGCCTCTGGTTAGGCTGCTATAGAAAGAGCCCAGACAGGAAGTAAGGGTGTATTTCTTGTTTATGCAGCCGTGACGTGAGTGTAAACAAGCCAAGGCTGGAGTGGCTGCAAAGGGTTGGCTGCAGCCTCCTTCTATCTTGTGGCTCTTCCAGCTTCCATGCAGGCTTCCACCTCCTAGCCCAACAGGGCCACCTAGCCCCTGCCATCTCATCTGCATTCCAGCCAGAGGGAAGGGAAGAAGATGACATGACTAGCAAGCCTCTTTAAGGACACATGACTTCTGCACACTCCCAAGGGAGGCTGGGAAGTGTCAGTAAACCTCTATTACTGAGCAAAGGGGAGGGAGGCTATCGAGAGACAATAGCAGCCTCTCCATCTTTCCACCTGGTGTGGAGTGGAACCTGCCTACACCGACCTGCTCCCCCCTTCTCTGAGCTGGGGAAGCGGGACATGCGTGCCCAGCTATCAGGCCACTTCAAGAGCCTGGCCCTTGCGTGCATACTAGCATTTGTCAGCTGCAACTCTGCTGCCCCCTGACCAGTGCTTTGCATAACTGCCTCCTTTAATCCTCACAGTGACCCCCTGGGAGGTGGGCATCTTTGTCCTCTTCCTGCTGGTGAGGAAACAGGCCAAGAGGTTAAAGCTGCTCACCACAGGCTCACACTGGTAGGAGGCACCGGGCTGCAGTGGGCAGAACGTGGTCTCTGGGGCTAGGCCCGCTGGGTTTGGGTCCCAACTCTCTCATCTGTGTGCAGGCTTGGATAAACCATTTGATTCTCTGATAGAGGTTTAACAATGGTCAAGTTTTGTAAAGCACTAAACACCTGGAGAGCCCTGGATACAGTGGGAATGGCCACCACCATTGCAGTGAGTGGGATTCACACCCAGTCACTGACCCACTGGCTCCTTGGCTTCCCAGGGGCCAGACCGACTCTGGGGTGAGAGAGGGAGCTTTCCCATCAGCGATGGGGCAAGGGATCCTGGGGACCTCGGTCCCAAGAGGACCAGCAGAGCTTTCATGGGTTGTGGCTCCCGATGCAGGAAAGAGGACAGGCCACCTGGAGGGTCAGCGTCCCTGGAGACGCTGCATTTCCCAGGGCGAAAGGGAGCACTGACTTCCTCCCCTAACTGCTCTTCAGCCAGCCCTCCCTGGTCCAAAGGGCCTTCCCGGCGGTTCTGGGCACTTTCTCCATAAGAACCTTTGCCATCGACATCTTTGTCCCAAGCATTTTCACTGCGTGACTAATTGGCCATAAGGCAATTTTGCTGTAAAAGATAAAATAACTGGTTGACAGTTTGGTTTCATTTCTCCATTGACACAATACTCCCATTTACATATTACATAAATCTTAGGAATTTTCAGGAACCTCTGGCATTTAGCATTTTCATAATAGCCTATACAGTGACGGGTAGATGCAGGGGTCTTAAAATAGTGGATGATAACCATTATGTATATGGACGTGATAGGAAATACGGTGATGAAACTTACTGGAAGTGTGAAACTGTAAAGCCACACTGCCTGCTATACTAGGAAATAATAACATATCAGTTCATAAATCCTTCAGTGATTTGAAGGCCCAGAGTTGAACCCACATTTCCCGTAGAACTTTGGAACGTCTATCAGCAGACATATGACAAAATGCCAAAAACAAAAGAGCAGTGAAAGAGGCTTTCACAACACAATACAGAGCTCAGCTATGAATATGCTCTTAGTACTTGGAAAACATACTTTCTTAATGAAGGAAGAAATTTTAATGAAAAAGAAGTGTGATGTCAATGAAACAGATGAACAAGCAAAAAAAAAAATGTATAAAATACTATGACTTGGAAGACAAGGGCTTAGATACAACTCACAAAATAAAATCAGTTTTTTGTGCAGTATTGCCATGAATCTACACACATTTTAAATGTATTCAAATATTTTGTATTTCACAATGTTTTTAATTTTGTTATTCATTTCTCATATTTTATTATGTTCTTTTTAACATTCCTCTCTTATTTTTCATTATTTTATCTTTTACAGCAAAATTGCCTTATGGCCAATTAGTTATGTGGTAAAAATTCTTACAGCAAAGATGTTTAGGGTGAAAGTACTGGACATGCTTCCTGGTACACTGAGCCTGTAAATCATAGTGGGGAAAGAAGGAGCTTTTTTTTTTTAAATTGAAGTATATTTAACTTCTAATATTGTGTTAGTTTCAGGTGTACCGCAAAGTGATTCAGTTATACATATATATATGTATATATCTCTCTCTATATTTTTTCTATTCTTTTCCATTATAGAAGGAGCCTTTTGGGACTTCCCTGGCGGTCCAGTGGTTGAGACTGGATATTACTATTAATATAATTTTTTTTTTTTGGTATTTGTTAGGTGTTATGGGTTGAATTGTGTCCCCCAGTTCATATGTTAATGACTTAACCCCCAGTTCCTCAGAATGTGACCTTCTTTGGAGACAGGGTCCTTGCCGATGTAATTAGTTAAGACGAGCTCACACTGGCCCCTAATCTGTTATAACTGGTGTCCTTAGGTGAACGGGAAATTTGGACACAGATATGCACACGGCAATGCATGTGAAGACTAGAGTTATGCCACCACAAGCCAAGAAACTGTAAGCAGACAGGAAAGGCCTGGACAGACCCTGCTCTGGTGTGAAGATAGCAGGTCGTGCTGACACCTTGATCTTGGGCTTGCAGCCTCCAGAGCTGTGAGATGCTAGGTTCCTGTTGTTTAAGCTACCCCATCTGTGGTATTTTGTCATGGCAGCCCCAGCAAACTCATACTACAAGCTTCCTTTGCTGGCCTGGGTGTTATATTTTATGTATTTAAAAACATTCCCCCCGAGCAGTCCACAGAGGGGTCAGAGCACAGAAAATGTTAGAAAGCCCTGACCCAGGGTGAGCTGAGGGGCACAGAGTCCCGCACAGAGCTAGAGGGTCCCATCTGGACAAGAGCCCGCGACCCCGGCTCACTGCGGGATGTCCAGCAGCTACGGCCTCTGCAGGGCCCTCAGCCCAGGCCCCAGCAACCCTCCTGACCCCCTGGCATCCTGGTCCAGGAGGGGCAGGGTCTGCCCAGCCTCAGGTCCTTTCCAGGACCCTAACGGGCAGGACTGGGCAGGCACTGAGGTGGGCCACCCTCACTGGCAGCGGGGTCACTCTCTTCCCTGCCGGCTCGTGTGGCACTGCTCCAGGGGCCCCAGCCAGACTTCAGGTTATGTGCCCGAGCACCAGCCACTCCATCCAGGGGTCCCAGAGCTGTGCTCACACACTGAGCCTTCCCCTCCTGACCTTCTGCGCTCCCAGGCCATGGCTGCAAGAGCCGCTCCTGGGTTCACGTCCAGCCTTATCCTCCCTGACCACGGGAGGCCAGTCCTGGACCCTGGGTCAGAGAAGTGCCAGCTGTGACTGTTGGGAGCCCTGAATACCGTGTACGAATTTGTAATGGGTGCATGGAGGCCAGGATCCCATTTCCCAGATCGAGGACACGAGGACCGGCCAGAGCCACAAGCTCCTCCCCCAGACGGCCAGGGCAGAGCCTGCAGGTGGGATCGTGCTGCATCCCTGTGGCCCATCATCCTTCTGTATCCACTCACCTGGCCTCCAGTTGCTCACCCAAGCCAGGGATCCCCCGCCACCTTTGTAAGAAATGGTTGTAAAAGATCTAAACGGAGGAGGGGAACTAGTTCCCACCACGCGCTCTTCACCTCCTCTAGATACATGTCCATCCGACGCCAGGCTCTGGGATAACCCTCCGCAGGACCAGCTTTCGTACTGTTTGGCTTTTGTGTGTCTCCACGTCCCGCTGCTCCATACAGACAGGACCCCGTGGCTCTCACACACTCTGGCCTTGGACCAGACACTTAAGGTCCCTGTGCTTCAACTGCCACGTGTGTAAAAATAGAAAACGTCATGAGTGGCCATGTCACTGGGTCCTTAGGAGAACTGAACACAAATGAGTTTCAGACACTCAAAGTCCTAAGACAGTGCCTGGCACTCAGGAAACACTCAGCAAAGGTGGGCCATCATTATCCTTTCCTTGTGGTTCCTGTTGGCCGAGCGCGGTGGCCTTTCCTTGTGCCGAGACCCCACCACAGCTCATCCTGTCCCCCTGCACGAACCCACGGGGCCGATTCTTATCTGTGGTTTCTAGGTTAGTGGTTATCAGTTGAATCGCCATGAACATTTTTGCACACATCACTTTTTCCTTCTGCTGTCAATGCTTTGGGCCATATTATACCCCAGAGTGGTTTTGGAGGTCAGAGTGCCATGTAGTTTTAATGGAGAAGACACAGGCTTTGAGGTGAAAGGGCAGGGTCTGCAGCAGAAGAGACTCCAGCTTCAAAGCCAAGCGCATCCAGATTGAAATCTGGCATCGCTCCCCTCAACAGCCTCGCCTTGGGCAAGATATTGTCTGAGACTTTACATCATCTGTAAAATAAAGGATCCTTTCACCTACCTGGAAGGATAATTAAAGGGCTTTAAATAAGAACATGTGTATTTTCTTTCCTTAAAAAACGAGTTGGGTTGGGAGAGATCTGGGGGTGAGGAGGGCCCTCTCAGCCTCAGGCTCTGAGGGGAACTTAGGATGCCCTTGGGACATAGACCTCGGGCCCTCCAGCCATCCAAGGGAGATTGCTTGTCACCTGGAGCCCCAGGTGGGCTACAGAGGCCAGGGGTTGCCTTCAGAAGAAAGCTGAGCAGAGCAAAGCAGCAGTGGCCAGTACCTGGGGGGGAATGGGGAGCCTCGGCACCGAGTGTGTGGGTCTGGATGGTATTTCCTCAGGGAGAATTTGGGATTTGGTTAAGAGAGCCTGGGGAGTTTGTGCCCATGTTCAGGGCGACCAGCTGTCCTGGTTTGCCTGGAACTGAGGGTTCCCAGGATGTGGGAAAGTCCCATAGAGACCAGGACAGTTGGTCACTCTTCCTGTGGCCCCTCTGGTGTCCCCTGGCCTTCCCGGCCCCCTGAGCTGCGGGAGACTTGCTCTGGGCCTGGGGCTGAACTGGGCGCTGCAGCTGACGTCAGGGCCCTGGGTTCACAGCAGAGAAGGGGAGCAGCAGCTCTTTCAGACTCTACACATCAGCCGTGCGCCGTCGGGCAACCTCACTGCCTTTCAGATCCTGCATCTGTAAAGAGGGCTGGTTAGCCCTTCACGGGGTTAATTACACACACTCTAGTCTGAACGCGCCCAGGGGGCAGTCCCCGCAGGCAGGCGCTCAGTAACTGGTTTGTTGAGTTGAATTGGGTAAGACTGGACCATTTTCCTGGCCTTTCTGCAGCTAAGGGAGAGGAGGAGCCTTGCTGTGGGATCCCAGAAGAAGCTTCCAGACACCCCTGCACTGTACAACCAGCTAATTCATCTAATGTATGGGGCACCAACCCCAAGCCAGGCACTGGCTCCAGTGGGTTCCCATCCCCCCAGGGTCCAGCCCTCCCTGTGGGTGACAGGCCCACCCATGTGCTCCGCCCCCAGCCAGGCCCCCGCGGCTCTAAAGTAGTTTGCAGGTAGACTTGTCACTGCTTCACCTGTAACACCCAATGTGGTCCCGCCCAAGCAGCCCCGCCCGTGGTGAGGAACCAGGAGAGGAGGGACCAAGAGGGACTGCTCCCGTCCCCACCCCCAAGACTCATCCAGACGCTAGCACTGAGGGCAAGGCAGGCTCTGAGACTGGACAGCTTCTTTCCCACACGCTAGCTCAGTTCAGCTTTGTAATAACTTTGAGACAGCCCTACCTGTGTCCGCTTCACAGAGGGGACGCTGGTGCTCTGGGTCACATCTCCACGCTCCTATGAGGGTCTTGTCTCTTCCGCTCTCCAGCTCCCCGCTTCTCAGGGAGAGACACGAGATTTTAACACAAGAGAAGAAACGATACCCCAAAGCCCGGGCTGCTGAGTTCGGCTGGGAAGTCATGACTCGAAGACGGGCCGGCTGAGGCTCCAGCTCCCCCTCTGCTCTCCAGGCTGCACACTGATGCTCTGGGTGATGCTCTGGCTGGGCCACGCCGTCCTGGCCGCCTCTGGCCCCTCCCAGGGGGAGTCTGAGCTGTGCTCTGGGGTCAGGCCTCGCAGACAGTGTGCGTTGTCCCCACTGGCTGAGCCCTCAGGGTGCACAGCACAGGGTAGGGGGGACACACTGGGAGTCAGGCCAGCTGGGGCCCAGGCCACAGCCCGCCTTGTATGTGGTGACCCTCCTCCAGAAGGTCCCTTTACTCCTCAGGAAAATAAAGAGGTTACAGATTTCCTTCAACAATGTCCACGTCCTCTGCCCCATGTAAGGTTCCAACTGAGTAATTTTTGTGTATGTACTAGGAAAACCATTATTAGAAAGGAGAAAGCATTCCAAAATTTTGGGGGTGGTGGGTCAAAGGAAACTCCATTAGAAATACATGTTTCGCTTTGAGCCCTGGCTGCCAGGAAGCCCCGAGCCAACTGGGAGGCTGGGCACAGAGGCCATGATCTCCCTCTTCTTGGCACACCTGCTTCCCCCTCCTGCCACGGCCCGGATTTTCATTTCATGAGCCAACAGTTACTGCAATCACAGGACCTCAGCTCCTGCTTGGAAAGTGTGCAGAGTCTTAAGAAACTTGCTATGGCTCCTGATTCTGAAACTTTTCTCTGTGGGAGACTGACTGCCTCCAGGAAGAGGGATGCCCTGTGTTGCCGGCGGCCCCGTCCCCTTCGGGCCCAGGCCTCCGTCTGGCGCTGAGAGAAGAGCGTTTGGGTCCATACTGTGCACAGCACACACCCAGCATCGAGGGGCCCGGCCGCCGCTCGGGGGTCTTCTCCCAGGAGACCTCGCGGGTCACGGAGTGTGAGCAGGTGTCAAGGCGAGCAATTCGGGAGGCCTCTCTCTCCAGGTAAAAGCTGGGGCTCCCAACTCTGGTGGTGATGGGGAAACAGCTGGAAGCCCCATCAGGAGAAGTGGCTGGTCCCCAACCCCAGGGAAGCTTTGGGACAGACGCTTTTCCCCTGCTCCTCCTTTCACACCTCCCTGCCTCCATCGTCCTTTCATTCCACAAAAGAAAGACACAACTCTCCCCCCACCTGAAACTCATTATGCTGCATTGCCCAGAGTACAAAAACTGCCAGAGCCTCCAAGGGATGCATTCAAAACAGCCGGCACTGAGGACGAGGTTGACAGCAAAGCACAAGTTTATGAAAGAGGCCCGTGCCTTTGGAATTCAACTGACAAAAGCATGGCTGGGTTCCCCATCTTTGTGTGTCTGTCTGTCCACACGTCCATCCATCCATCCATCTGTCCTAGTTACCTCCCTATCTATCTACCTCTCTATACAATTCTTGGCTTGAATCATAATTCAAAAATGAGAGTGTTGTCCCTGGGATGTAGGTTAACAATTTTTATTTAACTTTAAAAATCAAAATCAAACATTTTCTGGTGGAAACAAATTCTGAATTGGCCAGTTTGCCAGTAAGGATTGGCTTTGCTAATTCGGTTACATGGTGGACATTTTCTATGAAGCAAACAGCTTAAATCTTCAGCCCTAAATCTATTTAAAGCACGTAAATACTGTATCCCAAATTTTATATTTTGTAACTATTAAACTTGTGATACCATTTTAGAGATCAACTTAAAAACGCAAGATTGTTTTGCAATTATTTTCGGGAGGACACGTGACCCCAAAAACCTGCTGATCATTGTCTGGGCCTGCCCTGTGCTGGGACGGGGCTCAGATGAATTCCTCTCTGCCTCTGGGCCCACTTGGGGCTGAGGCCTGGATGTGGAGGAAGAGGCACTGGCATTGAGCCCATTCCCAAAGCTGGCCCGATACCTTCTCAGCACCTGGGGCCACCAGGGCAGTGAGAGGCAGGAATGTGAGGAATGAAGGGCTTCCCACAGGTTCCCCACCCAGGCAGGGCGCTGGTTCTGAAGGTCCCTTCCAGAGAGGCCAGGCCAGGCCCAGCAGAGGATGGGGGCTTGGAAGCCTGTCCCAGCTGGGGCAGAAGAGGGGCCCCTGCAGCCAGAAAGGCTCAGAAGGATCATCTGGGATTCCGCTGTTTGGAATAAATTTACTGCATCATTGAACATAAAAGGCTATGTGGCCATTAAATATTTAATAAGTATTTAATGACTTGGAAAGATGCTCAGGATATATTACCAAGTGGAAAAAAAGCAGGGTTACCCCATTTTGTAAAATAAAGTGTGTGTTCATAGAAAAGAGATTGGAAGGATATATCATAATGTGAATTGTGCTTATTTCTAGATGCTCACTGTAGGTGATTTTTAGAAACAGCTTTATCGGGTATAATAGATATACAATAAATTTCATGTATTTAAATTGTACAATTTTATAAATTTTGAGATATGGATACATTTGTGAAATCATCACAATCACTGTCGTGATATATCCATCACCGACGAAAGTTTCCTCCTGCCTCCTTGTTAATATATATATTTTATTGAGATAGAATTCACATACTGTACAATTCACCCACACCAAGGGTACAATTCAATGGCTGTTAGTATATTCAGAGTTATGCAACCATCATCGGAGTCTATTTTAGAACACTTTCATTCCCCCCAAAAGAAACCCCATCCCCATGAGTAGTCACCCCCCTTCCCCGCCAACAGTCCTGGGCAATCATTGATCTACTCTGTCTCCATGCATTTGCCTATTCTGGACATTTTGTATAAATGGAATAATACAAAATAATAAATGGAGTCCTCTGTGACTGGCTTCTCTGACTTTGCATGATGTTTTCAAGGTTCATCCTTGTAGCAAGGATCAGTATACAATGATTAACCACTTGAGAAATTGTCAGAACATTTTCCAAAGCAGCTGCATCATTTTATATTCCCAGGAGCAGTGTATGAGGGTTCTAATTTCTCCACATCCTCCTCAACACTTATCTGTTTTCTTTTTTTATTATAGCCTTCCTAGTGAGTGTGAATTGATATCTCATTTTTTTGTGTATGGTTTTGATGTGCATTTCTCTGATAACTAATGATGTTGAGCATCTTTTCATATGCTTATTGGCTATTTATATATCTTCTTTGGAGAAATGCCTATTCAGATGCTTTGACCATTTTAAAATTTGGTTGTCTTTTTATTATTGAGTTAAAACTGTTCTTTATATATTCTAAATAAAATTCCCATGTCAGATTAATGATTTGCAAATATCGTCACCCATTCTGTGTGTTGTCTTTTCACTTTCTTGATGGTATCTTTTGAGGCACAAAAGTTTTTAAATCTGATGAAGCCCAGTTTATGTATTTTTTCTTTTGTCATTTGTGCTTTTGGTTTCAC
Organism: Eubalaena glacialis; assembly: GCF_028564815.1. Taxonomy (NCBI): domain Eukaryota; kingdom Metazoa; phylum Chordata; class Mammalia; order Artiodactyla; family Balaenidae; genus Eubalaena; species Eubalaena glacialis. The sequence goes on from NC_083717.1 coordinate 42,384,705, forward strand.
ATCTAAGAAGGCTTTGCCTAACCCAAAGTCACGAAGATTTGATCCCATGTTTTTTTCTTAGCTCTTACAGTAGGTCTAGCATTAATTCTGAGTTAGTTGTTATGTGTGGTGTGAGGAAGGGGGGGTCTAAATTTATTCTCTTCATGTAGGTAACCAGTTGTCCCAGTATGATTTATTGAAAAGACTGTTCTTTCCACATTGAATAGTCCTGGCACCCTTGTCAAACATCAATTGGCCATAAATGTGAGAGTCTATTTTTGGACTCTCAATTCTATTCTACTGGCATAAGGATAGATCTCCATGTCTATCCTTAAGCCAGTAATACCCTGTCTTGACTACCATAGCTTCGTAGTGAGTTTTGAAATTGGGAAGTGTGAGTCTTCCAACTTTGCTCTTCGTTTTCAAGATAGTTTTAGCTATTCTGGGTCTTTTGAATTCCCATATGAAGTTTAGAATCAGCTTGTCAATTTCTGCAAGGAACCATCTGGGCTTTTGATACGGATTGTGTGAATCTGTAGATTAATTTGGGGAATATTGGCATCTTTATTTATTTATTATACAGCAGGTTCTTATTACTTATCCATTTTATACATATTAGTGTATATATATGTCAATCCCAATCTCCCAATTCATCCCACCACCACCACCCACCTCTGCCACTTTCCCCCTTTGGGGTCCACACATTTGTCCTCTACATCTGTGTCTCTATTTCTGCCTTGCAAAACAGTTCATCTGTACCATTTTTCTAGACTCTACATATATGCATTAATATATATTTGTTTTTCTCTGACTTACTTCATTCTGTATGACAGTCTCTAGATCCATCCACGTCTCTACAAATGACCCATTTTCGTTCCTTCTTAAGGTTGAGTAATATTCCATTGTATATATGTACCACATCTTCTTTATCCATTCATCTGTCAATAGGCATTTAGCTTCCATGACCTGGCTATTGTAAATAGTGCTGCAATGAACATTGAGGTGCATGTGTCTTTTTGAATTATGGTTTTCCCTGGGTATATGCCCAGTAGTGGGATTGCTGGGTCATAAGGTAGTTCTATTTTTAGTTTTTTAAGGAACCTCCATACTGTTCTCCATAGTGGCTGTATCAATTTACATTCCCACCAACAGTGCAAGAGGGTTCCCCTTTCTCCACACCCTCTCCAGCATTTGTTGTTTGTAGATTTTCTGATGATGCCCATTCTAACTGCTGTGAGGTGATACCTCACTGGAGTTTTGATTTGCATTTCTCTAATAATTAGTGATGGTGAGCAGCTTACATGTGCTTCTTGGCCATCTGTATGTCTTCTTTGGAGAAATGTCTATTTAGGTCTTCTGCCCATTTTTGATTGGTTGTTTGTTTTTTTAATATTGAGCTGCATGAGCTGTTTATGTATTTTGGAGATTAATCCTTTGTCTGTTGATTCGTTTGCAAATATTTTCTCCCATTCTGAGGGTTGTCTTTTCGTCTTGTTTATGGTTTCCTTTGCTGTGCAAAAGCTTTGAAGTTTCATTAGGTCCCATTTGTTTATTTTTGTTTTTATTTCCATTACTCTAGGAGGTGGATCAAAAAAGATCTTGCTGTGATTTATGTCAAAGAGTGTTCTTCCTATGTTTTCCTCTAAGAGTTTTATAGTGTCCAGTCTTACATTTAGGTCTCTAATCCATTTTGAGTTTATTTTTGTGTATCGTGTTAGGGAGTATTCTAATTTCATTCTTTTACATGTAACTGTCCAGTTTTCCCAGCACCACTTATTGAAGAGACTGTCTTTTCTCCATTGTATATCCTTGCCTCCTTTGTCATAGATTAGTTGACCATAGGTGCGTGGATTTATCTCTGGGTTTTCTATCCTGTTCCATTGATCTATATTTCTGTTTGTGTGCCAGTACCATATTGTCTTGATTACTGTAGCTTTGTAGTATAGTCTGAAGTCAGGGAGTCTGATTCCTCCAGCTCCGTTTTTTTCCTTCAAGACTGCTTTGGCTATTTGGTGTCTTTTATGTCTCCATACATATTTTGAGATTTTTTGTTCTAGTTCTGTAAAAAATGCCACTGGTAATTTGATAGGGATTGCATTGAATCTGTAGATTGCTTTGGGTAGTATAGTCATTTTCACAATATTGATTTTTGCAATCCAAGAACATGGTATATCTCTCCATCTGTTTGTGTCATGTTTGATTTCTTTCATCAGTGTCTTATAGTTTTCTGAGCACAGGTCTTTTACCTCCTTAGGTAGGTTCATTCCTAGATATTTTATTCTTTTTGTTGCAATGGTGAATGGGATTATTTCCTTAATTTCTCTTTCTGATCTTTCATCGTTAGTGTATAGGAATGCAAGAGATTTCTGTGCATTAATTTTGTATCCTGCAACTTTACCAAATTCATTGATTAGCTCTAGTAGTTTTCTGGTGGCATCTTTAGGTTTCTCTATGTATAGTATCATGTCATCTGCAAACAGTGACAGTTTTACTTCTTTTCTAATTTGTATTTCTTTTTCTTCCCTGACTGCCATGGCTAGGACTTCCAAAACTATGTTGAATAATAGTGGTGAGAGTGGACGTCCTTGTCTTGTTCCTGATCTTAGAGGAAATGCTTTCAGTTTTTCACCATTAAGAATGATGTTTGCTGTGGGTTTGTTGTATATGGCCTTTATTATGTTGAGGTAGGTTTCCTCGATGCCCACTTTCTTGAGAGTTTTTAACATAAATGGGTGTTGAATTTTGTCAAAAGCTTTTCTTGCATCTATTGAGATGATCATATGGTTTTTATTCTTCAATTTGTTAATATGGTGTGTCACATTGATTGATTTTCATATATTGAAGAACCCTTGCATCCCTGGAATAAATCCCACTTGATCATGGTGTATGATCCTTTTAAAGTGTTGTTGGATTCTGTTTGCTAGTATTTTGTTGAGGATTTTTGCATCTATATTCATCAGTGATATTGGTCTGTAATTTTCTTTTTTTGTAGTATCTCTGTCTGGTTTTGATACCAGGGTGATGGGTGTCCTCGTAGAATGAGTTTGGGAGTGTTCCTTCCTCTGCAATTTTTTGGCAGAGTTTGGGAAGGATGGGTGTTAGCTCTTCTCTAAATGTTTGATAGAATTCACCTGTGAAGCCATCTGGTCCTGGACTTTTGTTTGTTGGAAGATTTTTAACCACAGTTTCAATTTCATTACTTGTGATTGGTCTGTTCATATTTTCTATTTCTTCCTGGTTCAGTCTTGGAAGGTTATACCTTTCTAAGAATTTGTCCATTTCCTCCAGGTTGTCCATTTTTTTGGCATAGAGTTGCTTGTAGTAGTCTATTATGATGCTTTGTATTCCTGCGGTGTCTGTTGTTACTTCTCCTTTTTCATTTCTAATTCTGTTGATTTGAGTCTTCTCTCTTTTTTTCTTGATGAGTCTGGCTAATGGTTTATCAATTTTGTTTATCTTCTCAAAGAACCAGCTTTTAGTTTTATTGATCTTTGCTATTGTTTTCTTTGTTTCTATTTCATGTATTTCTGCTCTGATCTTTATGATTTCTTTCCTTGTACTAACTTTGGGTTTTGTTTGTTCTTCTTTCTCTAGTTCCTTTAGGTGTAAGGTTTATTTGAGATTTTTCTTGTTTCTTGAGGTAGGATTGTATTGCTATAAACTGCCTTCTTAGAACTGCTTTTGCTGTATCCCATAGGTTTCGGATCATCGCGTTTTCATTGTCATTTGTTTCTAGGTATTTTTTGATTTCTTCAGTGATCTCTTGGTTATTTAGTAACATATTGTTTAGCCTCCATTGTTTGTGTTTTTTACATTTTTTCCCTATAATTGATTTCTAATTTCATAGGGTTGTGGTCAGAAAAGATGCTTGATATGATTTCAATTTTCTTAAATTTACTGAGGCTTGATTTGTGACCCAAGATGTGATCTATCCTGGAGAATGTTCTGTGTGCACTTGAGAAGAAAGTGTAATCTGCTGCTTTTGGATGGAATGTCCTATAAATATCAATTAAATCTATCTGGTCTATTGTGTTATTTAAAGCTTGTGTTTCCTTATTAATTTTCTGTCTGTATGATCTGTCCATTGGTGTAAGTGAGGTGTTGAAGTCCCCCATTATTTTTGTGTTACTGTCGATTTTCTCATTTATAGCTGTTAGCAGTTGCCTTGTGTATTGAGGTGCTCCTATGTTGGGTGCATATATATTTATAATTGTTATATCTTCTTGGATTGATCCCTTGATTATTATGTAGTGTCCCTCCTTGTCTCTTGTAATAATATCCTTTATTTTAAAGTCTATTTTATCTGATATGAGTATTGCTACTCCAGCTTTTTTGATTTCCATTTGCATGGACTACCTTTTTCCATCCCCTCACTTTCAGTTTGTATGTGACCCTAGGTCTGAAGTGGGTCTCTTGTAGACAGCACATATATGGGTCTTGTTTTTGTATCCATTTAGCGAGCCTGTGTCTTTTGGTTGGGGCATTTAATCCATTCACGTTTAAGGTAATTATCGATATGTATGTTCCTATTACCATTTTCTTAATTGTTATGGGTTTGTTTTTGTAGGTCCTTTTCTTCTCTTGTGTTTTCCACTTAGAGAAGTTCCTTTAGCATTTGTTGTAGAGCTGGTTTGGTGGTGCTGAATTCTCTTAGCTTTTGCTTGTCTGTAAAGCTTTTGATTTCTCCGTTGAATCTGAATGAGATCCTTGCCAGGTAGAGTAATCTTGGTTGTAGGTTCTTCCCTTTCATCACTTTAAATATATCATGCCACTCCCTTCTTGCTTGTAGAGTTTCTGCTGAGAAATCAGCTGTTAACCTTATGGGAGTTCCCTTGTATGTTATTTGTTGTTTTTCCCCTGTTGCTTTCAATAATTTTTCTTTGTCTTTAATTTTTGTCGATTTGATTACTATGTGTCTCAGCGTGTTTCTCCTTGGGTTTATCCGGCCTAGGACTCTCTTTGCTTCCTGGACTTGGATGGCTATTTCCTTTCCCATGTTAGGGAAGTTTTCAACTATAATCTCTTCAAATATTTTCTCGGGTCCTTTCTCTCTCTCTTCTCCTTCTGGGACCCCTATAGTGTGAATGTTGTTGCATTTAATGTTGTCCCAGAGGTCTCTTAGGGTGTCTTCATTTCTTTTCATTATTTTTTCTTTATTCTGTTCCACAGCAGTGAATTCCACCATTCTGTCTTCCAGGTCACTTATCCGTTCTTCTGCCTCAGTTATTCTGCTATTGATTCCTTCTAGTGTAGTTTTCATTTCAGTTATTGTATTGTTCATCTCTGTTTGTTTGTTTGTTCTTTAATTCTTCTAGGTCTTTGTTAAACATTTCTTGCATCTTCTCGATCTTTGCCTCCATTCTTTTTCCAAGGTCCTGGATCATCTCTACTATCATTATTCTGAATTCTTTTTCTGGAAGATTGCCTATCTCCACTTCATTTAGTTGTTGTTCTGGGGTTTTATCTTGTTCCTTCATCTGGTACATAGTCCTCTGTCTTTTCATTTTGTCTATCTTTCTGTGAATGTGGTTTTCACTCCATAGGCTGCAGAACTATAGTTCTTCTTGCTTCTGCAGTCTGCCCTCTGGTGGATGAGGCTATCTAAGAGGCTTATGCAAGCTTCCTGATGGGAAGGACTGGTGGTGGGTCTTCTCTCAACATTCTTATTCAGGATCACATTGGAAGACCTGTTAGTATTGGAGGGTCTCCTGCAGAGGTGGGGGCAGCTGTTGCTCACCGTGGGGACAAGGACACTAGAAGCCAATGTTGGCATCTTAACAATGTTAAATCTTCTGATCAATGAACACGGATGTGTTTCCATTTACTTAGGTCTTCTTTCATTTCTTTCAACAATATGTTGTCTTCAGAGTATCAGTTTTTCACTTCTTCTTGTTAAATTTATTCCCGGTTTTAATTTTTTGAAGATGTTATAAATGTTTTTTCTTAATTTTTATTTTCAGTTTTTTTGTTGCTAGTGCATAGAAATATAATTAATCATTTTATATTGAGTTTGTACCTTGCAACTTTTTTGATTTCGTTTATTAGTTCTAATTGTTTTTTAGTGGATTCCTTGGTACTTTCAACATCAAAGATCATGTCATCGCAGATGAAAAGAGTTTCATTTCTTCCTTTCCAATCTGAATGCAGCCTCCCCCATTTTTTTTGCTCAGTTTTCCTGGACCTTCAGCGCAATGTTGAGTAGAAGTGTTTATGTCCCTTTTAAAATCCATCCCTCCTGCCCCTCCCCAATTCCCCACTGTACATCTCCAGCAACTACTGCTCTATTTTTGTTATAATAGTTGGCTTGCATTTTACCATTTGATAAATGGTATCATACAGTGTGTTCTTTGTGTGTGTGTATCCTTTTACTTAGCATAATAGTTTTGAGATTCATTGGTTTTGTTGTGTATACCATTAGTTTTTCCTTTTTGTCCATTTACCTGTCCATTGATATGTGGGTTGTTTCCATTTGGGGCTATTACAAATAAAGCTGTTATGAATATTCATGTGAAAGCCCTGTATGGGTATATGCTTTAATTTCTCTTGGGTAAACACCTAGAAGTTGAATGGCAGGATCATATGGTAGGTGTATGTTTACATTTTTAAGAAGATAGTAAACTGTTTTCCAAAGTGGCTGTACCATTTCACATCCCCACCAGCAGAGTATGAGAGTTCCAGTTCCTTCACATCCTTGCAATGTTGGCATGATTCATCTTTCTAATTTTAGTCACTGCAGTTGGCATATAGTGGTATCTTGTCATGATTTTAATTAGCATTTTTCTGTTACGTAATGATGTTGAGCATATTTTCATGTGTCTATCTGCCATCTTTATATCTTCTTGGATGAAATGTCTGTTCAAGTCTTTTGCCAAGACATTGCTTGCATTGTCTGCTTTCTTATTGAGTGTTGAGAGTTCTTTATATATTCTAGATAGACGTCCTTTCATAGATATATAATTTGCAAGTATTTTCTCCTAGTCTGCACTTCGTTTTTCCATTCTCTTACCAGTGTCTTTTGAGGAGCATAAGCATTTAATTTTGATTAAGTCCATTTATCAATTTCCTTTGTGGATTGTTCTTTTTTTAGTGTAATATTTAAGAACTCTTTGCATAATCCAAGGTCAAAAAGATTTCTCCTGTGTGTTCTTTTGTACCTTTATAATTTTAGCTTTCACATTTAGGTCTGTGATCCATTTGGGGTTAACTTTTGTATATGGTGTGAGGTGTGGATTAAAATTCATTTCTCCTCTCAGTTGCTTTAGGGCTCATGGTACATATCTTCAACTTCTCACAGTCTACCTTCAAGTGATATTATACAACAACTTCCTATATAGTACAAGAATCTTACGATAGTTTACTTCCATTTCTCTCCAATTGGCCTTGGTGCTATTGTCGTCATTTTATTCTTACGTACGTTAAAAACCCTATACTACATTGTTATTATTTTTGCTTAAACAGTCATCCATCTTTAAAAGAGTTTTAAATAATAAGAAAAAAACATATGTTTTCCCAGGTAATTACTTTTACTAGTGCCCTTTATTCCTTTATATAGATCATATTTCCATCTGGTATCATTTTCCTTCAGTTTAAAATATCTTGTAGTGAGGGTCTGTTGGTGATGAATTCTTTTAGCTTTTGTACATCTGAAAAAGTACTTGTTTTGCTTTCACTTTTGAAAAATGTTTTCAATGAGTATAGAATTCTTGTTTGACAAATTGCCCCCCAATATTTTAAAGATGTTGTTCCACTGTTTCCTCTGTTACATTGTTTCTTACAAGAAATCTGCTGTCATCCTTATCTTTGGTCCTCCGTACATAACGTGCCTTTTTTCTCTGGATGTTTTTAAGATTTTCTTTTTATCACTGGTTTAGAGCAACTTGATTATGACGTGTATTGATGTCATTTTTCTCATATTTCTTGTCCTTGAGGTTTGCTGTACCTCAACTATGGGTTTATATTTTTCATCAAATTTGGGAAAACTTGGCTATTATTTCTTCAGATAATTTCTTTCTGTCTCCTACCCCCTTTCTGGGACTCCAATTACAAATTTATTAGGCTGCTTTAAGTTGTCTCACAGTTCACTGATGCTATGTTAATTTTTTTCAGTCATTTTTTTGTTAGACATATATATGGTTTTTATCTGTAGGAATTTAACTTGGGTCTTTAATTATATCTTTGATGCTTCTAAAACTTTTTGAACATATAGAACATAGTTATAATAACTTTTAACATCCTTGTCTGATAATTCTAACATCTGTGTCAGTTTACATGATTTTTATCCTATAAGTTTTTTTTTTTTTAACATGTGTAGTAATTTTTATTGGATGTCAGACACTGTGAATGTTACTCTGTTGTGTGCTGGATGTTTTTGTAAGTATTCCTGAACTTTGTTCTGGGATGTGGTTAAGTTACTTGGAAACTGTTTGATCCTTTTAGGTCTTGCTTTTAAAAACTTGTTAGGTAGAACTGCAGCAGTGCTTCATCTAGGGCTAATTATTCCCTATTACTAAGGAAAGACCCTTCTGTGTCCTCTACCCTGTGCCTTGTGAATGATTTTTCCAGGCTGGCTGGTGGGAATAGGCACTATACCTGGTCCTGTGTGAGCACTGGGTATTATCACCTCTAATCCTTTGGGATGATTCTTTTCTAGACTTGAACACTTTTCTCACATATGTGCACTGATCAGTCCTCTAATGAATACTTGAGGGGGACTCACTGAAGATCCCTAGAATTCTGTGTGCATCTCTCTCTTCTGTATTCTGTCCTGCCAATTCTATCTGCCTTCATCTCCCCTGATTCTCAGCTCCATCCCCTCAACTTGGGGAGTCTGCCGGATTCCATCTGAGTCTTCATCCTTTGCTGCAGCCTGGAAACTCGGGGCAGTTGCAAGGCCTAAGGCAGTCATAAGGTTCCCTTGGTCTCTCAGGGATACCTGTACTTTGTTGTTTGGTTTCCAATGTCCTTAAAACCATCATTCCACATATTTCGTCTGGAGTTTTGGTTGTTTTGGGTAGGTAGGTAAGGTAAATCTGGTCCCTATTACTCTATCTTGGGTGGAAGCAGAAGTTCCTACTATGGTTGATTTTCACTTATTTATTCTACTTATCAATAATTTCTACATTTTCTCTAATAAACATGTTTTTACTTTGAAACAGGGGGAGAAAAGATGCTATAAATTAGTCCTGTATGTTACTCATAAGAATGAAAAATTGGAAATACCTAAATTCCCAACAATGATATATCTAGAAAGTGGAACAATAATAATATCTATAAAGTGGGATATTAAGTACCCAATATTTGTATGAAAATGTGGAATGAAGTAAAAAGGATATAAATGTCTATATAGAACATGACTTTAATTTTGCTAAATAAAAATGTCTACAAAGACTGTTGGTGGGAATGTAAATTGGTGCTGCCACTATGGAAAACAGTATGGAGGTTCCTTAAAAAACTAAAAATAGAGCTACCATATGATCCAGCAATCCCACTCCTGGGTATATATCCAGAAAAGATGAAAACTCTAATTCAAAAAGATATATGCACCCCAGTGTTCATAGCAGCACTATTTACAATAGTCAAGACATGGAAACAACCCAAGGGCCCATCAATAGGTGATTGGTTTAAGAAGATGTGGTGGGTCTTCCCTAGTGGTGCAGTGGTTAGGAGTCCACCTGCCAATGCAGGGGACACGGGTTTGAGCCCTGGTCCAGGAAGATCCCATATGCCATGGAGCAGCTAAGCCTGCGTGCCACAACTACTGAGCCTGCGTGCCACAACTACTGAAGCCCGAGTGCCTAGAGCCCATGCTCCACAGCAAGAGAAGCCACCGCAATGAGAAGCCCGCTCGCCGCAACTGGAGAAGGCCTGCTCACAGCAACGAAGACCCAACACAGCCAAAAATAAAAGAAATTTATAAAAAAAAATAGATGTGGTGTGTGTGTGTATATATATATATATGTATATATATATATATTACTCAGCCATAAAAAAGAATGAAATATTGCCATTTGCAGCAACATGGATGGACCAAAAGAATATTATGTTGAGTGAAATGAGTCAGACAAATACTATATGATATCACTTATATGTGGAATCTAAAAAAGAATACAAATGAATCTATATACAAAACAGAAACAGACTCACAGATGTAGAAAACAAACTTACGGTTACCAAAAGGGACAGGGTTGTGGGGGAGGGAAGAATGAAGAGTATGGGATTAGCAGATACAAACTGCTACACATAAAGTAGATGAGCAACAAGGATTTACTGCACAGCACAGGGAATTATGCCCAATGTCTTGTAATAACCTATAATGGAATATCATTTGCCAAAAAAAAAATACCCCGAATCACTATGATGTACACCTGATTTACAGTATTATAAATCAGCTATACTTCAGTTTTTTAAAAATGTGTATGAAGAATACATAATGAAATATTAGTGGATAGTTTATTCTGGGTGATGGGACTATAGGTGTTTAAAAATGTTTTAAAAATAAATCAGTATTTCCCATATTTCTTTTTAGGGAATATGAGTTACAATTATATCAAACAATAAATCCCCCCTAAATGTTAAGACAGCATCCTTGTAGAGGAGTGGCTCCTATCAGGCTGGGAGATGGCAGATGGAGAGGATGTGGGTGTGAAAGGGCAGGTGGGTCTGGGGCAGGGATCACAATGGTCTAGAATCCTTGGGGGGAAAGTCAGCTGGAGGTTGGCACCAGAATCTGGGACTTGCAGGCAGTGCTTGAGCCAACTGAGCTTGGCTCAGACCTCCAGAGTGGGCTGGGGTGGGCCTGTCTTCTCTGCCCACCATTTTCATTACTTCTGGAGGCCCCTGGAGTGTTCCCTCAAGCCCAGGCCCAGTTCCCCGTGGGCTGTGCTCCTCCCACGGGCAACACTTCTGCCTTGTTCTCCCTCATGTTTACTCTGCTGCTTGGCAGACTCTAGTGGGATTCAAGGCCCCAAGGAGAGAGCTGTCATCCTTCAGGCCCAGAGCCCCAGCTACTCAAAGCCCAGGCTTCCATCAGACGCAGAGACGGCTCCATCTCAGGGGCTGTTTGGAGACCCTGGGGGAGGGAGCCTCACCTGCAGAACAGAGCTGATCTCTGAGATCAAGCTTGGGGATCATCCAGCCTCTCAACCTCAGCTGCACGTAGGAACCACCCGTAACTGTTCAAATGTACTAATGCCTGGGCCCCATCCTAAAGATTCTGGGGGGGATCCCCCACACGTGTGGCCTGGGCCGCTGAGGTGCAAAGCCCCCCCAGATGATTCTAACGTGTGCAAGGCTGAGAGCCGCTCTCTAGTCCAACCACCTACTTTCTGGATGTGACACATTCAAGGCCACCCAGCCCTTCAGTGACAAGGTTGGCACACACAACAATGGCAGGAGAAATCTACGGAGCACTGATTCTGTGCTGTCCTGTCATCTCATCATCACAGCAGCCCTTGGGGTCGTAAGGTTCCTACCTTGCAGATGAAGAGACTGAAGCCTGTACCTTGCCCAGAATCATGCAACTGCTCCCAGACTTTGTCAACAGGTTTGTAAACAGCCAGAATGTTCGTGGAGCATTATCTGCAGAACAAGAGTGGGATTCCATGGAGGGAACTTCTGTTTGCAGAGTGGAAAGGACCTCACTGCTCGGAGGGGTGGGACACTGGAGCTCTCTCCTTCTTCATCTTCCTTTCCACCCCACTGCCGCAACTTGCCGGGGTGGGAGTATTGGGTGCACCCAGGGTCTCTTGAACTGTGGTATGCGTAAAACTCCCCAGGGAGTTAGTGAAAGCTGCGAATTTCCTAGCCTCCTTCCAGGAGATTCTGACTCATTAAATCTGGGGTTGGGCCCAGGGAGATGCATTTTTAACAAGCAGCCCAGATAGTTCAAATGCAGGTATCTAAAGTGTCCTTTGAGGAACACTGGTCTAAGGGCAAATCTTGGGTCTGCATGTGGGCAGGCATGGGCCTGCTGCTGGCTCTGGCTGGGCCGATCACCTAACTCCATGAGCCTTGGTGTGATCATCCACAAATGGGGGACTCTGATCCCCTTTAGGTGGTCAGGTTCAATGGCATCATGGATATGAGACCTATGGGTTTCCAGCCAGTGAGAGTCCCTCGCTCTTAGGCCTTCCATGGGAAGGTCACTCCAAGAAGAAGACAAGACACTGGCAAACTTTCTTTGACCCAGAAGAATCTGAAAGCTTGGGGGAGCCCTGAAGTCACAGTAAATGCTCACACCTGCAGGCCCACATGTCTGCACAGTCCCAAGATCCAGGCCTTTATCTTGTCTCTTCCTGCCAAGCAAAAAGAAAGGACACGTAATTTTTTTTTTTTTTTTTTACGGTAACAGTATGGGGGTAGGTGCCATCATCCCCATTTTACAGAGAAGGAAACTGTACTGAGAGGTTAAGCATGTTGGCCCAGGGCACACAGGAGTGGGGTGCCAGGGTATGAACTTGAGTGGCTCTATTTCCAGACCCGGCTGCTTTGGCTCTCCCAGCCCGCCTTTCTCGGAGACGCTCTCATCTCCAGTGGGAGAGGGTGAGAGAGCCCCCCTGGGCTTCCTGGTCCCAGATTGGGCAGAGTGGCCTGGCCCACTTTTGGCTGCAAGACCTGATGGGGGTGAGGCTCAGCTGCTTTGTAGGGGCAGGGGCTGGCGGCCATCTCAGCCCTGGCAGCAGGACTCTGTACGGTTCAACCAGAGGCCACTGATGGGGAGAGCCTTCTTGGAGCTGGTTGGAGCTGAGGGCCACCTGCCACCTTGGCCCTGCTGGCAGAGCAGCGGTCCCTGCCTCTTCCAGGCCCTGGGACAGTCCTGTCTGTCCGCTCCCAGCACTGCGGTCTTGGAATGAGGGTGTGTGGGGCGTGGGCTTCGGGCTCAGCCTTGCTTTCTGGTCTGGAAGCTAGGGGGAGGGGACACTAGCTGAAGGCTGGTGGTTCCAGGTGTCACGTGTTCTGTGTAGGCCGGAGGGTTCCAGACATTAAGGGCAGACAGGAGGGAGGGGTTGGGCTTGCCCTGGCTGTCAAGGAAGGCTTCCTCTGGGAAGTGACAGTTCACCTGAGCCAAGTGAGGGAAGGGGGACAGGTATCCCAAACCAGAAGCCCAGAGACAAGGAGCTCCGAGCCATGCCCTGGGCTGGGCACCACTGCCAGGCGATGGGGAAAGTCGTTCCTTCCTCCGGGCGCTCACCTCCAGGTACAGAGACGGAGGTCAGGTATGGGATTCCGGCACTGCTGCTGGGACAAGCTCCTGCAGCTGTGGGTAACAGGCTCGGGAATCAAGAATCATGTGCTGGGGACCAACATTCAGCATCTCACCGAATTGTCACAACAAATCTGCAAGCTAGATACCCTGGTTCCCGAACTTAAGAGGAAAACTGGGATAGACAGGTTCAATAACTTGTCCAAGGTCACTTGGCCATTAGATGGCTGGACTGGACGTTGAGCCCAGACTCTGATCCGAAGTCTGCGCCCGTTCTTTCACTCACCGCATGGCCCCCCAGCCTTTGTCCACTGCCCCCTCAACGGAGCGGGACCCCAGCTGGGCCCCATCCCCAGCTCCTCCCCCCAGCTCCTCCTGCGGGTGGAGGGAGCATTGTTTCAGGTGACCAGCGTCCAGCTCCTTTGTCCTTTGGATGCAGAGACCAGGCAAGGCTGGGAACTGGGGTTGTCCAGGCAACGGCCCAGCTTCAACCCCAAAGCTGTTGGGGGTGGGGTGGGAAGTTCAGGGCCCTCAAGGGATGTGCTGATGAGGGAGGGGGAGAAAAGCAGGCCCGGTTCTCAGCTGGTCTAAGGAGCTCACTCCCCTCACGCCCCCTGAGCCCCGCCAGCCAATCCCCCCAGAAGCCCTCCTGGGTCCCCCTCCCCTCCCACCTCCATCCCAAGGGTCCAGAAACCGTTTCCCAGGAAGAAAGTCTCACCAAGGCGCCTGGAGGAGCAGCCCAAACTTCAGTGGGACTATTTACAGCCGTGTGAGTGATCACCATATGAAAGAAAAAGGCCAGAGGGGCCTGGGGACGCCCTGGCTGTAACTTGGACACCAAAGGACTTGGGAGGGGGTGTATGGGGGAGGCCGGTGGGGCCCTGCGGCCCACATCCCCCAAGTCTGCGGTGCACCAAGCTCTGCCTCCTTTTCCACGTTGGACTCCTCTTGGGACCCTGATGGGGGTGGCATCACGTCCACCTGGATTGCTCCACCACCTCCGGGCAACCTTCCGGCGGTGACCTGAGGCCCTGAAGGAATGGGGGTAAAGTTAAGGGAAAAGGAATCTCCCAAGAATCCCAGAGCAGGAGCAGTGGTGGGCGAGGCCCTTGGGGGCTGAACCAAGGAGGCGGTGATGGAAGGAGGTTCTTGATCTTATTCCTGATGCTCTGCAGCACAGCTCACCATGGATCGACTTCCTAGGAAGTAACGAAACCTGGGCACTGTATTTCCTCCCTGCCCTGCAAGCTCTTTTCTGGACTTTCCAGCATCCCAACCTCTTCCCGGCGTTTGGGACTCAGGTTTCTGTCCTGCTGCACTGGTTAGCACACTCCCTTCCTGGGCACATGGCTGCTACAACCTGGTTTCCCTTCCGGTGGGAGGTCCTCAGACAGGAGCGGCCCCTTTTATCTGTGGCACCTTCTCCCTCAGGAGCAGGCAGAGCCCCCACGCCCCACTGGATGGATGGCCGGTCCTCGTGGAGCCCTGCGCGCTTTGCGCCTCTGCTCTTCTCCTGGAACAAAGGATGGCACCTCCTCCCTCTTCTGGCCTGCCTCCCACGTGGAGCCTGTCCCTGGCTCAGACCCAAGCACCATGGCGGGAGCAGAGCGGCGGAGGAGGGAGGCCGTGGGAACCACTCTCCCAGCCCCGCTGGGGGCGTCGGGACGCTGCAGCTGCCGTGACAGCCAAGTGCAGGCGGCAGAGAGAAGGGACCAGTGTTTGCTGGCTTCTAGGGAGGCATCTATTGCCAGGGCTGCAAGCAAGACTCCTTAGAAATCTGGGCACTTCCAAGTTCACTGAGCAAGGGAAAGCGCTTGGCAACCCCGCAGGACTTTTTTTTTTTTTTTTTAAACATCTTTACTGGAGTATAATTGCTTTACAATGGTGTGTTAATTTCTGCTTTATAACAAAGTGAATCAGTTATACATATACATATGTCCCCATATCTTTTCCCTCTTGCGTCTCCCTCCCTCCCACCCTCCCTATCCCACCCCTCTAGGTGGTCACAAAGCACCAAGCTGATCCCCTGTGCTATGCGGCTGCTTCCCACTAGCTAGCTATTTTACGTTTGGTAGTGTATATATGTCCATGCCACTCTCTCACTTTGTCCCAGCTTCCCCTTCCCCTTCCCCATATCCTCAAGTCCATTCTCTAGTAGGGCTGTGTCTTTATTCCCATCTTGCCCCTAGGTTCTTCATGACCTTTTTTTCCCCCTTAGATTCCATATATATGTGTTAGTATACGGTATTTTTCTCTTTCTGACTTACTTCACTCTGTATGACAGACTCTAGGTCCATCCACCTCACTACAGATAACTCAGTTTCGTTTCTTTTTATGGCTGAGTAATATTCCATTGTATACATGTGCCACATCTTCTTTATCCATTCATCTGTTGATGGACATTTAGGTTGTTTCCATGTCCTGGCTATTGTAAATGGTGCTGCAATGAACATTGTGGTACATGACTCTTTTTGAATTAGGGTTTTCTCAGGATATATGCCCAGTAGTGGGATTGCTGGGACGTATGGTAGTTCTATTTTTAGTTTTTTAACGAACCTCCATACTGTTCTCCATAGTGGCTGTAATCAATTTACATTCCCACCAACAGTGCAAAAGGGTTCCCTTTTCTCCACACCCTCTCCAGCATTTATTGTTTCTAGATTTTTTGATGATGGCCATTCTGACCGGTGTGAGATGATATCTCATTGTAGTTTTGATTTGCATTTCTCTAATGATTAATGATGTTGAGCATTCTTTCATGTGTTTGTTGGCAATCTGTTTATCTTCTTTGGAAAAATGTCTATTTAGGTCTTCTGCCCATTTTTGGATTGGGTTGTTTGTTTTTTTGATATTGAGCTGCATGAGCTGCTTGTAAATTTTGGAGATTAATCCTTTGTCAGTTGCTTCATTTGCAAGTATTTTCTCCCATTCTGAGGGTTGTCTTTTGGTCTTGTTTATGGTTTCCTTTGCTTCCTCTTTTTGGTTGTCGCTTGGGGAGGGACAGGGAGCTTGGGAGCGCAGAGCTGGGAACTGAGGCAGCTCTGCCCACGTTCTTCGCATTACACCACGCGGCCAGCTGGACCGAGGGGCCTCTCATAGGGACAGCAGGCCTGGACTCCGGGGAGGCAGCCAGTGATTCAGGAAGAGCGGCACAGGTGCCCGCAGGCAGCAGCGGCAACAGCTCCTACCGTGCATTCCAGCAATTTTTCAGAGGATCAGACCCAGTAAATCCCTGTGGAGCTACATGCAAATGGGATTCTTCTTCCTGAATTAGTTTTTGGCAGCTCCCTTGTTCGGGGGTGGGATGAGGTGAAAAAAGTTGGCAAAGAAAGGCAAACTGACATTCATCTTTTTTACGTAGTAGAATCTATAGCAAGGACGTTTCTTACCGTGCTGATTTGACTGGAAATGGTTCTGACTCTTGGTGCCCCCAGGGTTAGGGTCCAGCTCCAAGGGACTTGAGTTCCCCGGGAGCTGCTTTGTGCTCCGGGGCTGTCCTCCTGAGTCCTGTTCCCGAAGGTACAGAAATAGGGTTTCACTAGGGAGAAGGGTCCCTTAGAGCTGGGCAGGGGGTGCCCCTTCACCAGGAACCCAGAGTATTCTGGAAGCCTTCACTTCAGGAAGCCCACAGGGACAGGAATACAACACAGTCACCACCGAGACTTAAAGGACATTTATTATTTTTTTTGAAAGGGTGGAGGGGGACTTTACAAGGGTCGGAAGCCGCTAACCAGAAAGGAAGATAAATAAAATACAAAGCCAGTACGTTGTGGCAAAATTCCAGAAAACACACTGAAAAAATCTTTACAGTTTAAAACTGCTTCACTTTATACATAATTACAAATTAATATACAGCATCTGGGTTTTAACCCCTTTTTATCTAATAGGATTCAGCACAGAAACGTTCATTTAGCATTTGAGAACAACAAACGAGAGCAGAGGTATAAGGTGCATGGTAATCACCCTCCTGCATGTCCTGGTGTCCCCTGCGCGCCTGGCGGGGCGACACGCCAGAAACCTCAGGCTAAACCGTGACCGTGGGCCAGCAAACCGGGCGGGCCCCTGTCAGTGCTCTGGAGCTGCCCATCCTGGCAGGTGGTCACAAAAGGCAGAGGCATTCAAGGGGGTGACGACTGGGATGAGCAGAGACTGGGCTCAGCCTGGGGGTCTGGAGCAGGCTGTCACCGTCTGCGGCAGGAGAGACGTTAGCCAGCTGGGTCTGCCTGTCTTTAAACCTTAGCAAGATGGAGAACTCACTCAAGGCCTGTCGAGCTTTTGACAAATTAAATTCGATTGGTACATGGAAAGAAGCCTTTGTTTTTTTCCCTCTTGTGGCAGCACTAAAAGACTTTTCACTTTAAAACCTGGCCAGCAGGCAGTAGATCCCAAAGCTCTGGTTAACTAGGAATGTTACGCTACATGGAAAGAAAGAAAATGACGAACCAAACCAAAACAATCTCTTTGCCGCTTTCCTTGTCTCCGAGGGTCAATCGGAGCAACAGCGCCAGGTGGGGCCGTGACCCCAGGACCACAGGTGTGTGTGCGCCACACTGCCCCACTGCAGGAAAGCAAGGCACACATCCCTCAACCACTGCCACCGTGGAATTGGCAGGGTTCTTTCTGGGCTTCCACATTCCAAGTGTGTCCACACCCCTTGGCAGTGTCTGGGGTCCCCTCCAAGCCACCCTCTTCATGGCTGCTGAAGCCCACTCACCAGGACCGTCTCTCTCAACGCGCCCCGACCCCAGTCCCTGGGCTTAGCTGTCCTCTGGGCACAACTGGCCCCCCATCAACGCTGTATCAACAACTGCAGCTCCAAGGCCGATACCAAATCCTTGGGGAGAAAGAACCTGCTGTGGAAAAAGAACTTCTGTGACCAATGGATGAAATAGAAAGTATTTCTGTGAACGGGACCTTCGGGATGGAGTTCTGGCCCCTAAGGTTATGGTGCTACCTTTTACTTAAGGCGGGGCCTATTTATAAACCCCACACACAATACCCACTCTCCAAATAAAGGTACGACAAACCCCAAGGATCTTAAAAATGTGTGCTCACTACTGCTAATACTAGGGGCTTGGGAAGATAACAAGTAAGGGAGAATATCAGCAAAGTAACAACTTTTAGTGGTACTACCCTGAGACGTGAGAGGAAAAAAGGTAAGATTCGTACCTTTCCAAAAAAAAAGTCTTGATAAGGATTTCGTCCCCACAGACAGCTCTCATGGGGGGTAGAGGACGGAATGTTGGCAAAGATTGAATTATGGCAATCTGCATGTTTTTAACCCTCTCCATTTTCAAAGAAAACAGTTAGCATAGTTGATTGTCTCGAAAGTGAAGCTGACCGTAGAGAGTGTTTAAAGTGCACATGCCACCCGACTGGGATGACGACCATTGAGATGATGTAAGTTTTGAGAGAAGATGCAGCCTCCTTCCAGGCAACTCACGAGATTCTGGAACTCTGGATGGTGTTTCCATCTGTCCCCCAAAACCTAAACACAAGGAAGGCCAGGCATCTGATTTCCGGAGCTGGAGAAGCACGGCCCCTAGCGTGGGGACACTGTGGAGAACTGAGTCTGAGCTGTCGCGGGAGACAGCCCCTTCTCACATGAAAGACACCTCAGTAACCAGGTCGGGCCTCAAGGTCAGAGGAGACCTCAAGGCCATCAGCAAAAGCAGGAGCAGCAACAATCCCAGGTGGTTCCCCAAGCGCAACAACAAAATCCCCGAGTTCCTTATCAAAGGGGGAGAGAGAGAGGATGAAGGCATGGAAAAGCATGGGTCCGGGTAAGTGGTTCTCTCTCTGCACTGCACGCTGTTCTGGGGGAGATGCCTTCTGATTCTGATTCTAAACTTGTCCAACCACAAGCTGACCTAAGTATTTTAAGTTAGTGGGGTGCAGGTGAAGGGGAAATCATCATTTTAAAAAAACTACCACCGAATAACCAAGGCAACCGAAACTTCACAACTAGTTGGGAGTAAAAGACCCTTTAAAGTTGAAAGCCAGCTGTGCAGCTATATACAGAAACTCAGCGTCCAGGGTGCTCTCTGTGAAGCGCCTGCGTTAGGGCAAATGCCATCAGCACTGAGCCCTGGTTTCAAGCCCGGAGACAGGGAGGCCCGGCCTACACGGACAGAGGAAGGAGGACGCAGGTCCTCACTCACCAGCCCCACCCCTTTCCAGCAGAGCTTCTCTCTGTGGGACGGGGACCCACAGAGGTGAACCTGAGCCAGCGACAGGGACAGACGGCTGGGCTCCCTGTGGATCTGAGAAAGGCACACGACAGGTTGGCCGTACTCAAGCTGAGCTGTACGGACTGGCGGCAGGAGGCAACCTAACCTTTTGCTGTTTAGGGTCTTTGTGGGCGGGGGAGGGGGGTACATCAAGGTTCAATAGAAAATCAGCTACTTCTGCTCAAAGTGTGTTTCTGAAGGGTAAGAAATCTCCATGACAAAACTAGGCAAATGTAGCCCATGGGTGGCAAGTTTCTTAACTCTCAAGTAAGGAAGAAGACATCCCTTGATCAAAGTATGAGGTGAGGGTGGGAGGAGGGAAGGAAATGGACCCCTCCCCCAATGCTTAATTTTCCTTTGGGCCTTCGAGGCACTTTGACAGACACGGGGGAGTAAGGAAGCAGCACCCGCTGCTTGACTGGACAGTTGAAACCGTTGGGCTGGTGTGTTCACCCTTAAAACACACACACACACATATACACACATGCACACAACACACAAATAAATAAAACAAATCTAAGCTAAAAATTTTAAACCAGATCTCTTTCAAATAAACTGAAAGATAAATATCTCCATCTGCAAGGCCAGCTTGCAATTCATCAACAAGCACCAAGTTACAGATTTTTTTGTTTGTTTTTAAAAAGTATGTTCAAAGACCCATGCTCCTGAGGGGCAAAAGGCAGGAATCAAAGACCACATTTAAAGCACAGAATTTTCCAGGGTCTCCCCTCCTGGGGGGTTAACAAGTGTGGCAGGTGCAGGGGCCTCAGGGAGAAACATCCTGCACCTCCCGGCTGGTGACAAGCCTCAAGGAATACAGATCAAAACACAGTGGGACAAGAAAAAGAGAGAGAAGGAAAAGAACAAACAGGCAGCATCTGTGGGTTCCTCAAGGGGTAGAGTACAATAACCAACAGGCCTTTGGTTTTTAAAACTTTTTAAAGAAATCAAATTTTGCCAGGCCTCCTGACAGGAGAACTTTCCAAGCCATACCTTCTGGCCAGCTCTTCTCTCGGTCTGTACTGGTGGGAACTGCTTCATATGGGCCTAACACACCCACCTGAACCTGCTTTTCGGCCAGCTGTCTAGTACAGGGTGGGCACGCCCTGGCAGCAGGAGAAGCAGGTGGTCCCTGTGCAGGTGGAGCGCGGATGGGGCCACCCTCTCCCACGGCGACTGCCAGGCAGGAGCAGCTTCCCTGGGGAGGCACCTCGAGGTCTCAGGAACACTGCCAGGAGGCCGTGGCCACTGCTGAATGGCCAGTGACAACCAAAAAGTGTCACGCCACAGGGGTGATGGTGAGGAGGCCTCTCTACTTCGTCTGTGCCCAG
The DNA here is from genome assembly GCF_028564815.1 of Eubalaena glacialis. NCBI lineage: Eukaryota > Metazoa > Chordata > Mammalia > Artiodactyla > Balaenidae > Eubalaena > Eubalaena glacialis. The sequence goes on from NC_083717.1 coordinate 42,405,446, forward strand.
AACATGTGGGCAAACATCTTGGAAAGCCAATATATGATTTCTTTTAGACTTGATAAAATTAGATATTTTTTCTTTTTAAAGTGACTGAAACACCAAAATCAAGGTGTTTCAAGATCGTCTGCTTTTTAAAGACATCAAGCCTTCTCTCACTGGTTCTCACAAATGTTTGTCGTCCCTTCTGAAGTGAAATGAGAAATACACGCAAAAAGGGGTGAGGCGTGCATGGGGTGAGTTTACAGGGAGACAGCCTGGGAGGGCTAGTGGGTGAGGCTCTGAGTGCGCGCTCCCTGAGCGGTGGCGGGCAGCGCCCCTCGTGCGGGGCTTGAGCCAAGCCCAGCAGGCATCTGGTATAGACCGTGCACAGTTCTGGCGCACTCCACGTGTATGTGCAGATGGGCTACTGTACGTGTTCAGATGAAGTCCAAACTATCTGCTGTTTGATTTTTGGTTCTGTTCCCTAAAATAAAAGGCAGTAAGAGTTTCAGATCGCATTTGGAAACACTCTTTCAGCCTCTAGGAATTCCTGACATGTCCAAAACCATCACCTGGACTTCTGGGGCCACTACTCTTGGTGTAACATCCACCATCCAGCAGGGCTGGCCCCAACCCGAGAGGCGCTGGGTTGCCAATCCTGGGCCTCCTTCCCCACCCTGACCCCCAAGACCATTTGCTCTTCTGGTCCAGGACCTGGGCAGTGCGGGAGGGCTGGGCGCCGCAGGGCACGGGTGTCAGTGTAGGAGAGTGCGCGCACAGGACAGCAGGGGGTGGGGCTGTAACCGTGGCGGGACAGGAGCGGCTGCCTCGGAGAGGAACGGGGTCAGCAGAAGATCTCCTCCCCCTCTGCGGGTACTTCGGATGCAGGGCCATCTGGAAAAAAGGAAACCAAGGCGGAAAAAGAAATTCAGAAAAACTGCTCTTTTCACCGGTAAATTCTGTTCTTTCCGCCCCAAACACAAGTCTTCTGGGATGCAAACAGATGCTGGGCTGGTGGGCAATGACATCTGCCAGCCGGGCCTCCAGGTGACGTAGTGCACGAGGTCGTCAGTGATGTCCTCCGTGTCTACAGCTCCTTAAACTTTACAGAAACACTAGGCTTGCTGTTTATAAACAGGCCCGGAAATAGGGATTTCTCTTCAACCTCCCACACAGAAGGGAGAGAGCAATCCTAATGAGAAGGACTCAGACCTTGTGCAGTGTGATTTGATAGCACGCCCTGTGGCGGCAGGCAGGTCAGTTAATCCCGAGCTTCAGCTTCCCAGTGTGTCTGGGGGTCAGCAACACCTCTCTCACAGTCACCTGCAGGATTAAAGCAGCCCTCAGAAAATGCTCACCAAGCCCCTGTTATTAATATTACTGGACCAGGCCTAGAAAGGCAGGGAGGACTGCAGCTGCTTCACTGAGGTGAGTTTCAGCTCCTCAGCTGGACAGTAAGTGTGAGAACTGAGCCCGCACTCTCGACTTCGTGCACGTGCCACACAGAGTGGGTTGTTAAATGTTCTCTGAATCTGTGTTCTTAGTGTAAGTTCCAACAGTCCTTTGCGGGCAGAGCAAGTGGGTTTGGTGAGATGTATGTGGCTCAGCTTTTACACACCTGAATGGCAGCCACCTCTTTTTAACCACTCCCATGCTGCCAAAGCCACCCACTCTTCAGGATCCAGGGACTACGCGGCCAGAGGGAGACCTGGTGTGTGTAACTCACCACCGGGCTGCGAGCGGCTTCCTTTGTTCTTCTTCTTTTTCTCCTTCTTTTCCTTTGGCTTAGCTAACCCAAACAGGCGGGTGGACGTGGACACTGGGGTCTGGCTCTGACCCTCTGGTACTCTGTTTGTCTGGCTGGTGGAACCCAGTATGTGAAAAGGCCCCTTTTCTTTGTGTGTCCGAGAGATGCTGTTCCTTTTTGGGGACACTGAGAGTTCTGAGTCCAATGACCCTGATTTGGCTATGGAAGGTGCCGGTGGCAAGAGGGTCTCCTCAGGATTCGGAAGGAAGGATGGGATCCTCAGCAGCCTGGTGTGTTGATGTGAAACCTGCACATGGTCAAGAGAAGGGGTCTGACTTGGAGGCTGGCAGCATCCCCAGTGCCTACTCAGTGAACACTACCTGAGGTCACCGGCTGTGTCAGTGGGTCAGCCCCATGTGCACCCACTGCCTTGGACTCCAGAGAAATGGTAAAAAGATTCTGATCTTCTCAGTTCCATTTCCTCCCTCCCTCAGGTAGTATCTATGAAAGTGCTAAAAATATCATCTGATACCATTACTATTTTTATTAACAGCAACATAAACAATTAACAGTAGCTTGGAAAGGCAGCTTAGAACTCCCATTCCCTGAAGAAGCAGGAAGAGCTGCTTATCCAACGACTGATTTACACGGGGGTGTAGATAATTATTTCAGGGCTAAGAGATTATAGAGATCTGTTCAGGTTAAAGGGCAGGTGGAGACGTGCTTATACCAAGATCCTAGCCAGAGGTTAAACCAAAGATAAAGAGACATAATCAGTCTAATCTGTGCTCCCGCTGGGCCTTGCAGCCTTCCCTGTGGAACCCATCCTTGTGTCACAAAAAGCACACAGAGCCACTGGCTACTCCCCCACAGACGTGAAAAACTCTGCAGGAAGCTAAACTGCTCCCTCTGGAAGATGTCAGTTTCCTTTTCTTTCATGATCCAAGGTCAATCGATCAAACAAATGGCAACCTGAGTACCAGCAGACAGGAGCATCTGTGTGCTCCCAAGCTTCCCACCTGCCACAGGTGCCCCGTTCCAGAATAACCGTAAAACACCACTGAAATAAACTCGGGGGGTCAGCGTGCTTCCCACATATGTAATTCCTTCCCATATTAGTAGCAGCTGCAGGAGAAGAAAGGTTTCATCCACAGTAGCGAGACAAATCAGGAATTAAGCAGAGCCCAGATGTCTGAGCATCCCTGAGCAGGAATATCCTCTCTCCGTAAGAGGGGCTGCCTTCCATCATTTGCTGGGATGGGCTCCTCCCTGTAGCTGATGCCCACTGACCCCACCATGTGGGTTCTTTCAGGAACTCAGGCGTTACTGCTCTCTGTGAGCCCAGGCACTGTACTCTGGGGGGACCTGTGTCCTCGGTGTGTTGTCCCCATCCAGCTACAAGTTCCTTTAGCTGGGGACCATTCTGATTTCTTATGTGGCACAGGGCAGAGGGGTTGCTCCCAAAATCCTGGACGGCTGACTTCCATCCTCAGAGATGCTGAGGCTACTCCAGCCTAAGCCACTGAGGGCTGAGGGAAGTGCCAGGCATCCATTAACTCCCCTGGCCAAACCCCAACCCATCATGCTGAGAGATGCGAGAAAAAGGCTCACTTCCTCACCTGCCCCCTGGTGGTGCATAAAGAGATCTGTAGAAGCAGCCTTTATATTATCTGCCTACTTTCCTCCGCTGCTCAGAGGGTTCTTGGTTATGTGGGTCGTGACCCGGCCCTACAGTACCGGCCCGACAGCGACCCGGCCCCCCAGCGCCCCGTACCTGGCCGACGTCACAGTCGGCGGGCCTCTGGCTGAGCCGGTCGGCCTCCCGCTTCAGCTGCTCCTGCTCGCGCTCGAGCTGCCTCTGGGCGGCGCGCAGGCGCTCCAGGTCGCTCTGGTAGGCGACCTTCCTCTGCTGCAGCTCGTCGTGCTCGCGCTCCAGGTCCCGGCGGCCGCGCCGCAGCTCGTCCTCGCGCTGCGCCAGCCGCGCCTCGCGCTCCTGCAGCACCCTCTCCCGGGCCTCCCACTCGCGCTCGCGCCGCCGCTTCTCCTCCAGGTGCTGCGCCTGCTGCCGCTGCAGGTTGGCCAGGTCCTGGCGCTGCTTCTCCAGGCTGCGCTGCTTCTCCTGCTCGATGAGGGAGCTGGGCCGCGACGCCGTCCGCGTGAGCGCCCGCTCGGTCAGCAGCAGCTTCTGGTCCTCGATGTAGCTGTCCTGCTGCAGCACCACCCCCTGCGGGGGAGACGCACGAGGGGGAACGATGCACCTCCGCCCGGAGGACGAGGACGCCACCCCAGACTACGGCCCTCCCCTGGTTTCTAAGCTGCTCTGGGAAAATGCTCCAGCGTAACCCTGGGCGGCAACCAAGTCGCAATGTCAATGGTGCGGGGACTCGGGATTTTGCAGTCAGCGGCTTTGTCTGGGGTGGGGAGTGTGTGTTCTGGAGGTGGGAGGAGGTATGAACTGGACTGGTTAGAAATTGAGGATATTCCCAGAAAGCTGTGTGGGGAGGGTCACCCTATCCAAATACCACACAGAGACATGGAATATGGAAACTTACAATCCTACCAAAGGCCTTCTAGACTGAAACCACCTCCTCTGTGCATGTCAGCACCCCATGTGCTCTGGGGCATGGCTGTCAAGGGTACCTGCAGTCCACCACGTGCTCGTCAAGTCTAGTCTTAGCAGGTCGATGATACTCTAACCACTGCATTCTGGAACCTTTCTCATCATGAGAGCCAGTCTTCTCTAGTCTGAGGGCCCCATTTACCCATAAGAAACCTGTAAACCTCAAAGATCCAGGCCAACAATACCCTGGTCACTGATTCTCTCGAAACAAGGAAGTGAAGGGATAAAGGAGAAGGGCACACACCTGCAAAGTGCTGAGGAGCTCGTGGAGATGGACGACGCTCTGGACGACCTGCTGCAAAAGGAATCAAAGGACCATCACCTCAGACTCTGAGGCTCAGACCCCAGCACACTGCGTGTCATCTGACAAGAACCCACCCTACCACACAGCAAGGGGCTTGCATTTGAACCAAGTACTTTCAGACTGAAAGCACCACAGAGAATAAGCCGGTACAAGTAGCCAAGAAAAACAAGATCAAACGAAGTAACTGTGTATGTAGGAGGGAAGTCAGCACACAGTGAAAGGTATTACAAAGCTCCAATTATTTAAAATGACTGGCACAAAAATGGCACACACACCAATGTAACAAAACAGAAAGCCCAGAAGCAAACCGCAGCATTAGTATACGATACAAAGAGCATTTCTAGTCAATGGAGAAGGCAAGAATATTCAGTGAATTGTTCTGAAAAAACTGGCTAAATCTTTGGAAGAAATTAAGTTGGGATCCACAGAAAAAACATTCAAATGGATTGAAATGTTAAGTGTAGAAAAGAATGGTAAAAGAGCTGTAAGAAAATGTGAGAATGTTTTCTGATCTTGAAACAGGGAAGGCTTTTCAGAGACAGAAACAATGGAAGAAACCACACACACACACACAATTTCAACTTTTACTATGTAAAAATGTATAATAAAAAGGCAAAGGAAACAGTGAACAGAACAAAGCAAAAAAAAAAAAAACTTTAATTTAAAAAAGGATCTCGTAGATCAATAAAATAATGAATATTCTAGTAGAAAAACAGGCACAGAACATAAACCAGCAATTTACAAAAGAAGAAATACAAATGGCCAATTATATAACATATTAAAGAGGATTCAACCTTATTTGAAATCAGAAAAATGCAAAAATAAAGAAATAACCACTTGAACTTATCAACAAAATGTTAATTAAAAAATAATTCCCAGTGTTGGTGAAAGTATGATGAGAATGGATACTCTTGTACTGACAGGGATAAACGCTGTATAACCTTTCTAGAGAGCGGATGACATGCTGAGGAAATAATCAGAGCCGTGCAAAAAAAAGTATGAGGATGCTCTTGGCTGCATCATTTAAAAAGCAAAAAAGTAGAGAAAGAACCACTGGAAAGATTAAATAAATTATGGCACATAACATAATAATATGCAGCTGTTAATCAGCATGTTTTGTATGAATATGCCCTGGTGAAATGCTTCTGGTGTGTTAAGAGGAAAAAAAGGAGGATATGAAGCTCCAGGGAGTAGTGAAACAAATTGCATAAAACCATGTTTATGCAATTCACACTCACACATAAAATACACGTCCTGTATAAGAAAAGGCTGGAAATATGAACACCAAACATTTAATAGTAGCTATTTCTCAGTGGTACTATGTTTACTTATTTTTTTCCTCTTTTGCATTATTGGATGTTTTCCAAATCTTCTACCGCAAACACGTATTCCTTTTATAATATTTAAAACACAAAAACTTAATTATCAGGCTTAGCTCTTCTGAGAATACGATTTACCCCTCATTTAAGTTTATTCTTTTTTTTTTTTTTTTTTTTTTTTTTTTTTTTTAAACATCTTTATTGAAGTATAATTGCTTTACAATGGTGTGCTAGCTTCTGCTTTACAACAAAGTGAATCAGTTACACATATACATATGTTGCCATATCTCTTCCCTCTTGCATCTCCCTCCCTCCCACCCTCCCTATCCCACCCCTCTAGGTGGTCACAAAGCACCGAGCTGATCTCCCTGTGCTATGTGGCTGCTTCCTAAGTTTATTCTTAATTAACAGAGAGAGGGAGAAGTCACAGCAGACTCTGGCTGAGCATCTGTAGTGTATAATCCATGCTGGAATGCCTGAAAACCACTGGTCTTGTACTGTCTCTTATCTGACTCTTCTCACTAAATATGAGGGGAAAGTTGCCAGGTGAAAAAATCAACCAAGGGCTACTTTTTAAGCAACACCAGAGCACAACAGCCTGCGTGGGAGCAGGTTTACTTCATTCAAGGATGGACACCCTGAAGGGGGTTACGATGTCAGCGTGTAGACTAACATGCCAACAAACAGAAGACAACACCCTTTTGTGTTTTAGGGAAAAAAGGAAAGATTTCCTTAATCTGAAATTTCAAAAGAAAGCTCCTCAGGGACTTAAGGTATTCTATTAAAAGCAGGAAGAAACACAGAGAACACCCTGAGAGGTACACCCTAGCACCCCACTGTCCTGGGTCCAATTCCAGCCTGCTGACACAGTCACACGCTTGGAGTCAACTAGGTTTGGAGACGGTAGTAACCTTGGGGAGGATTTCCTAAGAGGGACCCAAGGAGACGGGGAAACAGTGAAAGACGTGGGTTATCCTGCAGGGTCAGCAGAACTCAGAGGAAGGCAGGTGAAAGACTTGCATGGGGACCTGATCTCTAGCTAGGAGACGACAAGGCTACTTTTGGAGTGACATACACAGAGCGAAAAGCAGTGCTCGAAGAAGAAAACTCAAGCTGAGTTGCAGGATAAGACATTATTATGCAAAATTACCCACAAGTTAATTTGCCACGTTCCAGACTGTGGCTTTTGGTGCCAGGCTTGTGTTACAGCAAAGGTGGCTACAAATTCTACTCAGTGTGCGTGGATGGAAAGAAATCACCATGGGAGCTTCATGGCCCAAGTTTAGAGAAAGCAAGGGGCTTCTCAAGGACAGAGAAGCAGAGGCACTACTCTGGCAAAAGGGCAAGACGAGGCCCTGGGGCCAGGGAAAGGAAACACAACCGCACAGATCAGCCCGGAGCCAAGCTTGTTCATCATGGCAAAACAGAAATGAGTATTCCTAACCTAGCAATTATAACAAAATCATATTCTTTTAAATAGCTCATAATGTTCTTACCTCACTGTTTCTTTTAAGCATAAATACCAGGTTAGCATTTCCACCCTATAAAACAAACAAAAAAAGTACATTTAAAAACAGCGAAGACTCTGAGGCAAAAATGATATTCAGCGTGTGTCTGAGTTATGCTGTGACTTCCTGTTTTCGTTCTTTTCTACAGTAGCTTCTCACTGCAGGGCAGTGAAGATCTGAGGCTGAACTGTTACTGAAGCCTTGCAAAGAGTTCAGGTGGGTGTGTGCATATAAACGAGCCTCTTAATGAAACTGGTCCAGCCACGGCCACGGCAGAGCTGTGCACGTAGATGCGGTGTCTGGAGACAGGCCCAACGGCCAAGAACGTGGGGCTCTGAATTGTACTGTTTGCTTAAAAACGTGCTTTGCTCTTAAGATAAAACAGGAAATAAAAACGGCAAATTGGGCATCCAAAACAAAATCAAAGGAGGCTAATTTCAAAGACTATGAATTTAGAGGAAGCGCCAGGGAGGACTTAGGGAGTGTATTTTAGAAAGAAATACCTTTTTCAGACCACTATCCGATTCTGTCCTCCTAAGATCTTGGCCATCATCTCCCTCTTCCTTCTCACCTCCTAAACAAACAAACAAGGTTTTTTTTTTTTGCAGTTGTAAAACAGATTAGCCAAGGAAATACTATATACATAGCTTAGGGACAGAATATTTCTGAATCCTATTAATGCCAATAGCAGCTAAGTGATTGATTATTAATAATTTTACTGATGCAGAAGAACTAGAAGCAGAAAGGAAAAACAAGTGTTATTACCCCCCTTTGGCTATAGCTTAGCTGAGATCTCAGGAAAACCTCTTACATTACTCAAAATGAACATGACATTCATAGAGGTTCCTGAGTGTTTTAGCAGCTAGATACTCATTAGGATCTGACTAAAACATTTACTGACTGATTGGGACAGAGGAGATGGAGCTACCAGAGTACAGATCATTTTTAGTTGTGATAGTTAAGGACTGCCCATAAGAACACATGAGTTCAAAACCACTGACCTTTTGAAGCATTCATCTGATGGCTGTCAAATCCTCCAAAGGTCTCTGCTCTCCGGGGCAAGGAAACAGGGCCTACCATGCCTTCTTGTTCAACAGGGCTGCTGACAGCCTGCCCAAGTGTGCCTCCCAGGCTTCCACTCACCAAACCCTGAAGGATCTCCACTGGAAGAAAGGAAACATGCAAAACTGACATCTCCTCTTTCAATGGGAAAAAGAAAATCTCATGGTAATACACTATATGTACAGGGAAGATGAACAGAAAATTCCAAAGTGACTACGTGACTTCCTTTGCTCAGAGAAAGCTCTCAGCTCAGGATACATGCGTTAGTTGGATTCTACTGGAAATGCAGAGATTAACTCTTCAGCCTTATTCACATGAGACCTAGGAGATTTAAAAGGGTACAGGGAAGGCAGGGAAGGTACTTTTAAGGCAGTACCTTAAAAAGGTACTGGAAGGAGCACGGCTCTTGGAGTCAGATCCAAAGCAGCCAAAAGGAATTCCCTAGGAAGTAAGGTGAGCCAATTTGAGAACTGCAGTTCAAACTGGCAGGCTTTTTGCCCCTCCCATAGGGAGGTCAAGGGGCTAGAGCAGTCTAAGCATCTGAAATTGAAAATTCTCAAATCCAACCAGCTAGGGTTCTCTTCTAGAGCAGCAGTGTCCCACAGAAAGGAGAAAGTGCTGAAAGTGGAAAGAAAATTGAGCAGGAGAGAAGCAACAGAGATAAAGGAAAAAGAAGGTCCAGATGGAATAAGGGAGGAAACAGAGGCAGGGAATCTCCTAAGACAAGCCATCGTTATATTCTAAAAACACTACATGAAAACAATAGAAGAGTCCGATGAAGTGAAAAAAGCTATCTGAGCCTAAAAATTTAGGAAATGTATTTCACGCAAAAATGAGCAACAGAAAAACATCAAAGTCAAATCCCACACAAAGTTAAGAAAAGGCAGAGAGAGAGAAAGAACAAGGGGCATAACTTCCCTACATATAATAAAAGCACATCAGAGGGACATGTCCATAAAATAAGTGAGCTAATAAAATAAAGAAAATGACACAAGACATGAAAGAACCTAAGTCAGAATCAGAAAACACAGAAAGGAGGTGGCAAAACTCAAGTGGAAATGAAAGGAAAAAAGGTATCCCTTTAAGATATGAAAACTGAACTAGAATATGAGAGCAAATAAACCCAAAAGAAAATGACTTAAGATAATAGATGGTGAAAGGATATTTAAACATTAAAAAGATGAAGCTATAAAAAGTACTATGGGAAAGCAAGTAGTATTGAAGACAGGCAAAGATGATCCAACATATGGATAGTGGGAGTTCCTGAAGAAGAAAATCAAAGCAAGGGTGCAGGAAAAATACTAAAAACTGTAATATAAGAATACATCTCTGAAATCTCAAAAATCTGAAACTATGTATCAAAATAGAACACTGTGAACCCGAGAACATCATTCCAGAATAACCAACACCAAGGTACATTCTAGTAAAACTACTCCGATTTAGGGGAACAAAATCCTTTGGGCGTCTAGGCAAAGAGCATGCGACTTACATGGGGAAAATCAAATTACGATCAGACTCTGCCAGCAATGCTTTACGTCAGAAAAAAATAAATAACATATTCGAGAATTAAGATATTCAGAGGAAGAAAACGTGAACCAAGGATTTTATATCCAGCAGAACAGATTTTCAAGTATAAAGGGCACAAATTATTACCAATATGCAAGGACTCGGTATATTATCCTCGTGAACCTTTCCTGAGACATCTACTAAAGAATAAGCTTTAGACATCCAAAATGACTGGAGAGACACTGATAAAAACTGGTGGTGGTTCTTGCAGAATGAAGACTACAGGTCGGGTCTAAAAAGGGGAGAGTGCCGTATACAGTGGTTGTAAGCTGACAGTATAGACAGAGTACAGCTGGTAAATAAAAAAGGGGGGAGGGAATGGGGATAGCATAAAAGAGTTATATTCAGTGACAGTAGTTTTAGTATTGTTATTCTGATGTGTATGTTAGGGTAAATATAGGATATTTTATTTCTACGATGTATCCTTGAGAATGAGGATTCACAATGTGGAAGAAAAGAGATACAGATGTAATATAGAAGAGATTAAGCCCTGTAGTCCACAATTTGAATTAAATATGCATCAGTGTGAATTCATTACCCCATCCCCTCACGCACACACACAAGTATATTTCCCCCAAAGCGGCCCACTGAAAAGGCCCAACCTAGTAACAATGAAAACCCCAGCAGCAATAACCACCCTTAGCGCCTAGACAGTGGTCTTGAAACATCATTTCCCATTAAAAGAAACCAGAGCTTCTCAGAAAGATGGCTAATTCCAGGTATGGGCAGAAAACAAGATGAGCCTGGAACATCTTAACATAGCAAATAGCAAAGCAGCTCTCAAAGACTGCTGGGGTCACGCCAAAAGGACTCAGAGGCCCCACAAACAGGTGCCCCTTGGCAAAGAGAGGACCTTTTTAACTTTTACTAAGGATAAGAACTGCAATGACTTGAAGCGCATCAGACATATTTAATTCATGAGTCTATAATAGTATATTAAAAGTACTGGTCACTTTCAGAGAATGACCATAACTCAATTCACTACTTTGAAAACTGGTAAATAATGGGGGGAGGGGAAATCAAGCATTTATCCTTTTATCTTGTTTTTCCTATATATTACAAAATAAAGAAGACAACTAGACATTTTGTGTCCCCAGATGAAAGAGCACAACACTACGGTAACACAGCTTGCCAAAGGGATTATGTCTGAGCAACTGAGCCTCCGAGTCCAGCAGAGAATCTGAAGGAAACGGAGGGCAGAAGAACAGAACCCCTGTGTGAATAAAACCCAAAAAGAGAAACCCATAGGTCAAAGCTCAAGGATAAATTGTGTGGAAAAGAAAGGGATGGTGGGGTGGGTGGGGGACTGTAAATAAAGAATCCTAAAAGGCATATCAAAAACCATGAATACAGCTGAACCACAGGGTCTATGAACAGGCACTTGGCCATAAAACCATAAAGAAACCTAAGTGATTACTATAAAAGTCACAATATACCTGTTCCTTTCAGGAGGGAGGGAGAGAGCTCTGATGGGGACAGGACATGTGGAAGGGCTTTTAGGGGTTTCTTGACCTAGGTAGTAGTTACAAGGATGCCCACCTGATAATAATTTACTAAAGCGAAATATGTATTGGGTTGTTTTCTGTATTTGTGATTTATTTTACAATAAAAAAGTACGAACTAGTAGATAATATTAGTGTGTACACCACTGTGGGAGGAGACAAAGAGGGGGGCAATGCTGAATGTAAATTACCCTCATTTATTGCACTTTTCATTAAAGGCCCTCCTTTGAGAGCCTCTTCTGTGTTGGCTCGGAAGAGGATTCTAGAGCTTTGAGTTGGGGAGCAATCCTCTGGCAAGGGAGTGCTGCACTCAGTCATGTCCCGGAAAATCATCTCCTTCTCTTCCAGTAACAGTAGGATCTGCTGGTCCTTTTGTTGAAGTTGTTCTGCAGGTGCACAGAGAAGAGATCTGGTGACTTGACTGTTCACTATGATGAGATGACTAAGACATGTGCACCACCTTGCGGTAACGCATGGAACCACAAGGAACACAGCTTCCCCACTTTCTTTTTCATCATGAAGGCAGTATCAAGCTTTTGATCTGTAATGTCTACCTGGAAAACTATCCCGGGTCTTTCTAGGCAAATACTAGAATTTCTGACATAACGAACTTGCACTCTGTTCCATTCTCCTGCCTCCTGTTTACTTCTCAACCCACACACTCTTCTCTGGCTTCTGCCCATCACTCTGCATCTGCTCTTTCCAAGGTTACCCTTCACTACTGAATCCAGTGAAGTCTTTCATATCATCTTTTCCAGCATGGATGACTTCCCCCATTTAAAACTGTTTCCCGGACTTCCCTGGTGGCGCAGTGGTTAAGAATCCGCCTGCCAATGCAGGGGACACGGCTTCGAGCCCTGGTCCGGGAAGATCCCACATGCCGCGGAGCAACTAAGCCCGTGTGCCACGACTACTGAGCCTGCGCTCTACAGCCTGCGAGCCACAACTACTGAAGCCTGCGCACGCCTAGAGCCCGTACTCCGCAACAAGAGAAGCCACCGCAATGAGAAGCCCCCACTAGCTGCAACTAGAGAAAGCCTGCGTACAGCAACGAAGACCCAAGGCAGTCCAAAATGAATGAATGAATAAAATAATAAAATAAAATAAAACTGTTTCCCTCCCCATCTGCTTTTGAGGACACTGCTGGTTCTCGTCCTACCACTCTTACTCCAGCACTTTACAGACCAGACCTGCCACCTGCCATGAATGAATATCTGGGCTCCCCCCCACCCCCCAGCCCCGGGCTCCATCCTAGACTCCTTTCTATACTTTACATGCTTTCCTCTCGGGGACCTCAGTCACTCCCATGGCTTCAATTACCTCTTATGTGCTGATAACTCACAAAAGGCACCCCAAATTCTACCCACGTTTTGAGCACCAGACCGCTGAGTCCCACTGTCAGGCGGCTCTCTCCACCTAGACGCCTTGTTCTCCGCAGGTCAGAAACCTCTGTTCTCCCTTCTTGCCACCCCGCCTCATCCCTGTAGCCTGTGGCCTCTTCCTCAGGCAACAACATTGTCATCCCCCAGTTACCCAGCTGGAAACCTGGGAGCGGTTTTGTCTCCTCACTCTGTCCCACCACCCACAGTGGTTCCTTATTTCTTACTCATGTCCATCCCCACTCCAGCCCATTTCTCACCAAACTTATCCCAAGAGTCCCCCAACTGGCTTTTCCACTCCCAGTGGGCTCCCCCAGCCCCCCAAGCAATTCTCCCAACTGGTGTCAGTACCAATTAGAAAAAATTTAAGTTTAAATTTTGCTAAAGAAATTGTATCTTTCCCTTGTTGCCTTTCAAGATGTGGTGGCTTCCTGGCTTAATCTCCCATCATTCAGCCCTGACTCTCCAGACATACCAAACCTTCATTCCTTGGCAGACATGTCAAGTCCTTTTTCACTTTTCACCTAACTATTTTTCATCTGGTGAGGTAATTTTTTTCAGATGTAGCTCATGTGTCATCTTCTCTGGGAGACTCACCACAGGCAGGATTCATGGGTCCTACACACTTTATATGTGCCTGTGGTCTAGGTGGCCTGTTATTTATGTAGATCTCCCTTGCCAGAGTGTGGGTTTCCCGGTGGCAGGGACAGTGTTTTAGGAATTGTTGCATCCCTAGCGCCTAGCGTTATGCCTGGCCAGGTGCTTCATACATGTGAAAAGAAGGCAGTTCTTATCTCTGCCATCCTAATCACAGGCAGAGATTAAAAAATGTGATACTGGCTCCAGTCTAAATCTGTCCATCTCTTCTTTTTTTTTTCCTCCCCATTGAAACAGAATGAAGTAATAAGTAAACTCCTTGGGCGCCTGTATTTACTCGACTCTGGGCCTTACTTCTACCCAAAGCGCAACACATCCTGACTTCAGAGCGCTCAGCAAGCACCGGCAAAGGGGCACGAGCACTGCGCCCTGCAGTCGAGCGGACAGCGAGCACAGCCCTGGCTCTGCCACGAACTGTGTGTGTGTGACCCTGGGTTGCTTGGCCTTCATGGGCCTCAGCTTTCTCACCTACACAGTGGGGGTTACAATACAGGTCTTGCAGGGATGCCAAGAAGACCACATGAAACAGTAGGGCCTCGACAGACAGTGGTCAAACATAACCCATAGTACACTTCTCCCCAAACCACCTCATGACGGATTTGGAGCGCAGGGCACAGTGGCAGGGGTAACTGATAAGTGGATTAACTGGAAAATTCTTTCCCGCAAGTACCTTTCTCTCCTTGTTTTAATCTTAGATGTGACCATGAATTCTGGCAGATTCTTCTGTGACAAAGTACAAAGACTGTCACCAGGGTCCAAGGACACTGATACCGAGACGAGAGACCCAACATCCCCTCGATCTAGTATCAGACACATTCCTACAGCCATTGTTCACCAGGACCTGTGCCAGCTCAGATTTGGTTTCTCTTTTGTTAGGAGCTATGCCCCTCCCCGGTTCACATGCCTGCCGGGACGGCTCTGGCATGGAGGAGCAGCGGGGACCCTACGGGACTGCAGACGCCCCCAGACAGGGCCTCAGACCGCTTCCACCCAGCTTTACCTTTTAACTCCCGCGCTTTGGTGTCCAACATCTTCTTTTCTTCCTCATTCTCACTAGGAATTCCTTCATCTTCATCTCTGTTCCTAATACAACCACAACAAAACAGCACATTCTGAAGATGTCAATTAGTCTGATGGTGGCCCAACCATTATGAAACCACAGAGGTGCCAGGAGGCAGGGGTGGGCCAGGGTGTGTGACTCACAGGGTGCTGATCGTGTCCTGGATGATCTGAATCCAGCTGTTCCGCTCCTCTTTGGAGCTGGCGTGGACTTCCACCATCTCTGGATCTTTCATCCCCATACTGATTAGGAATAAACCTTTCTCCTCGTGTGCTACCTCTCTTACAATCAGCTTCTTTAGAGAGATCACCGTTGACTTCTGGTCCTGGAAAATGGGGAGAGCGCAGATGTAAGACATGGATACAACATTCTAGCTCTTAAGACAACCTCCATCTAAGGTAAGACTAGATGCCTTTTAAAAGCATACGGCTCACTCACATTTTATCCAACAGAAAAAGATTTCCAAAAAGGAAACTAAAATTTAAGGTTATCAAGGTTCGAGTCCTGTTTTCTGCACGATGAGTCCTTTCCGGTTCGTCACAGAATCTGGTTGGCAATGTTATAAATTGGCAAGATTTGTAATACATAATGTGTGAGACATACTCCGGTGACAGATTTCTTTTTAGATCAAATGCCAAAGGCTCTCAAAAGGATTATGAGGGAACAGAAAAATAATTGGTGGGGAGGGAGGTGGGCAGAAAATTGCAAGGGTATGTAAGAAATGACTCGGAGGCATTTGTCCTGAGCCAATTTTAAGAAGGTGGGAGAGCAGTAATACAGTGTTAACACTCACCACCTACCGTCATGGGTTTGAATACTATTAATTACAAACAGCAGAGACAAACAATTCAGCTTACCAATGACGCAAAGACGTATTTCTGGTCTTTTTCTTGAAGGAAAACTAAAACCTCAGTAAGCAGGACCGCTTGAACCTCTGTAGACGGGGGAAGGGAAGAGAGAACAATGACCACTGAACGGTGAAGCACCTTCGGGGCACTTCATTAAAGGAAAACTCAGCAACACACCCGCACAGCACATTATTACACTCCTCCAAGGCAAGGGCTTGACATTTCTGCAGGGTCCAGATCTGATCATTAGATTTTTAGAGGCATTTTAAAATGGGATTTATCACCAAAGCCTTGTCTTGGGAAGGTTTAAGCACTCAGTGCTGGAAAGATATATCCCACAAGGCAAGATTTTTAAGAATAAATACTTTAAGAGTAAAGCTGGAAAGCAGGACTTTAACAGATGCTAAATAGCAACACATTCTACAGGTCATAACACTCAGGTCATAGTATTTCTCAACTTCTGATCATAGTAATGGGAAAAAGGCGTGGGACAGCAGACAGGAAGGCTGCCAGAAGGTGATGTACAAGAATATCTCAGTCTAATGAAAGGCAGGCTTCATCCACACGTACTAGAGGACACGGATGGCTAGACAACACCCGCTGCCGTCACAGGTACACGGAGTACAGTGGCTCCGCTCCCAGCTCCAACACAGCACAGTCAACCTCAACCCCTCTGCACCGTGGAAACAGCCTTCTCTTCTTCTCAATTAAGAAAAAACAAAAGCCAAATTAACATCTCTAGTTGGATCCAGGAATCAAAAGAATGCCACAAACTCTTGCTCTAATCCTCTAGGAGTATGAAGTGACATTTCCCATTATTCCCTTAAGGACAAAGTGGGACCTCCCTGGAGGTGAGCCGTCTACTGAGACCTAACAGGTCCCTCTGTACCACCTTTACTCTGGAAAGGGGAGCCTACAAATCTTTGGGAAAACAACGGGCTGACTTATGCAGCCGCCTCCTGGGTGGTCAGGACCCTCTTGGCCTTTTCTACCACTACTGCCAAAACTGGGGTGCCCTGTGTAATTCATTGCAAAGCTATGAGGAAAACAGAAGCAAGGATGTCTGATTCCTAGGGTGGTCTAGTTTTTCAGCCTAGACCACAGTAATTTTCCATGCACTACCATTAGTTTTGACAAGTTTTTTTTTTTTAAACTTTACTTTTAAATAGTTCAGGTGTCTGCCAAAAAAAAAAAAAAAGAGCTCTAAAACATAAGTTTCAACTTTATGGAATCCTGAAGTTTACGAGATCACAGCGTCAGTAGATCAGAGAAAAACAATCCCATCCCTTTCAAGGGTTACCCAACACAGGACTGGCTGTTCTTGGCACAAGTCATTTTCACTTGGGGGTGAAAATGACTAAACACCAAACTCTTATCTCCACTGGAGACATTTTAGGCCAGAAAACCTATCGTTCTGCCATTGCTTTGACCACAACATTATTCCAACAGCTGGAATCTATCAGTTTTTATTTCGGGAATGAATAAATAAACTGCTGTGTAAAGAAAATACAGCACTGGCAGCAACTCTAGGAAATCCATCCTTACAAGAGAGGGCAGGTACTTCTCTACCACCAGGCTGCCTCCGACACGGCCTCACAGTGGCGGTGAGGCCAGAGCCCTCAACTGTGGTCTCAGGACATCACAGAGCATCAGGGCTGGAAGGAAGGAGCTGCAGGGATCGCACAGTTCAAGTTTATCATGGAGCAGTGAGAGGCACAGCTGGCTGGTGGCAGGAAGGGGTATTTCTTCTCTCTGAGATGACCCTGCCCGGAGGAGCCCTTCCCGGATCCCTGCAACAATGACCGCCCTCGTCTCGGTCACTGGTACCTCCGCATCCCTGCTGTCCTCTACCCTGCCCCCAGCAGCTGAACTACACACACTCTAACTCACCCCTCTCCTGCTCAAACCCTCCATTCTGAGCCCATCCTTCGCTCACTCCTACCACCAGCATCCCTGTCAGCCCCCTAGTCTGGAGCACGCACCCACCCCAACCTGGCCCCCGGCCGATTCTTCAGCCGTATTTCCTGCCTCACTGTGCTGCCAGAGACCTTGCCTGCCCACCCCTCCCGATGGGCCAGACCCTTCAGCTCCACGCTTCCACGCTTCCTCCTCCCTTCTGCCTGGCTCCCTCCTCCTGTCCTCAGTTCACGCCTCTCTATTCTAGCAGCCATCACACTGCAGAGCGAGAACCTCTTTACAAGTCTCTTCATTCCGAGCCCAACTTCTATGCAGGATGTCCTGCGACATTCACCTTTGAGAGCAGCTGAATGCCTGGGATTTCTTTACTATGTGGTCTGAGCATGGTGAGACCCTAGCTAAGGACTCCTGGGAATCCTCCGAGAGCAGCTACCTATAGTATTACTTATACCTCGGCGACGAGAGAAGCACACATTTCACTCACCTGAGTTTTATGCCAGCGGGGCTGACGGCACTGGGCTGCTTTGTGTGCTCAGCTCACCGAGGCCAGGGAGGTGGGCTGGGTATACTCAAGGCTACTGGTGAGGTGAGAGTTACCATATAGGCCCAGAGGATACAGGTTTGATGAAAACAATTATTAAAAACAAACCAACCAACCAGATGTACAGATGAATGAACAAACCTCCTAACTTCCTTCACTTGATGGGGCTGATCATTTAAAAGGTAAAAACTAAAATCAAACAGAAAATGAGTACCTTTTATGATCTCTTTTGCTTAGAGAAAGATAAAAGATGAAAAACAAAGTCTAATCATAAATCTAGTTGCTGTGAGTTAAACTTTCGTTTCTCTAAGGTCTCAGGAGCTGAAAATTCCTCTGCCGTCTCTTAGGAACGAGTGATGTATTTTTAATCTCAGAGAATCTATGAATTGTGCAACTGATGGTATTTCCCTCCTAGCAATTGTTTTGCCAGAGACCCTGACCCCAAATTTGTTGCCCCTCTTTCATAGGGAAAATATGTCTTCCTTAACACCTTGCTTTTTTGTATGAATCTTACCCTTTGCTTTGTTCTTTAAAAAAAAATTTTTTGTTTTTCATTTCCCCTGACTGCATCATTTCCTCGTTCTCTTACTGTATTCTATATGGTTTTGTAAGCCATCTCAAACCAGTCTTTTCTGATACAAGATTAAGATTAAATGACTGCTGCTCCTGTGTGATGTCTGGACATGGGTCCCTGGGAACAACCTGGTGACATCTGGATCCTGCCCGCTGCCCTCTGGCACACACTTAGACTCTGACGAGAGCGAGCCTCACCTTTCAACCTCCCTGTTGTGCTCTTCAGAAACACGCTCCCATCCCGCACGAGCTTCTTCCGCTTCAGATCCTCCTTGGCAAACATCTGACCACTCTTCATTCTCATGATCGACTTGCTATCTGTCTTTGTATAAATCTCATTGAGACGGACCTTCTTTTCATAACTTGCCACTTTGCTGTCCACAGCTCCAATCACATCCTTCACCAGGCCCAGGGACTGAGCTAGATCTTCCTGCTCCACTTCACTGTCTGAGAAGGAAAGAATAACTGTCTCTACTGGGCAGAAGGAGGGGGACCCTGCCTTCTTGCTCCACATCACCGTCTTCCCTCTGTAGGCACGCCGGCAGAGCGAAGCCAACACGTCGAAGGGCACGTGCCTACCCCTGGCTCTGTCAGAGTTTAAATCAAGTTAGATGTTTCAATGATACAGATGACATGCAATTATGTGCCACGTTCTAAAGTGGAAGGAACCCAACATTCTTAGGGAGGGAGAGGAGCAACGAGTTTTTTATTTATGTCTTTGTTTTACCTAATCCTTAACGTAACTGCCCAGGAGCAGGATTAGCTGAGAGAGAAACTACTAAGTAGTAATTAAACGAGAAACAGCGGTGATTCTATCACTTGCAGGTGGGAATCATCTCCCAGTCTAGGGACAAGTGACAAGTTGCTCAGGTCACTGAACTCTCGTTGGGATCACTAAGTGGTTCCTTCCCTTCTTGCTCTCATTCACCCTAAGTCTGCTGATATAACACTTTATGTTTTCACTCAAGAAAACTGTTTTTAAGATAAAACACAGGCTCTCTTTTAGACCTTCTCGACGTAAAAGAGTTCTTCTACGGGGTCCCCAGTGCTGTTGGACAGACTGCAACAGTCCACTGGCAAACAAGACTGAGTCCAGAGAGAGACGCACCTTTGGTACATTGCAATATTCTTTGGAACAAAACCGGGTATTTGGTGATCCGCTGGGTTACAAGCAATACACACTCTGGGATTCCAAGCCTCCGTACAACCGAACTGCTCATCTTCTTCTGCAAGGAAGTAAACCAAGTGTCAGGAACTACCCAAGGGAGAAGGCCCGAGCTAAAACTGACAGTGACACAATGCTCTGGACAACATGGAAATCCCCACCGTTTCACATCAATACCTTCACAAAGGCCTGAAAACGCTTATCCTTGGTATAGAGGTCTTTGAAGTAGTTTACAGACTGGTTGTGCTGCCCACAAAACCTGCCGTATGTCTTCTTTAAGCGTTCTGCGTTCTCTCCTGAAAACTGCAGAGGAAAGAGAACAGAAGTTATGCCATAACTCAGGGTGCTAAACTCCTATTATCATTTTGTCCAAAGTTTCCAGTCTACTTGTGAAACCCAAGAGAGCTTCCTCATAACTTCCCCCCAAAGATTAAAAGATTAAAATGGTACAGGAGCTTTGGAAAACAGTTTAGCAGTTCCTCAAAAAGTGAAATATAGAGTTACTATATGACCCAGCAATTCCACTCCTAGACATAAAAACATATGTCCACACAAAAACCTGTATACGAATGTTCATAGCAGCATTATTCACAACAGCCCCAGAGTGGAAATAACCCAAGTGTTCATCAGAGGATAAATGGATAACGTATGAATGAAAAAAGCCAATCACAAAGGACAACATATTGCTTTATTCCATTTATATAAAATGTGCAGAATAGGCAAACCCACAGAGAAAGTAGATTAGTGGTTGCCTAGGGCTGGGGAAGTTGGTGGGGGTGATGATGATAAAAATGTTCTACAACTGACCGTGGTGATGGCTGCACAGCTCCATGGATATACTGAAAACCACTGAACTGTGTACTTCAAATGGGTGGATCACATGGCATATGAATTATATTTCAATAAAGCTGTTACATATATTTAAAAAATAATAAACACAGAAATATCTATGTACTGTGCACATAAGAAATGCAAGATGTGTTTTAACTCCCATTTGTCATAACCCAGTAATAAAACAGAGAGACTCACTAGAAGTCTTTCATGAGGTAGCAGTCTCAAAAAAGTCATCCTGATAAGTTAGAAAGACATCAGAAACGGCCGTCATTACCTAGGGAATCTGTTTATCCTACTTACCTCAGGCCAGCAGGCCTAACAATTCTGCATGGCCCTTACATCATTCCCAAGCGTGTGCAATCTCAACGGTTCATCTGAAGCTACGTTCACTGTGGGGTACCCGCTGAGTTTCTGTATGTGGTCCACTAGACACGTGCTAAGCATCAATTCCCGCTGGACTAACAATCTCTGGAGGCAACACAACTTGATCCTTACCCCAAAACTTGAAAAAACGTTCAGGGTAGCCTTTCCTTTTCCCCTTTACCAACAGAGAAGCTGAGGCAGAGAGATTTTTAAGTGATCGGTTCCCATCACAAAGCAAGTGCCCTAAAAGGGTGATTCTAGCACTGGCGCTCAGAACCAACAAATGGACACCACGGGGCTAACATCTTACTAGAGGACATGCACAAACACAAGGAGCTACAAGGTCGGAGGAAGTACCCGTGCAGGTCTGAGGGTGGGGAGGAGGGGCAGAGGGAGAAACATGGAAAATGACAGGAGGGGGATGTTTGGGGAGGAAGGGTCCTCACTTGCAGAGCTGACCGTGCCCACTTTGAGGCCCTGACCACCAGTGTGAACGCATTCACTACACTGCATCTGCATTTACTTCACGACATGCCTATCCTTCACTCCTAGAACATGAATTCCATGAAGCACAGGTCTATACTATATTTACCTTCGTGGTTCCACATGGTATTGAGTAAATCCCCAGTAAATACTTGAAAAATGAATGAATGAAGGCACCAATGAATTCATAGGGCGAGGGGTACAGACTCAAGAATACAACGAAAGGACAATATTTCCAATTCTCAGGCAAATGTTCCAGCAAGTAAGCCTCTGCTTCCACAATGAGGCAGAGACTTGCCGGTGAGAAAGAGCTAGTCAGATGTGATGCAATGCCCCTCTGCCTATAAAGGTTATACTAGCATTATTCTTCTTTCAAAAAGAATGTTTTAAAAAAGAAACATTTAGAAACTGCTTATGACATATACATCTGAAAGTATCAAAACAGTTTTTAGCTAAATTGCTTTTGACATAGGATTGAAACCATACCACACCTTGACGAAAATATTAGCAAGAAATATTTTATGAATTATTTTACAGATGGTTTCTTAGTCAAGTTTTTAGTCTCAGGTGGTTTTTAGATAAATGAGCCTTTTGATTTGAGTCACAGGTTGAAGTTGAGACTTCCAACAAATATTTTTTGATCTCTTAAACTATAGTATCTCTGATGTTGGTACAGACTCTGAGGAAGAAAAACTGGCTTTTACTGCATGTCTACCATGTATGCTGGGTACTTTATATATACATTATCTTTTAAATTTTAAAATAGCGTTAAAAGAGAAAATCTACTGTCCTCAATTACAGAAAAAGAAACTGAGAGTCGGAGCGATGCAATCACTTGCCTAAGCTCACAGAGATGGTGAGCAGGACAGCCAGGATGTGAACGCACGGCTACGGGGCCCCCAGTGCGTGTGAGAGGCACCAGGGGCCCTCCCGCTGCTCACCTGGTGCACAAGCACATCCCCAATCCTCTTGATGAGAAAGTTCTTTTCACTTTTATCCACCAGAGAGTCCTTCTTCCGCTCCAGGATCCTCTGTAAGAACTGGCTGTGGATACTGATCAGCTCATCCAAACAGGGGAAGAGCTTCTCCACCATCTGCTGCTCGAAGAGCAGGTCGGCTGTCATGCCCCGGCTGTACACGTCGCTCATGATCTTGAGTGTGCGGAGGTGGTGGAACTCCGTCTGCATCAGCTCTGGGGGAGGGACAAGGCTCAGTGGTCAGGAATGCTCTCCTCGAGGATTCTCCTGCAAAGTGTGTCTGCTGCTACTAAGAGCCCAATTTTGTCTTAAGGCTATTTAGGGCCCAATTTAAACTTTAAAACTGAGTCAACAGCTGTCTTTTCCCTAAAGCGTTTTCATCCTATTCCTCGATTTTTCATGGGACCTCACACTATTTTCTGACAGGTGTACTGGATTCCATCACTCTTAAGTGGTGGTTTCCAAAGTGGTCTTCATTGGGATTCAAGACCTTTCACAATTTACTACGTTCCTATTTCCCAGAAATGACTTGTGTTTAGTCTAGTTTCTACTGTAGCCGAAGAATTAAACTGTACTATCACAAGAGATCTCTTTTTAGGACTATCGCATAAATAAGCACTCATATTAAATAAAATGTCCAATAAAATTAAAGAATATAATTTTACAGAGAGAGAAAAGGATAGAAATAAGATGTCTCTATACCTCAAAGTTTTCAAAAGAAAATCTTTGAGATGCTACATACTTGAAAATTGACTTGACATAGCCCAATAAATCCCCTAATAAACAATGCCACACAATGCAAATCAAATATTAGCAGAGCACATGAAGAGTCTCACCATAAATCACTTCTTGCCGTTTGACCACATCTTTCTTTTGCTGTTTCAGAAACTTGCTGTCCACTATCTGACTCCAGGACTCTGCTTCCAGCTGTTTGGACTCAAGCTCAAAGTCTCCCATTAGCTGCCCTTCATTCATGTCTGTACCTACTCCTCAAAATACAAAAAAAATCAGTATCAGAATCCTGCGTCTGTGACCTCTAAAAAAAAACCTCTGCTGGACGTTCCTCAGGGTGATAATTTCATGAGACATAAACACTCTACACTAACACAGGGATGTTCATAGAATATATATTCTATTAGAAAAGATCATTTTCTGTTCTGGAGTGACATACTCTATATATTCAAGACTTCGGTTAAGGGTGATAAACGTCACATAAATCAAAGATGATTAAGACATGATCAGGGTCCTGGTGACTTTACTTGTTTAAGAGAGTAGGCTTACAACTGTGCCAAAAGAGCTAGAACTGAACGTGTACGAAAGTCTAGGGGAAGAAGAAGCATTTGTACCAGAGTCTGACCACATTAAAATCAATGACATCCTTCAGTGGACAACCATCTAACAACAGGATAAGTGGGTTTACCACTCATTTTAAAGCATGTGATGCTTTACAGACAGTTTAGAGAAGTTTCACAGGAGTAAGGAAGAGGCAGGAGATGCGTTAGTGCCTGCATTCTAGGAGATGGCACAAAGTCTCTGCAGACACACACAATACACGCCGTGGCTTCTGCTTACCCTCATCAGTAAGGGACTCTGTTGACTCATTGACCTTGCTGATTTTATTTAGTGAGTCTGTCGAATGAGACAGGAATTTCCAGGTGTTTGATATGTTCTCATCATTGCCAACTCTGGGGGCAAAAGGAAACACATACTGTCAGATACATTCTGAGAAGCCATAGTTTCCGGTCTTAAGTGAAGATCTGAAAAACTATAAAATGACAGCTGGCTGCAAGCACTACAGTGATAGAAGACGAATTACTTATGTCAGGTACCCAGCAATATGCAACACAAACTATTAAGGAAGGTTGGAGGCATTTAACATCACTGCAAGCATGAACTTTTTGAGCCTTGGGTTTTTTTAAACGATAGGTAGCAAGGAGAATGCTCCTCCTTCAAACTGCATACACATTATATAAGAAATTTTTGTTTGAAACTCATGTCTAACCACTACACTTTTTCCCTGTGTTCCCTAAATAACTACAGACCAAGCACTTATATTAAACCATGTTCTTCGAACTTTTCTTGACCCCAACTCACCAGCTAGCACATTAGGCACCCAGTAGATGTTTGTGGTACAACACAAAAGTAAGCTAGAGTCATTTAAAACTAAATTTTATTTAAAGGCCAACTTTTAAAAGTCATAATATAAACTCATTTGGATAACATAAGAACTTTGAAAAGAAAGCCTTTGGTTAATTACAACAGAAAGACAAAACAATATAAAAATACCCGAAACTTTTTTTTTTTTAAGGAGGAGGAAACAGTAGCCAGCACAGAGGTTAGGAAACACAGACAAAAGGAGATTTGCATCCTTCAGTTGGGAATTTTCCTCCAGCCTAGGTTAAGAGAGCTGCAAGAGATGTTTTGAGTCCTACATTTGAGATGACTTCTTTACTGGATGGGAAGGCAGGCATCTTACACCAAACAGCCAGCAACATCATAATCGGCCCTGTGTTAACCACAGACAGCCGAGGCCTGAACAATCAGGGGCCACAGCAACTTCTGGAGGGACCACAAAAGGAACTCAGTGCAGATGAGGGACGGGGAACCTACTGTAGTACCCGGCCCATTATTCACTCCCATGACTTAAGAGTCAAGAGGCGAGTTTAAAAAAAAAAAAAGAAAGCTACCCCCTCCCCCCAGGTTCATCTGACCAACAGAAAAGTGTGACATATGAAAATACAAGTGATTGAAACCAAACCTTCAGAATTAAATCTTTTTTCCTATTCCCACTTCTTATTTTGATCTGAAAATCATCCTTTTAGAAGGCAGGTTCTTTAAAAGCAGGGCTGATCATGTATAAAAGCAGAGGACAACTGGCCTAAAAATGGTGTTAAAAGGGGATCCTTGCTACAAAATGGCGATCATGATGGTGCATCAAAGTGTAATCCTCACCCCACTCATCTGTAGCACTAACCCATTACGTTATACATTTCTTTCTAAAACAATCTTTTTGTCAAATGGTATACATTATTATGCTCTGTCACCTAGATGTCAACTGTGCTAGCTTTACATCCCCACTCACCCAGCAATGTTCTGAATGGAGACACTTTTGGAGAGCGACACACTCTGCTGGGACCGTCTGTTAGCAAACATGGGGGCGGCAGTGGTTTCATCGGCCAGGAGGACTGCGGACCGAGGGCGCTCCTTGGGCTGGGAGGCTGTAAAGAACGAAAGGACAACAAATGAAGTATCACCGACACATGCCCACCAGCACTGACTCACCTGATGAATGCCAAATAGAAGCAAACTGCTTTTAAAAGAGATTTACCCTGGGAGTGTAAATAGGTACAAACACTCTATGGAAGACAACTTGGCATTAGCTGTTGAAATTGTAAATGCCTATATCTTTGATCCAGTAATTCCATTTAGGATATGTTTATTCTACAAGATTTACTTGTTTATGTTTGAAATGACATATGTCCAAAGTTATTCAATGCAAAGTTTGGTAAAAGCAAAATGAGTATCAAAAGAAGATCAGTTAATAAATCATGGTACAGCCTACATGTGAATACTATGAAGCTTTAAAAAAAAATGAGGACACTCTCCATGAACTGACACAGATCTGCAGATAACATATTAAGGGGGAAAAAAATCAAGGTGCAGAATAAAGTGTGCAACAGAGCACCTTTTATGTTTTAAAAACATAATTAATAATCCAAATTGGTATTTGCTTTATTTTAATAAAGAAACTTAAGGAAGATAAATATAAAACTAAGAAAAGTGGTTTACCCGTGGGGTGTGATGGAAATCAGGCGACGAGGATAAAGAATCGTGTGAAAGTATCATATATTTAAAAATTTAAACTAATTCAAAGTAAGAGAAAAGGAGACCGAAAGAATTTTAAGGATAAAAGGAGCCTCAGAGATAACTGAGGCTGGTGTTCTTTGGGAGGACCTACCAAGAAACGTGTGAGGGGCTGGTTAGATATGCAAATTCCCAGCCCTCCTTGTTCTGTGCGGGTGGGACCTGGGAGTCTACACATTTACCAGCTCCCCAAGTGATCCTTCTGTACAATGTCTGAGAACACAGGTTTGGACCAATTCCTTTAATTTACAGATGAGGAAAATGCAACATGTGTTTGATGTCACATAGCTAATTTGTCCTCATACTGCATATTTCTCTTGAACTTGACCAAAGAGGAAACTGGAGCTCTAATTTCATGCTAAAGTCGTCACACTGCCATCTGGGTAACAAATTATTTTTCCTTGGTAGCTAACTAAACTGCTGCATTATCTGTCCATCCCTAGGAGCATCAGGAGCTGAAGGAAGTAAGACTGGGGCAGCTGTTACGGCTTCACGGTATTACAGGATGTTTCTGACTTAATACAATTAATAAAACCATTAATTTCCAATTCAAATTCGATTTAGAAGGTGGTGATATAATAAACACCAGAAACATGCTACCCTGTAACACGACCAGACCCTTCCTGCAGGAAGCACACAGGAAACTAGGAGTTGTGGGTCCCACACCAACAGGGAAGAAGGGCAACTGGCAGGGAAGAGAACATGCTCAAGTGTTCAAGAGCCTGGAGCACATCCTCAGTGTATCAGAAGGGAAGCTGCTGAGCAGATAAAATCTGATGGAGAAAGAAACACCGGTTCTTGAAGAACAGTAGGATGTGGGTAAGTCAACAGAAAAAGAGGACATTCTGATGAGGAGAACCGTATGAAGGAATGCAGAAACACTCTATTAATGTGAAAGGGAGGTAACAAGCAGAAGAGGAAGTAAGTAGATGGGTGTATATAAGGGATCAGTGAAACGGCCGGAGAAGCAGAATGAAGTCATGTCATGCAGAGCCCTGAAAATTATAAAGAACAACCTGCATCTAAAAGGCAGCATGGGGGGGTGAAAACAACTTTCCCTTGTTGAAGCCAATCCACTCCACTCAGGCAAGTTGCTAACTACTCTCTGAGCCTCAGCATCCTTATTTGTGATGGTGATGGTAGTGGTGAAAGCAAACACTGAAGGAGGCCTACCACCAAGTACTTCATTGGTGTGATCTCACTTAAACCCGATGACCACCTGCTGATACTATTACCATCCTTTCACAGAGGAGGAAAACGAGGTACAGGGGATTTAGTAAATGTCCGAGGTTACGCGGCTGTTAAGTGGATGCTGGGACTCAAACCCATACAACTTGAATCCACAATCTGTACTCTTACCGCTATGTTACCTCAGGAATAAAACGGGTAAAACAGGAATAAGAATACATGTGGGGGTCAGACATAATAGGTATTTTTTGGAAAAATTCTATTTTATCTGATTTGAAAGAAAAAAAAAAGGTTTCTGAAATAAGGGATAATGTCAAAGAACAAAAGTTTAAAGAAGATTAGACTTGTAAAAGGTGTTGGAATGGGTTGGATCATTGGTTAAAGTGGGTGACAGTCTGGCACAACTTTTCTTCTAGGAATCTACATGCAAAGATGGGCAATAACTGGACTTCTATCTAAAGGGACTCCACACCCTCCTTGGTGGCACAGTCTCTACAGCCATTCTGGAGGCATCTGGAAGCACTCAGAGCAGTCGGGCACAGAGCAGTGGTCCTCAAGCTCGAGTGTGTGCATCACCATCACCTGGAGCATCTACTAAGACACACATCACTGGGCTCCGTCTCTGGAATCTCTCATGTAGTAGGTCTGGGTAGGGCCCAAGAATTGGCACTTCTAATTGATCCAGGATCTACACTTTGAAAAACATGGCCTGAGAGTAAGTTTCACATGGGTTCCCATAGAGCAAATTTAGGTGCTATTCATGACTGCATCTTTATGGCAGGAGTTGGAAACAACTCAGACAACTGTCTTTGGGGGAACTGATAATTAAGATGTGGTATATATTTATGAAAGAATACCATGCAGCGATCTGAGACAATAGCTTACATATAGTAACATGCATATATCTCAAAACCATATTGAGTGGAAAAAACCCCAGCAGAATGGATAAGCAAGTCATATCATCTAATTTAAATGTAACGCACAAAATCCTAAGAGATATTTCCAGAGGTACCCATATGTCTAAAGATACAGCAGATTAGAGAGGTTTACATTAAATATACTACAGTGCATGCTGAGGAGGGGAAAGGAATGAGATAGGGAATGAAGAATGAAAAGGGGAAAATATTAAGTAAAACCAAAGTGAAGCTTTGCACAGACGGAGAAGACAGGTTGATGTGAATGGGAGAGGTGTGATTTACCCAATTTGTGTACCACTGAAGTCCTTGGGGAAAAAAAAGAACAATTTTCATAACTTCACAGTTTGTCAAGAAGTTTAATAAGCAAGATCTCATTTGATGCAACTGAAACGCTGCTAAAAGCAAGTTTCACTGTCGACTCACGCAAGAGAAATTTCAAGACACACAGGGCTAAGGTGCTGCCTTTTAAGCTAAGACACACACTATTCTAGAACCTTCCAGAGAGTTTGATGGTAGAATGTTAAGCTTTTGGTCAATGAAACTGCAGCCTTCTCTAAGTATTCAAAATAGGTATTCAAATCTTGCTTAAGAATAACAAATAAATACTACAGAAGTATGGGTAAGTCCTGAACCAGAGAGGCGAAAAGGAATCATGAGAGGTGGGCTGAGCCACTTACACTTGTTTCTCATAATGACTGTGGGCAGCGAAGATGTGTCGTGTGCTTGAAGGCTCCCTTTGGGCTGCTGAAAGGAAAAGAAAGTCTGAGTGAGCACTGCATTTACAATTTATCTTCTGTCAAGTTTCAAGAGGCCTAGAGCAGGAAGCCAGCTGCTCCTCCTTCCCCGCTCTGTTCCTGCCGATGGTCCTCAGCATCCTAGCCCTAGCTACAGCCACCCACTCCGGCTCTCCTCTGGACCCACCAAGCACTCTGATCCTGCAAATGCTGTCTCTTCTGCCTGGAATGCTCTTTTCACCTTCACAGGCACGGCATTCTTCTACTTCAAGATAATCCCTCCTTGGTAGAGCCATCTGTTAGCTTCTTTCTTCTCCTCACCCGAGGCAGCGACTGGCACCCCTCAGAATCCTGCATGTGCCCCCGCCTAGTTTTTTCCTTATTTATGGTCATCGCCTGCTTGTCCATCTTCCCCACCAGAATGCTGGTTCCTTAAGAGCGGCATCTGTGCCCTTTTTGTTTCTATTTCTCCAGTGACTCGCATTTATAAGGTGTTAAATAATTCTTAGGCAAAGTGCTAATTTTAAGACTTTTGTTGTAGCATGGAACAGAGACACTGTGTGAGAAATTACAGACTGAAGCAATTAGTCTGAGATAAATCATTAGTGAAAAAGGGTCCATTTAAAATGGAACTCCCCCTTTCAGGTTACATTCTTTTCTATGGGATATGCTGTATCCCTATCATTCTCCTTCTCTATAGCACATTCACAGTAACGGCAGTCTTACCGCAGATCACAAACTCAAATGCCTGTGGGGTCAGGCAGGTAACAAAGGACAGAGGCGAGTTGGAGGAGGGGGTAGTGGCAGTCTGGGGCTTGTACATCTTGTCTAGAGGAGGCAGCAGCCACTCAGCCCCAGTAGATTATCATCCACCACCCACCTCTCCAACATTTAAGGAACTACAGGCCAGATACTGTTCTACGTGCTTAGGAGCTATTAATGGATCAAACACTCCTGACTTCAGACTGCGTGGCAAGTTTGGTGCTTACAGTCTAGTGGGGGGAAGGTAGAGATCATAAAAAGTAAATGTAATATAATAAATACAGTGTGTTAAATAGACCCTAAGAAGGTGATAAGTACTATGGAAAAAAAGAAAAAGAGCAAGGTGGGAATTGGGAATGCTGGGTAAGGGGAAATACCAGGGCTGTGAGATCTTCCATTTCTTCAGGAGAAATCAGAAATCCAAATTGGTGTGAATACGATTTTTCAATAAATACACTAACTCAAATAAAAAAAAAATTACTCCATGAGCCAAACAAAATTTAGGCCCATGGACTGAATAAGACCTGGGGTACAGAAGTCTGTCATCTTTACACTAATTCAGTGCTTCTCAAAGTGTGGTCCTCGGACTAGCAGCATTAGCATCACCTGGGAACTTATTAGAAAGGCAAGTTCCTGGCCCCTCCCCACCCGCCAAATCGGAAACTCTGGGAGTGGGGCCCAGCGTCATCTTATAACAAGCCCCCGGGGTGATTCTAATGTACACTCCAGTTTGAGGCCACTGCACTAGATAAATGCGTTTGGTTATTGGAGGCACACAGCATGCTGAGCATTTGTGTAGACGGAGCTGGAGAGCACTCTTCTGACAAGGAACAAAGACATTTATGAGTGACTACAACACTGAAAACCACACAGGCCACCTAAACGCCCATCTGCCCCCAGCCCCGTACTCTTTCTTTAAGGGCTCTGATATGCAGTGCCTGTTATCACACAGCTGCATACTCAAGAGCATGTACCATCATACACTTCCTGCTTCTGTCATGTGATCCACACGAGCCTGTGGAGAAAAGTGCTGCCAGACAGGCCCGTTTAACCCTGACACTCCCCAGCCCATCAGCGTGTCAGAGCCCCTGATTTCCACCTGCTGCCCTCATGGTCCTGAAGAAGGAAGCCAGGCGTGTGAAAGGCAGAGTAGGTCTGCAGACACAGTTAAGAAGAAAACCACTTCAACGGCGACACAGATTAAAATCACAAAGAAATGTGCATTTAACATGGAGAAGTTCTGAAAGCATTACAAAAACTACAACCCCAAATCTCCCAACTCTGAAGATTTTATTGGTTTAGCCAGAAATGTCTTACCTTCATTTTGACCTTTGCACAGGAGGCCAGACTTTCTCTACAGCCTTTGTGGACAAAAGCACTACAATCTGAAAAGAGAGCAAAACCCCAGGTGACATTAATACACAGCAAACAGATCCCCCAGACTGATTTTCCACTGCCACAGCAACCGACAGACTGCCAGGTGAAGTCACTCACACGTCAGAATGTGACTAGCCGAAATTACAGATTGCAGCCCTCTTCTAGGAAGCAGGCATGCGATGCCATTTGGAGGAGGAGAAGCAAGAGCAGATGTGATTTCTGATTAATAAAAACTAGAAATCTGAAACTTCTCGGGCAGGAAGCTGAGAGGCTACAAAACTAAAACTGAAAGCATCTGCCGTCAATATGTAAGTCTAAGTCACAAATAATACATAAATGATATACATTTACATATACATATAGACATTTACACATACGTTTAATAACACCCACAAATAACACATAAATACAGCCCCTTAACAGGGGCTGTGAAATCTGTATGGCTGTGTCAAAGGTGGAATGTGAATCTGAAAATCTACCTGTTTATGTCCTTTGACTTGGAAACCTAACTACCCTGAACTTTTTGCAACACCCCGAGTGAGTCAAGAGCCGCAGAAGAAAGGTCATCAGAACCACCCTAAAGCACCTCTGGGAGCCCTGACTCAAGAGAAAGTGGGAGACTTCCTGAATGATGAACAGAGATTTCCCGCAAGATGAAGCACAGCCCATAATCCTCCAAGGACACGATTTTATTTCAACTCTTATTTCTCACTCCTTGGCCCACAAGGGCCACTGATGTAAAAACCCCTCCCTCTGTGCCTCACAAGGGTCATCATCAGCTTGTACTGCTGCCATAAAGTCATAAAACAGAACTGCGCCAGGAGGCCAGAGGTGAAGTAAAACAAATAAGAGAGCTGTCTGTGGGGACACCCCATGACGAGCATCTCTCCAGGGAAGGACTGCCTGAGAAAATCAACAGATACCACCCAGCAGGCAACGCTTCACACGCTGAGTCAGGAAGCACCACGGGTCCTGCCTCTGCTAACCCACGAATCATGCGCCAGGATGCTCTCTTGGTTCCCACATACGGATTACGAGGATACTAGAATGGAGACTGCCAGAACCCCAGACCCCAGAGGCTTTTCCCCATTCCTTCCTCAATGCCTACTCGGTTCACAGGTCTCTTCCCTAACACCACCAGTCACAATGCGTTGGATAATCTTATGGTTTTCTCCTCCACTGAGTGCTCCTCTAGGGCAGGGTCCCTTCATCTACTGCCGAATCCTTAATTAGGTCTCCCTAGCATAATGCCTGGCTCATGCCACCTACTCAAACGTCTGTTTGAGATCTTATGTCTATTTTATCCAAACGCCAAGTGCCCTGACACAACCTAGATTACAGTATGTCAAATATCTTATCAACACTAAAAGGAGTACTAGAAGAACCACCATCACACTAAATGTGATTTAGGTCCTGGCTCTCCTGATTAGTTAATGTTACCCTATGCAAGTTCCTTCTCTATAGGTCTCAGTTTCCTCAGACCTATAAAATGAAAGGAAGTACCACATTTTCCCCCAAGTTCCTTTTCTCTGTGATCCTATAAGACTCCTTATGCTACAACTCTTGAAGAAAGAGATAATTTTCCAAGTAAATCCACTAGATTTTTCTATAAGGTTCATGTTGCAGAAGAGTTTTCAACTTAGTCATCTGAATTATCACTAGGACAGACCCATCCTTCAGGGCATGGTTAGGGAAAGTTCCAACTGGAGGAATCTTGGCTGAAGCTATTTCCATAAAAGAGGTGATAGGGAGCAACTCTACTTTTGTTGACAGGATGGCCCAGAGTGGGAACTTGTCTGGAAGTGGGGTGGGGTGAAGTATTCTGGGCCTTTTACTCTCAGGCTTACCAAGCCTTCTATCTAGCTAAGCTCTTCTAGCTCCATCCCAAGTGAAATTCACTGTCTGGTCATTTTTCTGATGTTAAACAATCAGAAGAGACATCCATTTACCAACGGCAGCATGAGGAGAGACTCTCCTGGGAAAGGCTCACTCAGGGAATCAACAAGAGGAAAAAACCTGGAAGGTTTTATCTCAGTCACAGCTCTATTCTTATTTCCATTGTCTTCTTCTCCAGGAGGAGACTGCAAGGGAGCTACATGGATGCTATGCTCCCTGCAATTTCTACTGTTTGTGATCATGACCATTTCCACATAAGTCGTGAAACTGTTCCAGAAGTCAGCAGTTATAAAAAGGTTATGTATCACTGAATATTAATGCCAGGGTTTCTCAGCAACATCCCTTTCTGGGCACAAGGAAGGCTCTGCAGAAAGAGACCCCTGGGGAGTGACTCATTCTAATCAGCAAAAGGAAACATTTGAGGATATTTTTCTCAGGAACCGGAAACCACTGGCCCTCATTAAATTGTCTAGTTCTCTGCTACTTGAAAATAAGGATACATTTTGATAAAGAAATCATCTTACTATTCAGAGAAAAAAGCAGAATCACAAATAGAAATCCACATAACTCTGAGATGCCAATGCTGTTATGCCCTTCTATACATCAGGCAATGTAATTCATATTCCAGGATCTAGACTTGGTGAACTTTGGCTAAAGACTTTAAGCCCCACTAGCCAATGGTCTTCCAGAAAGGGTCAAAGAGGCAACAGGTGGGCTGGACCGTTCGTCTTTATTGATTTGTATTCAAAACTTTTTGCCTCTCACTTCTCAGAAACTTTTTTAATGGCTACCCATCATCTTTAGGATAAAGCCCAAACTTCTTACTTAGCTTGACATAGCCCATCATGTGCTGTGTACATTTCTAGCCCCTTGCCATGTTCTGTCACACCTCTGAGCTCTGAACAAACTGTTTCTTGTACTTGTGTCCCTTTCCCTCTCTTCCTTCCCTGACTAGGTTGGCAGGAGTCAGCTCTCTGAAGTCTTCTCTGACTCTCGCAGGGAAGATAAGACTCCCCACCTCTATGCTTCTGGTATTCCATGCTTGCCTCTGCCATGGTACTGTACTGTGATGGCCACACTCTTCCACTGGAGAGAAAACTCCTGGATGGAGTCTAACTCTGTCTTTCTAAATTTTATATCCCTACCCCCAGCCTCAGGCCCACAGTAAGCACTAGATGTCTGAAGGAGGGAGACGGGTGGGCAGGTGAGCTCCAAGCTGCTAGACCCACAGCACGAAGTATAACAAAGTAGTTGAGGCAAACATGTATATTCATCTCCTAGTGAGACAGAACATGTTTCCCCTCCATCGCCCCACTATCCTTACTCAGGGTACATGTCTCCCCTCCCCTGCTACACAGATGCCTGGGACCACGGAGTGGTCTTGTCGATCCATCATCTCTTTCTCATGCACAGGCTTTCCAGCTCCCCTCCCCATCTTTTCCCTCTGTCTTTCACATACATCTTCTTTAATCCCATTCTTCCTTACCCTCTCTTGAGTCTTGCCTAGGTACCCTAGGAGAACGTTTTCTTCACTCCATTTTACTTAAACAAAATATACTTTAAAACATGGGTGATAAGAATATGAGGAAAACTAATGAATTCATATCATGGACAAAGAAAAGCACACATTTCGAAATGGAATTAAAGGTAGTGCCATATCCAACAACACCATCTTAAAAATGTTTAAAACTCCTCATAAAACAGTAAGACAAAGAACCAAACAGAAAAACAATACAAAGACAATGAACAGGCAATTCACAAAAAACACAAAATGGTGCTCAAGCTCTCTAGAAATTAGAGAAATGCCAGCTCAAACAACATAGAAATATCATTTCACATCCAACCAGATTGGTCAAAATAAAAGTCTGCCAGTTCTAGGTACTGGTGAGGATATGGTGATGCAGGAGCTCACATCACCTGCCGATGGACGGTACATACATTTTGGAAAGTAATTTGGCAACATCTAGTAAAGGTAAAAACGTGCTTACTTTATGAATTAGCAATTCCCTTCTTGGTATATAGCCTGGTGATGCACACAAGTACTATTAAGGATGTTCCCTGCAGCACTGTTTGTAACAGACAGAAATTGGAAATAACCCAAATGACTTAGCAGTGGAACAGATTTGATATATTCAAAAATGAAATACCAAGTAAGAGTTAGAAGTCAATAATCTAGATCCACGTGTTTCAATATCCTGTCTGGATCCCCCAAATATGATGCTGAGGAGAATAAAGCAAGTTACAGAATGAGATATACTGTATGGTACCACTTATATAAACTAAAAACAAAAAAAAAATTTTTAATATTGTTTATATATAAGATAGTTATAAAACATTGGCTACATACACACTGAATTCATGATAGTGTTTGTCTTGGGGAGGAAGGAAGAGGAATGGGATTAGGCAGGGCAACAGGGGAATTCAACCTTAACTATAATGGTTTATTTCTTCAAAACTGAAAAATAATCTAAAGTAATATGACAAAATGTTACTTTTTTTTTCATCTTGAGTAATGGGCACATAGGTGTTGGTTATGTTATCCATGCACTATTTTATATTAGTGTGTTCTTTTTTAAAACCCAAATTCTAATTCCTTCAAAGTTCCCTGCATTTGCTTATCTTTTAAAACAAATATAAAACAATTTTCAACTAGATTTATATGCAGTTTTATATTTATATATAAACTATATTTATATAGTTTTTTATATAGTTATATTTTTTATATAGTTATTTATATAGTTATAAACTATATAAACTAGATTTATATTAAATGCAGTTAAAAAACAGCATTTTCTCCTTTGCTGTAATGAAAATCGATGTTTTAGGCATGAATGGGCAACACAGGGTGGTGGATTTGCTTGAGAACTTGCCACTAATTCTGATCTACAAAAATGACCAACTAGTACACCGTGGACAGAACTTGCTCTCAAGTTGCATTCTTCCTGTTCCTTTCCTCCCCATCAGTTCCATCACCCTATAGAGAATTAAACAATGGGAAAGGTGCAATCACTTTTAAACAGATTTTAGCAATATTCAAGTTCTCAGGCCAGTGTTTGAGATTTAAAAGACAACTGCAATTGATGAATCATAAAAGCAGAAGTAATATTTAAAATGCACTTCTGGTAAACAACTTTTCACACAAATCCACTTTAGTTAACTGAGACATGTCCCCAAACCCACAACCCAGCTGAAAATTTTAATATGCTTTATTAACATGGCCACAAGTCTTAGAGATAAACAGTTTGCATGGATGTCTGCTTAACTCACTCAAGTACCTACTTGCAAACCACTCTACTTGTTACCAGGCTGTCCTGGACTCAGTTCATGGCAATGGTTTTAGAGGTATACATGGGTGATTTAGAAACTTCGGCCCCACTGACATCAGCCAAAGTCGGTGTGGTTAAAACCTCTGTTTTGGAAAACAGACAATTACTGAGAACTTAAGAATCGAAGACAAATCTAATACACTTTCAAGCTCTCTGCCACAAACTATACCATGTTGTTAGGGAGATCAAAGAATTATTTGGCCTTTTATTTATTTTTCAAAAAGATTTCCTGATAGCAGTAAGCAATATACTTTCATTCTTTAAAGTTCTTCATAAAGGTCTTGGCACAGTGGTTTATGGCAACAGAGCTGACCCTTAATTAGACTCCTCTGAGCTTAAAAGCAAACAGCCCAGCCTTCAACTTCTTGCTAAAAGGAGGCATCAAACAAAAGGATATGAAGGAAAACCCACATGACTGGGAGCTATCATCTATCTGTTGCTGCATTTTTTTTAACCTCTGCCACCAGATCTTTGGTGAACTGTTATATACTATACACTCTCTTTCAGCAGAAAAATCAAACAACCCGTTAGAGAGACTGGCTTAAGAAAATCAGCATTAGAAAGGGTAAGAGGAGTGGCCATGCCAAATTGAAATTACAGCATGGCATATTCCAGGCCTCCCTGTTAAGGGAAGGATTCACCTTGAGTTGTGTTGGGGACCTGAAGAAAGGGCTCTTCTGCCACTTCAGTCCAGTGGGCGATGTGCTGAAGAGCTCCTCCTAGAGACAGGTCTGAGCAGCAAAATCCATCTGGGGAAAATTCTCTGACCCTTCTTAAGGATAAAGGTTGGCGAATTTTTTAACTTTAAGGAGAGAAAGGTGCAACTTCTTCCTACTGTGTCAACCCTAACCAAGAAAACTCAAACAAAACAACAAAAACAACAAAAAAACATTTAAATACCAACAATTTATAAATACACGCTCCAAAATTATTTCCACAACTTCTTGTTTAAATTCTTTGGGGAGTGTGAGACACTGCCTGGTCTGGACTGATAGAGTGTAGATACAAAAGCCTTGTAAGATATTCTTGGTAGTTGGTGTAATAACCACAGTGCTGATGTATAGGACAAGAGGAAAGCCACAAATGAGCCAAATCATCTTAGCTGAAGTGCTCACCTAGCAGCAGTTTTCAGAAGAACACTGGTAAACAAACAAAACCCAAAATGAAAGTGCTCTGTTTGGATAAGAATTGACTTTATTGCTTAGGCTCTTTCACCTTCCTTTTCCATAAACGAACTTCTTTTCCTTAATCAATTATATGTATTTTACTATCTAAGCAATGAATTCTAAATACGAGAAAACTGCCTATCTAGAGAGCTGTCTTCCTGGATAAAATCTAAAGCTGAATCCAACCATCACACACATTCTAAACTCTTACGTTTCCTACTTAGATTGCAGCTGGTCTACTTGTTTATTTTTTTAATCAAGAGAACCAACCTACCACAAAAGTACTCAGAAGCTGCTAACACAACAGAAAATAAATCCACAATAGTCTCAATGTCATTTTACATCTGTTTAAAGCAAACTAAACAGAACCACTGGCAAGATCCAAAAAACCCCGAACAGAACGGATTCCATACTCTGAAAGACTCCACACCAAGCATTCCAAAGACCAAATTATTTGTGGCAGCTGGAAAGAACAGCCGATTATTCAAGGAAAGCTTTACATAACTACAAGAAGTAAGAACTGGAAAGACACTCTTCTCCTTTCTCCACTCAAGTCACTGAAATCGTAAAATAAGAGTAGAGTTTTGGCTGAGTTTAAAAAAAAAAAACAAACAACACACACAACCCTGTCAAGTTTCTCATAAATTAAATTACTTTGAAGTAGTCCCGACACGGGCTTCAGTCTCTGCTCTCACCATTTGTTTGTTTTCCAGGAGCAGACTGCAGAGGAACTACAGGGAGGCTTCGCTCCTGCTCCTTGCTATTTCTAGCATCTGTGATCTCGACCATTTCCACCTAAGGGACTCAGCTTTCACCACGACTACGACTTCAGACTGGTCCAGGTGTGTTCTACTGGGGTCAAGAGATGCTGATTTGTTTAAAAAATTCTATCCTGCTGAATCTCTTAATATTTGAATGCAAAAAGATATATTAAAGCGAATAAAAACATTTGAAAGACGGGCGAAGATCAACATCAACCATCGTCACACATAACCATGATGAACCATGCGGCTGATCTCTCTAAACCACGAGTCAAAACTGACTGAGCAGCCACTTGGGGTCTGAGGCTCCAGGGTCAGCAAACAGGGTTAATGTTAAACCAAAAAAGGGAAGCTAAGAGCACAAGGGTTTCCTGGGAGTTAAATGAACTGGAGGGATGCTATGTTTCCTGAGACCCCTGGGAAGATCCTGGACATGAGAGGGGATGGAGGGAGGGGGGAAAAGAGACTCTGAGTCCCCAAATTACTCATATTTTCCACTTCCTGCCAAGGTTACAGATGGTGCTTCACACACACAAACATGCACTGCAGGCACTGTTCTTCAGGAAGCTGGAGAGAACCAGCCCATTACTTTTGTTCCTTTGGGAAGATGACTACATGTTGTTCCTTTGCTTTCAAGCCTTGATTTTTTCCCCCTTTTTATAAGTGGCAGGCAGCAGCACCCTGTCAACATACAGACCTTAATGCCACCACTAAATGTCGAGCTTATTTCAACATTACCTCTGGAGCGGACTGCAAAGGTATAGTTGAGATAGGTAGCCCCTAAGATTCTGAGGTGGGGTGGTATTTAAACTAAAAATGTATTTTTGCACCTTAGGTGCGTAGTAGGGTAATAATCAGGCCCTATCAAACAGTTCCTTTTTGCAGTCTGATTCTTTCAGTTTATTTATTTATTTTAAATTTTATTTAAAAAAATTTTTTTGGCCACACCACACGGCATGTGGGATCTTAGTTCCCCGACCAGGGATTGAACCCACGTCCCCTGCACTGGAAGCACAGAGTCTTAACCACTGGACCACCAGGGAAGTCCCTTGATTCTTTCAGTTTAAAGTGAAAAACATTAACTTTTCTTCCTTGTTTTGCTAAGCGGGTAGAACTAAGATAATCTGTGACATTTTCAGTTTGATCAAGTGATTTCCATAAATCAAAGAACCGCTGGCAGAGGACATGACGACGATACTTCCTCCCCCAGACTGATTCTCCAAACAGAAAAGACTCTTGTGATGACACACTGGACTCCATGAAATAATCTGCTTCCAAAAGAAATAGACACCTGAGGTGACTTAACATTAAAAATTACAAATTAAACCAAAAAACCCCCATCCTACTTATTATAAACACTGTTAGCATAAAACTAGTAGTTGACCTATTTTACTGATTTTCTACTTTTAAAAAGTCTTAAATAAAATATTGCTATATTGTGTGCTATCAAATATGTAAAATATTTAGTATAGATATTTGAACTATAATTTTAACATTTACTTTTGAAGTCAATAAAAGAGACAATGAAGTTGTTTTGATGGATCCAAAAATGAGAAATCAGGTGCATATTATACTTGGAATTCACTTAACTACCTCAGCATCTAATTTATGTCTGTATTTAGTTTTGCATACATAACATAGAGAATATCTTCATTTTCATAGATAAGCTGGTACAAATATTAGCAGTTAAAAAAAATGGCTTGCCTTGCAATTATATTACATTCTTCAATTAATTCGAGATGGAAGGAAAAATCCAAACAAGTAGGTAGACTGACAGCTAAAGTTAATATGCTGATGTTAAAATTTGGTTACACTTTTGAGCATGTATATTTTTAAGTGGGTTTTAAATTAGTTTAAATCCAAAAATCTGGAACTTCCAAAACACCAGTTCCACAAAAAACATTCTGAAAACCACTGTCCTATCTAACAAACTATTTAATTACTACACAGATGTGTGGCTGAGAACTTTAGTCTACAAGTCTCAAACCTTTTTTTTTTTTAAATTTATTTAATATATTTTATTTTTTGCTGCGTTGGTTCCTTGTTGCTGCGTGTGGGCTTTTCTCTAGTTGCGGCGAGCGGGGGCTACTCTTCGTTGCGGAGTGCGGGCTTCTCATTACGGTGCCTCCTCCTGTTGCGGAGCACGGGCTCTAGGCGCGTGGGCTCAGCAGCTGTGGCGCACGGGCTTAGTTGCTCCGCGGCATGTGGGATCTTCCTGGACCAGGGCTTGAACCCGTGTCCCTTGCATTGGCAGGCGGATTCTTAACCACTGTGCCACCAGGGAAGCCCTCAAACCTCTTAAGTCTGTTTTTTCCTCATCAGTACCAGACCCCACACAAGTGATTCTCCATGGGTTGCTCTGGTATCCTTGGGCCATAGAAGTTTCCAAAAGGTACCCCAGGTGTCCTCTCCAGGGGGAGTTCTGCCACAAGCTATACTGACAGCATAAAGCAGTTCAACAGTCTGAGGTGCCCTAGCTGTATTTCATCATGAAGTGAGTCCAATAAGAGACTTTCTATTTATGTTTCACAGGAAAAGGTATGAAGAGAAGAAAACAAAACTGGGTTTAGGATGCCTGGTTAAAAGAGGTGTGTTCTCCTACATCATAGTGGGTATTTTTGCTACCTGACAAATCAATCATATGTCACTTGCAGGTTCAGTAGTCACTGTAGTCTAACACAGACTAACGATACAGTCAAGGAGAGTATAATTCAACTCTTTTAACCTGGAAATAATGTATACTCAAAAATCAATGACAATGATAAGATGTTTCATACACTGACATGCATTAGACAACTTTTTCCAGCCTGCATTTAAATTGAAAAGTTATCTGGAGCTAGTCATGGAAAGAGTCATCCACTCACTATAACCACAAACCTACGGTCCTCTATAGCACAAAGAAAAGGATTCTTTGGGTCCTCAAACAAGATTTTCTCTCTCTTTTGTCCCTAAACCTTCTGATAATATTTCACTTCACAACTCAGAACTGAGAGTTGGTGGAATCAACGATACTGCTTCTTATTCATGCTGGTGCTATACAGAGCAACTCTCCACAGGTCTTCTGTCAGGCTGACTGCTTTCCAGAGATCATTTTGCTCTTTGTCATTAAGTTCTTCATTCAACATCAACATATTTTGCTCTTTCATCAGAGACCAGCTGACAACCAGAAAAACCTTTGAAACTACCAGTGATCTGATGTTTACATTTTTTTTTACTCAGAGAAACAATATTTAAGTACAGTCTTAAAAAATTCAAACAACACAAAAGTATAAAATAAAAACTTAGTCCCCTTCAATCTCTCCTCTCCTAACCTCTTTTTCAAATTGTTAACAGTTTTGTGTATATCCTTTTAGATATTCTCATACATCTACATAAACAATTATGGCTTACTTATCTGCTTTCTATAAACTG
Organism: Eubalaena glacialis; assembly: GCF_028564815.1. NCBI lineage: Eukaryota > Metazoa > Chordata > Mammalia > Artiodactyla > Balaenidae > Eubalaena > Eubalaena glacialis. The sequence continues at coordinate 42,447,246 of NC_083717.1, forward strand.
GGATCATACATACAGTTCTATTTATTGCCTCTCAAGTTATCAAAATGTCTTAGAAATCTGTCTGTACCTGCAGAGCTATCCCAGTGGCTGGCAAACCGTGGCCTGGGGGCCGAAGTCAGCCCACATCTGTTTTGTAAATACGGACTTATTGGAACATAGTCACATTCATATTTATGTCTTGTCTATGGCTGCTTTTGTGCTGCAAGAGCTGGGTAGGGTAGTCACCACAGACACCTAATAGTCTGCAGAGCCTAATGTACTTACTATCAGTTCCTTCACAGAAAAAGCCTGCCGACCTTTGATCTATTCTATTTTTACTATTGGCCTAATATTCCACCTGATGAATATATAATATTTTACTGTTGGATATTTAGTTCCTTTAAAATTTTCCACAATATGAATAATGCTGCAATGAGTAAGTACCAAGGATTATACCTTGAGAACTCTTCTTTCTTTCTTTCTTTAATTTATTTATTTTTGGCTGCGTTGGGTCTTTGCTGCGCGCGGGCTTTCTCTAGTCGTGGCGAATGGGCTACTCTTCATTGTGGTGCGTGGGCTTCTCACTGCAGTGGCTTCTCTTGTTGCAGAGCATGGGCCCTAGGCGCACGGGCTTCAGGAGTTGTTGCTCACGGGCTCTAGAGCACAGGCTCAGTAGTTGTGGCGCACGGGCTCAGTTGCTCTGCGGCATGTGGGATCTTCCCGGACCAGGGCTTGAACCCGTGTCCCCTGCATTGGCAGGCAGATTCTTAACCACTGCACCACCAGGGAAGTCCCGAGAACTCTTCTTATAAGCCACTGTGTAATAAGCAACTTGAGAAAGGTGCCTCTAATTATATATTCCAACCACTAAAAAGAAAGGATCATCATGTGATGTGACAGAGGTGCTAAATATGGCTACAATGGCAATCAGATTACAATATATAAATGCATCAAATTAACGCTTTGCATTCTTTAAGTTTACACAATGTTACATGTCAAATATATTCAGTTTTAAGAAAAAGAGTTAAGAGAAAGGTGCCTGGCACATTCGGCTGCTCAATGAATATTTGTTGATGAACTGCTTTTGAATGAACCACAGTGCCTTGCAGAGTTCAGACAACTGATCTTTGCTGAATAACTTAAGAAACTCAAATGCATACTTACTGGTAGTTAAATGTAAAAAATAAATCCAGTCTGAAGTCATCAAGATCTCCTAGAATATTCACCCAGCTCTCCCCCTACTGAAGCAGAAGACAGAGTGGAAGCCATTTTCTCTTTTATATATATAATAAATATAAATCAGAACAATCCACTGAGGACACAGAACACTGAAGTATGTGAAAATCTCCATGAAGATTCTTCAAGAACTACTTTCATTCTTGAAGTTTTATTCAGTTATTTTTCAAACCTACCCCTTGGTTGTGTAGTACTCTGAGCAGTAGAGAGCATCCCCTCAACTGGGGACAGGATATGTGGTCTCAGGGCACATAGTGGGAGCTGGAACTGAGACCCCTAAATAAAGCCAACAGCTTTAAACTAAAGACTGTTAACAGCCATGCTGAAGGGCCTGGAAAAAGTTCACCTACTACTGGCCCTGCAGAAGCAGCAAGGAAACCTGCCCTCCCCAGGACGCTGAGTGAGAATTCTGTATCACATATGAATCCAGGGTCCAAATTTACACCATCCATATCTCCTGGAACCCTGAGTTAAGAAATCTTCTCTAGAGGTTTAATGGAATCCCAATCTAGGAATGATGAAACCCTGAGGGATCCAGCTGAAACAAATGCAGAACTGCTGCATCACAGGGTCACTGTGACAAAACAGGGAATCTAGAGGTTCCCACGGGAGGGAAAAATGTCTTATAAAGCTGAAGCTGAACTTACGAAAAAAAAAAAAAAACCCAGATACCATGTAAGGAAGCAAACTGCTATGAAGAACGTTAGCAAATGCACAGGCAAGAGAAGATGTTGAGAGTTATTAAAAGTCCCTAATAGAAAGAACAGGATCTATACTGTTCGGGGATTTTCTTTTCTGCATGCTCAGTTATACATTAGTTTTCTAAACAATATATTTTATTGAAAATACATATTTAAAAATTACATTTTATAGCAGAAAGCAGGTGTTCAGTCTGCTGTACTGATGAAGTTCCTTGAATATTAATTTCATGCTGCCAGTCAAGAAATATGATCTTTCCCTATTCTTCTCTGAGACCAGTACTCCCAAAATGGAGATCAGGCACTTTGCAGGAGGGATGCACAAAATGATTCTTTGAAATAGAGGAGGAAATAAGCTCTCACTTATATTGACTTAAAAGAGAAATGGAGTTAATATACAGACTGATAAATGTGTGGCTCACTCAGCCTTAATGTTAGGAGGCTTCCTGTTATGTTTGATCCTAGAGGATTCTGGAAGGAAGAAGAGGCCCTCGGAAGGTAGGTCAGGGATGTGTAACAGTGGCACTCTTCCTCGTTTGTTTACTTTCAGCATCTTGTGATGAATGGAAATTTACAGGTGCTCAATAAAGTAAACTTATAAATTATATTTAGTTTCAACTAAAATAAAATGAAAAAGAGACGAATTCCTGCAAAGAAACTGTGCATCTAAGACAATATTAAGAAGACTAATAACTAACCAGCAAACAAGAAAATGGCAAACCTGACTTCTCATTCCTAGAATGAGCTCCTTGTAATTATAGTATAGGACATGTATGTAATTTTTTACACACACACTACACACACACACATACCCCGTGTGAGCAGACTAAGTATGTTTTAATGATAGATAAACATACTAAAAAGTGCTTGGTGACTACTGCCCTAGACAACCAAGTTATTCTAGCATTGAGAAGCTGTCTGTGTCCAGTGGCTAAGAAACTAAACTGGTGACTGGTGTCCTAAGAATGAGTCCTATTAGAAGCTGGGCTCCAGAGTAACATGCTGGGGGGATACTGAACAGTGACAGTCTCGAGGTCACATAAAATGTATTACTACGCTGGAGTCGTTATCATCATCCCGGTAAGTCACACATGAAGGAGGACATAAATGTGTGTGACATCTGCGCACGAGGATGAAAAAAGAGATGAGAGCTCCCCGGAAGCTTTCTTTAAAAAAAAAAAAAAAATAGGACAGTAAAACAAATATGGCTGTAGACAATATTGGAGTATAATATATCCATAAGAGGCATTTTACAAGCATGTGAGCGTTAACGCCAGTCGTTTAAAAAGTCACAACAGCTGCAGCGTGGATAAGATAGGCTGTGTGCCAGCTGTCACTCCACTCTTTCTCTAAATATCAAGGAAGCAAGTGAGTGGAAATTATTATTGCAGTAACTTTGACTCTGCTCAAATAAAGTTTTAAAAATTCCAAATTTCAGTAACTTAACTATTTTTAGTAACAGATCACTTGGGATACTTCACATAAGTGACTGAAATCAAGACAATGTCATGACATCATGGTCTGAGAAGTGCTTCTTGGAGTCTGAGTTAGTCACTGTTTGGTCTGAATTGGTTACAGGTATGACAAGATGCGAATCACCTCAGCCTCTGGAAGAGTGGACCTTCACACTGGCCACTTCTGACCACAAGCAGCCTCCTTGATTTTCCTTGGTGTGTACTATGAATATTATTACTTTCTATCTGTGTGCAACCACAAAATTCTGAGATGTAGTGCCTCAGAGCAAGGATCTGCAAATTAACAGCCTGTGGGCCAAATCTGGCCTGTAACCTATTTTTGTATGGCCCGTGAACTACAAAGGGTTTTTACATTTTTAAATGGTTGAAAAAATAGAAAAGATTAATATTCCATGACACATGAAAATTACATGAAATTCAAATTTCACTGCCCATAAATGAAGTTTTACTGGAACACAGCCATACTCATTGGTTTATGTATTATCTATGGCTGCTTTTGCACTACAGCAGCAGAGTTCAGTAGTGTGGCAGAGACTGTATTGCCCATGAAGTCTAAGAAGTCTGCTATCTGCTCCTAGACAGAAAAAGTTGGCCATCCTCTGTCTCAGAGCATCTTGTCAAAACCAGGAACCACGTTCAGTTAACAGACTTGGCTTTAAGGTGGAAGTAAGCAGGTCAGCAAGAGGTCAATACGGAACGTCTCTGCACACGAAGGTACTCTCCCTCTCCCTTGGCAGTTTCCATGACTTGACGTTGGTCAATGGCTGAAGCATATACCAAAGTACTAGAGTAAAAAATGAGCATATATGACCTGACAAGGGACTGCTGGGTAGCTTGAGGGTTTGAGGTTATGAGACTGTTTTCATGCTGACATGGACTTCTGGAATAAGGTAGTGGCTTAGGGACAACGGGACAGAATATTTAAAATTGGGCTGTCTGAAAAAATTACAGGCTGTATGTTATATATCTAGAATTAATTTCTTCAATGCTATTTAAAGAAAGATAGAAAAAGGGCTACTTCTCCACATAAACGAGGAACAGATTAGGGGTGGGAAGGACAGGAAACTAGAAATGAGTTTTTCTGAGCCAAGAGCGTTCCATCACACAGGAAGAAGCACGTCTCTTACTTGCACAAGTATAGGCGTCTTTGTTGGTGAAAGGCTTCGTGCACTGGCTACAGCTGATGGGACCCACAACAGGGATGGAACTGAAAGTGTGCCCGTTCACAGTCTTCTTGTCCTTCTCCTTCTCTTTGGAATCTTTCTCCTTCTCCTTAATTTTATCTTTCTCCTTTTCCTTTTCCTGCCAAAGAAAACAATTGACAGTTAACTGAAGGCCTTCAGTTAACACTAGAAGGCCTTCCCTTCTGGAAGGGTACCCAGCTGGCATGTGGTCAACAGCGGCTGGTGAATGTTTTGGATGAAAATTCGGAACACTGTCCTGGACAAAATTTTTTTTTATTAAGCTGTGGACATTTGAGCTACGTTAGAAAAACCTTAAGAGGACTGGGAAGGCTAAACAGTTCTGTCAGTGGCTTATTCACTGGTTAGTTATGCCAGCAGACACATTCATTGCCCAATGACCAGCACCAGAGAGAAAGAGACTTCTGGTGCTGGAGGAGGAGGAGTCTGCAGTGGCCGTGATTAGCCCACAGGGGAAGCCAGCAATGAGTTCAGGGCCAGCTGCAGGCAGGAAGCAGAAGACAGGATGGTGACAGTTCTGGGACCAGCCTGAGGGAGAGGAAAGATGACTGGGCAGCATCAAAAATGACTCAAGGGTCCCCCCTCTGACTGCCTCCCAGCCATCACATATCCCCATGTGAGGGCACGTCTCTGATGTTTCCTCCCTTACTCTAGCCAGAAATATTAACTATCCCCCCACATATACATTTTCTGTTCTTACTAATTAGAATTTCAAGGTTCATAGATATTAACCTTGGCCCAATTTTCAAATTGGGGGAGGAGGGATTTAAACCCTAAAAATTTAAAGAAATACTAATGAGTGCTAGATCCTTAATGAAATACCCAAAGCAGCCAGGGACATTTCAGGTACACACTAGTGTCAGGAGACGAGGGCTGTGGGTCTAACTACACGCTCTCCACAAGAGGTCCTTCACAAACATGGTTAGGCACACGCTCGGCTGGTTAACCAATACCAAATGAATAATTCTCTTTCAAACTAACTGGACCATGAACTACAATTCACAGAGGTAGGTAGAATGCATTCAACAGTTGTCATCACCACTAGCTTTGGGGTACCCATTTTCCAGGGCATACAATACTACTGTTGTAATCTAAAAAAATTCCTGGAAAATAGGTACCCCAAAGTCAGTGATCCTGACAGCTACCAAATGCCTTATATTTTGAATCAATGCCTTCTACATACATTATTTCATCTGATTCAATAATTCTGAGGTGAGTAGGGTGGGCATTATGCTCCCCATGTTCTAACTGAAAAGAGCAAGATAATACATAGCAGCTAAAAGTTTGAACAGTTACTGTGTGCCAAGCACTGTAGTATACAATTGACATGAATTTTCTCATACATTGGGTACAACCCAATGAACTAAGTACCAGCTATGATCTCCATTTCACATTTGAGGAGACTGAAGCTTAGAGATGTCTCATACTGTACTGGAGGCCACACACCAGTAACTGCCCAAGCTGGAATTGAGTTCCAGATCTGCCAACTCTAAAGCTCAGTTCTCATTCACTACGCTCTACTGCCAAGGGCTGGAGAGGTTTGTTGACTCACAGAAGGTCACACAGCAAATGATCTGCAGTTAAAATCAGAACAGGTCTTCTGACTTCCTATTCAGAACCCATCTGCTATACTGAAATGGTGAATATTTGCTAAGTCTGTGATTCATGTAAACTCCTTTGTTAACAGAATGAGTATCATAAAACTCTAAGAGCCAAACTGCTACACTTCAGAACCATAAAAAATAATGGAGAGGAAGGGAGAAAAACAAACCACTTCACTTTACAAAACAGGAAACTGTTCTGAGTGAAAATTCGTAACTGCTAAAGTATGTAAACTAATAAAAATAATAAAAATTGAGTTTTTCTAATAATTTCTTTCTTTTAACTAAATTTTGCTAAAGGCTTCTTCATACATAAAATGTTAAACTGAAAAGCACCTGACATTTTGCTCAAGAAAGCTAAAAAAAAAAGCATGCTAAAAAAAGCAAGAGTTAAGAAAATCTTCTATGGGGACTTCCCTGGTGGCGCAGTGGTTAAGAATCCGCCTGCCAATGCAGGGGACACGGGTTCGAGCCTTGGTCCGGGAAGATCCCACATGCCACAGAGGAACAAAGCCCGTGCACCACAACTACTGAGCCTGTGTGCCACAACTACTGAGCCCACGTGCCGCAACTACTGAAGCCCACGCACCTAGAGCCCGTGCTCCGCAACAAGAGAAGCCACCGCAATGAGAAGCCCGCGCACCACCATGAAGAGTAGCCCCCATTCGCCGCAACTAGAGAAAGCCCGCGCACAGCAACAAAGACCCAACGCAGCCAAAAAATAAATAAATAAATAAATTTAAAGAAAAAAAGAAAAAAAACTAATTTCTACCTTTAAAAAAAAAAAGAAAAAGAAAATCTTCTATGGCAACTCTCTCAAGCCTTGCAATGCTCTTCGAATCTGAAGAGATAATAAATAATTTCCTCATCCTTTGCAACAATCCAAACTAGCTCCTCCAGGGATAAAAACAACACAAAACAATAAACTCCACTGTCTCTTTCTGTATTTATTAGGTTAGTGCTTTAAAGAAGTCAGGTGCTTACCTCCCCATGTTTTGGTCCTATGAATCTCACTGTTATAAGGGGTGCTTCATGAAACCGACCCCATTTTACCGACATGTTTCGATCCCCATGCCAGGAAACGTGTTCTCACAGAAGGAGGGGCTCAAGCTGGCGGGGCACAGCCCAGCAGCTCCAAGCTGCCATCAGAGCAACCATTAGAGAAACGGTAAGAGGAAGCCACGGACTGGTTGAGAAAGGGAAGGAGGGAGGGCTGAGGCTGCTTGTTTCCTTAAGACAAGCTTAACTATTTGCATGCTGCCAGTACAGCCAACCACCCTAGTTACAAAGAACACAGGACATGAAAGAGAACAAATTCCCCCTAACACAGTGTGTGTGGACAGTACTTAAGTTGCAAGATGGTAACTCTGGCAAGATTGAGGCCGATTTTTTAACACTAGAAGTTAAGGAACACCGCTATTTAATTAGATGTGCTCATTTTATAAAAAGCAATACATTTATGAAGAAAACTTTTTTTAGTGAAGTCACGCCTGTGGGTAAGGCAGTGATTGGTAGTTTTCTGAAGTTTGACTTTTCCTTGTTTAACACCTGCCAAAATGCTTTAAACCTGTGTGCTGGGGAAATAGAAACTAACAATATTTAAAGAGAAAACTGCAGGTAACAACTATACTAGGATACTATGAGGGAAAGTGATTTTTTCGTTTTTCTAAACCTACCATTTGAGACAAGTAATTACAATAAAAAAAAAATCAGAGAACTTTCTGGAAAACTGTGAAGCATGCTGTGATTAAGCAACTGTCACACTGCAGGTCTTTAATCAAAGAAGGAACGAGAGAGATAATGATATTTAATGCTGATTTAAGCCTTTGCAAACACTACTCTACCCTAGTCGGCACCTTTGAAAGGTGGAGGGGTTTAGTTCTTTTTTAGACACACCACAGGAACTGGGAGTTGAAGCTGAATGTCTTGTTACGAAGTCATGGAGTATATTAACAGCTGTGCAGGAGTCTGATCCTTACATCCGAAAATGCCTGCTTCAAGTCAGATTAAGAATTTGTCTCAAACATCCCTGTCTCCCTGTTGTTTGCAAAGAGGAAAGCTTAGAAAAAAGAAAATCAGTGTGACAGGATGGTTTAAAGAGGGTCACCCCACTCACTCTGTGAATGCGGACATTATGCATATTAGTGTTTAAATACTCTGCAGCAAGTAAACTTACTTAGCAGGAAACAGTACTACCTCTTAAAGATACTAAAAGACAAAAGCAGAAACTGCCAGTCTTCCTGTTATACTTCCTGTTTAGGTTCTCCCTCTTTCAAAAAAACATTCAAATATTTATCTAATAACTCATGCCAGTTAATGAGAATTCTTAAAAGGACATATAAAGGATGAGTACTCAATTTCCCCCAAATTTCTCATATACCGGCTACAGGTATGCGAATAGATGTATAATATATATAGTGTATACTATGTTATACACAGTATATTATATATACTATAGAGTGCTTACACTAATTAATATAAAAAACCAGTGCTAGCATTTATAGTAGCATTTTCAATTTTTTAAGCATTATGGAGAACTAACATTATTCAACAGTTAAGGAAAAGAGTAGAGCTAGCATCATCACACCAAGAAATTATTCACTTATTTTTGTGTTATCCTTTTGAGAATAAAATACTCCTGAATGGCAAAGCTCTCCTGTGGGTACAATGGCAAATAAAGACAAGGTATTTAATTTTAACATAAAATATATTACTTCACCATTTCCCCTATTTCTTACTATCTTTTGGTACATTGACAAAAGCTGAGCTGTCCTGTGGGAGGATAAAACAACCTTATTTAAAGTGAGCTAGTAACAATGATCAAAGGTGACTCTTAAGCTTCTTAATATATTTGGCTACTGGGGCATCTAAACCCCTGATAAGGTGAAAAGGATTGCAATCCAGGGTTACAGATTTGTAACTTTTTGCGAATTTCCATCACTAGAGATAGCACAAGCCCCCAGAGATCAAACCTTGAAGCCAAGAGCCTGAAAGAGGAAGCAGCCTCATTGCAAAAGAGTGCTGTCACTTTGACAAAGGAGAAGATGGGAGGTGACAGGTCAGCTGATGCCGTCTTGCCACTGATCACAGGCTGCACTTGTACACAAATTGCCTTCTCTTCTCCTGCCCCTTCTCTTCATCACCCTACTAGCAAACTCCAGTCCTTCGAGGTTATGAAAAAAGTTAAAGGAAAAAGATACTGTGCAGTAACAGTTCACTCTTGTTGAAGAGTGAACATGAAATGAAGAGTTCTACTTGCTAGAAGTCAGATCACAAGATATGATCTAGTCTGTTACCTGAAGCATACTTCTCTGTGCTTCAGTCTGTAAAATAAGGAGGCTGGTGCGAGACTTTTTTAAAGGTCAGGTTCCAGTTTCTAAATTCAGTCTTACATCGTTTCTTTCTTGTCTGTTTGTATTACCTTGTCAATGCGATCAGTGGTGTATTCACTGCTCTGCCCTTAAGTCGGTGGTACTAGGGGGTGGATGGAAAGGGGGATCTCCACTTTATACTGGTCTTCCAATTAAAAGTTTGTTTGAAGAAAAGATTCCACAGTTTAAAAACAAGATAAAAAACAACAGAAACATTTGAAATCATCCAAACAGATCATAAAAATTTTCAAGGTAAAGACTATGTGGCTTTGGTTCTTCTGGGTGCTTGTTAGTACCTAGCAGAATGCTGATTACAGAAGCCACTCATTGGCCAAATTATACTGAACTTTCAAGGAGATTTTCTTTTGTTGATGCCAACCAGTGTCCAAGCCAGCAGTGATAAGTAAGATAGATATGGCTCTATTTTAAGCCTTGCTGCCATATGTAGAATAATGATAAGCATTCTGCCCTCTTTAACCTTAATTTTTTTGAATTATAAAACAAGGCTAAGCATAAAGTTAACGCTTAAATATGTGACTATTCTAGAAACGATTTGCTAGACTCTTTTTTTTCCTACAAAATTCTGAATTTATTATTCCAAGATTAAGTATAATTTCTATATTTTATACTATTTATTTGTAAAATAATAGTTCACGATTTGCTAGACTCTTTGCATCTTTTCCAGTTTGCCCATTTTCTGTCCATTCTGCCTTTGGGCAGGGGAAATGAAGAGAAAACACAATTCTGGTGGCAGGTTTTATGGAAAAATTTATCTGAGCGATGACCAAATCTAGTATTTGCTAAAAGAAAGAGATCTTATTTACAAAACTCAGTAAAGTACATTGGCTCTATTTCTACCAGCCCACTTACCTAAGGACCTAAGAAGCTTGTCTGCGTTTGCGCTGGCGGCGGGGGTGTGGGTGGGGTGATGTGTGCACTTTTACAACGATACCCTTGAGTCCAATGCGTGTTTATTCCCATACTTCTAAGTATGTATGTACCTGTGTATATGTGTATAACACACACATACATATAGTGATTCCTGTGCAAGAACTCCGTAACTGATTTCCTTTTTTTTTTTTCCTTCTTACTTTCTTGGAGTTTGGGTGGGTGAATAGAGTGTAGGGGAGTGCGAGGCAGAAAGTTTTTCCCCACTAATTTGAAATGGAATCTTTTGGTTTAGCACCAGGAATTGGTATAAGAAAGTTAATGCCTTTTTTATCCCTTTCTTTCTAAAAATACATGAAAAAAATATTAGAAGAGTAGTTATGTCTATGTGGGATTATTACAGGTAATTTTTATTTCCTTATTTTTCCCAGATAAGGTACCTTACTCCTAGAAAAGGGAGATAATATCTACCATACATGGTTGTAGAAAGGATTAAATGAGATTCTCTATGGAAAGTTCTTAGCCTATAGTAAAAACTCAATTGGTGGTATCACCTCTTATTGTTATTTTTCTTGCTGTTAGTTTTCTTCAAATATTAGGCTATTTGAGCTAGCATCTCTGAACTTATTTCCACCTGTCCCTATCATTTAATTAGTTTCCTGGTGTGTGCAGGTTGTGCCTGGAGCCTACGGAGGGCCGGCTGAGGTTGTCACACAGAAACGCCCACGAGTACTTACCCTGCTCTTCTTACTGCTGGACATTTTATTCTTGATGTAGCTGAACGTACGACTGACTTTTGTTCCACTCTTCCCTTCAAAATCTTTCTTGGAGGGGCTTTGTGGCAGGAAATTAAAGTTCTCTTCTGTTATACTAAATAGAAAAAAGAAGAGTTTTTGAAAAGATTACAGAAGTTGATTTTTAAAAATTACAACACTCTACATATAATTCTTTGTAACCATCGTTGTCATGTATTATTTTAGCTACAAGTCACAGCCAACTTATATACTCACATGAAAATGGGAAAAGGAATAAGAGGTGGACAGAGGCTGCTGAATGGTCTTATGTAATAATATCTATCCGAGAACAGAGCACGCCAGAATACCCATGTTCTCATGTCAAAGCTTGGCTAAGTTTTCTTATATCACTTATTAGTGTTTTTACTAATGGGTTTTCGTGATCTGATGATAGAGTCTAAAGATCAATTATTCATTAATTATTTTATCTGAAATTTTTTAATCTAAGCACCCATTTATAAACTTCTTTGCATTAAATACGTGTTTGAAAAGAAACCCATATATGTGATGCAAACCAAGGAATTTTTATGACTGAATGGATACCCAAGTTCCCTAACAGGAGAGATCACACCTCTTTTTCAGTCCTCTGGCACACTGGACAATCAATACGTGAATTCAGCTATGCACAATTTTAGGCAGGCAAAACAGTAGGCAAAACTGACACCTAGTGTAGAAAGATCCATTCTAGGAGTTTCACAGAGATCCAGATGTACTGACCTACTTGTTTAGGACACCTGTATTCTAAGTTCATCCATGATGGGCATGTCTGGACCCTAGGAAATTCACAAAGGTTGATTTCCTCAAAGAATGCTGGGCCCTTGTACACATAATGATTTGTATACATATACAATTATGTACAGTTGTATACATAATCTATTATATAGAAATCTATTCAAACTACTTTTCCTAGGTGTTCTCGAACAGTTATGTCAGAAGTTTTCCATAGAAAGTAGTGCTTGCCTCAAGGGCCTCTGTGAGAGGGCAGACAGGCAGAACCATAAGGGTCCTATTCAGTAGCTAAAGTCTATTTATATATAAAATATTGTTTACAATATAAGGCAGTCTGTTACTAAGATAAAGGGGAAATGGTGTGAAAATCACCACTCTAGAAAGAACAAAGAACAGGTAAAATATGACAGAAGTGCAAAGAAGAGCACTCATATTGAGAAAGTTCTGGATCACTGAGTCACAACTGATGCCTTTGTGAAAAGGAAGGCAACTTAAAAAACACCGTGGGGCAACAGTCAGAACCCCATTTATACTTAAATTAGAATATTTAATCTCATAAGCTTGAAAAGAGGAATACAAAAATAAACAATGAGTCAAAATAGCAATCTTTTGCCTGCTGTCAAGTAAAGAACCAATTCACTTATTTGGACAGAGGTGTGTACCATATTAATGTATACAGAAGAAAATAGCTTTAAAGCTTAAAATGGCTAAGAAGGCAGCAATACTGCATGAACACGAACACACACACACAAATTATGAAACAAAATGTTCTTAAGACTTAGGAATTATAAATTCCCATAAGCAAAGAGTGCAAAGTTCATAAAGTTAAATATAAGTGTATCCTTATGTGAATAAATGCAAACAATAATCTTTATTATTCAGATGGTGTAAAGAATAAAGGTGGGAAACTATTCAAGACGTTAATTAAAAAGGATATAGCCTTCATTAAAAAAACATTTCTAACCATTATTCCAAATTTATCAGTCAAGGAAGTAAGACTCCAATGAGCTCAATTAACTTAGTTTGCCTAAATGCCGTAAGACATTTCGGATTTCCTTTATTTCATCTTGGGAAAAGGAGTAACAAAATAAATATATAGTACCTCTCAGTCAGATTAGCACTGGTGTTGTGGAAGGGCCGTGAATCTAGAAAACAAGAACGGCAGAATAAAAGTTAGAACAAAAGGATTTTACCTGGATAACAGATAAAATGTTTAGCGTTTTTACGACTGACACAGATAAAGCAAAAATAGCCTTTGAAAGCCAGTGTGGGATGTCTTCTCCTCATGAGGGTTTGGAAGAAGGAAAAATTAAAAATGAAACCCTCAAATCAGAACTGGAAAATTGGCAGCAATGGGGAGTGAATTTCCCATGTGGAAAAAAATTGTAATCCAGGATTCAAGTAACCAAACAAACCCCAAATCAACTTAAAAAAAACAAACAAACAACAAACAAGCTCAAATGCACGTTTAATTCTTGTTCTTGTGAAGGTACAGAGTCCATAGGCCATCTTTCTGAGATGATGTCAGAGGAGGAATATACAAAAGGAAATTAAATGTCATACTGTATGCTGTTAATTTTGCTTTCATATATTTCTATGCTAAAAGTCTAGCTAATATAGGGCTGATATTTTCTTAAGCATTCCTAGAAATGGATTAGTGAACAGGAAAGAGCATCAGAGCTAGCCTATAAGGTCTAGGCCCTGCCACTAATTTGGGGTGACATCTCTGGATTTCATTTCTTCATCTATGAAATAAAGAAGATAAAACAGATGCTAAGGTTCTTTCCAGGCTGATACTGATCGAATGAGTAGGGCAGATACATTCTTCCTCCTTCCACAACTATCAGACTGTAAACTAAAATGGGTCATTAAATCTAAGGCTAAGTCAGATAGGACAATAAGTAGAACAAATATAGAAGGAACAATACCATTATTTTACCTACGACATGTTAATCAAGGTTGAGCTACTTTAGGACTTAGATGAGACAAAGGTCGCATCACACAATGATAAATGGTTTCCAAGGTTTTAGGAGATCAGGTATAGAAACACTTCCAGTGTATGATTCCAGGTAGACAAAGGTTGCTCTGTATAACTATTTTTATAATGTGGACCAAACACACCCTTTCTCCTTGAGGTTACTGTGAGTAAAACTTTAATTTGATAGAGATTTGAAAATGTTCCACTACCAGATTACCAGCATTTGGAACTCTTAAAAACTCCAAATTGTTCCAGATTCTGAACAGAAATGCAAAGTTGAAGTTATTACTAACATACAGCCAACAGGTGGAAATAATGCATGAGAAACTTAAAAATGAATTCTAAGTCTTCAAAAGATTGCTTTCTATAGTTTTTCCTTTTACTTACTTGGGGTTCTTCTTCTATTTCAGTTATAATGCATGGTAACAATAGCCAGAAGAAAGAGAAAGATGAAGAGTAAGAATAAGATCTGGGATCTATCTTCCAGTTCTGCATGATCTAGGTGTGAAACCATCAGCATTCTAACCTCAGGATGCCTTAATTTACTTAAACAAAAATCAAGAGTATGGTTTAGATTTGGGGGCTTTAAAAATTTTCCCACTCAAGGAGCCCTGAATGATATAAGCAGCATTAAATTCTCTCAGGCTGCCAGGATTCTGTTGTACACTTTATCAATTACCTAGTAAGTTACCACCCTAATGATATGAACAAAGTAAAAATAAAACCCATAAAGAAAAACACCAACCAGCAGAGAGCATGGCCAAGAATAAGCTCCCAGAAGGTCTCTGTCAAATAAACTAAAAACAAATACGTGATTCGAATACTGGGAGAATCTATGACTCCTATAAGGATTTCCAACTTTTTTGCTGCTGAAAGGTATTTTAATTCATTTACTATGACCTCTGAGATGTGGTTCTGAAAACAGTGATTAATCCACCAATGTTTCTAAAATCAATGCCCCTGAAATTCCTAAAGTGTCATCAACTTTTCAGGGCATCTAAGAATATGATATAACCAATGTTACTTCCATGATATAATTGTAGACAGAAGCAAAGAAATCTGTCATTGAAGGTAGCCTATGAAGTACTGTTGCACGTAAATAGCATATTTCAACTAGACCTTTTTTTTACAAGGCATGAAATAACCTGCGGACCTAATATAACAACATTCCAGGACTGGAACTACTGGATAGACACAGTCAATATTTTTTAAAGTATGTTCCTTGGAACACCCATCTCATGAGATGTTACACATCATCATGAACATACTGTAGTTACCTAGTTAGTAAGTTTGGGAAACACCGCATACTGAACGCTGCCTTGGAAATTCACAATGTACACATTAGCCTTTAAAACCTGCTTAAAACAGAGTTTCCTAAATTTATATGGCCAAGAACCAACCCTTTCTTTTTCTTCCTTTTCCCCTTTCCCCATAATTCTCACTGTATTTTTGAGTTTAAGGAACACATTCTGAGGAATGCTGGATATTTGATTCAAAGGTTTCTTCAAGCTTCTATACTTTTATGATTACATCAGGTTGGATTAACTGAGTAACCAGTGCTGATTAACTGAATAACCAGTAATAATTTTACTAGTGGTAGAAGAAATACTACTGGGACCTTAGTTTTTTTTTTTTTTGCAGTGCTGACCTATTTCCCAGCATATTACAAATACTTTGAGATGAAACAGCTTTGAGAAGTTCTGAACACTCAAAGTTGCGGATGGATTTTCACAACTTCCCTCCTATGACAACTGGTATAGACTGAATATCTTGTGTGCCTAAACCAAATGCCTTTTAATTGTGAGAAAATATTGAACATATAAGACCTTCATTTGTGCATAAGCCACTTTCCTTTAAGAACAATGCAAAAATGTCACCCTGAGCTTGATATTGCTTAAATATTAAATTTTAATATTTAAATATTAAATAATTATTTAAATATTGCTAAAACTTAGGATCAGCAAATGGTAGGAAATTAGGATGCTTAATCATATGGATACTGTAATTGCCTGAGACTCATATGAGTTATATGAAATGAAAACAATTCATTATTTAACTTTATATTAGAAGTAGTTTTTCCATTAAAAATAGCAATCCTGGAATCATCTAGAAATCCTGCACAATTGAAAACAGTGATTTTCATGGGGGTGGAGGGGATTCATTTCCTCTCCAAACTTATTAAAACTGATACCTTATAAAGTTCTTAAACTAGGTTATTATCAAGTAACAATATAATAATCTGAAACCTACAGTGTAGTAAAAGGATTGAAAAATAAAAGTTCAAAAGGAGAAAAGGTAGGGAAACAAATATCTAACTTCCACCCAATAATCCATGTGGTTTAATCTCAAAGAAAAGGTATTCTTAAATAAATGGTCTGGGGGAGTTCCCTGGTGGCCCAGTGGTTAGGATTCCAGGCTTTCACTGCCATGGCCCGGGTTCAATCCCTGGTTGGGGAACTGAGATCCCACAAGCTGTGCAGCACAGCCAAAAAAACTCCAAAAACAAACAAAAAACTGACAAAGATTAAAAAAAAAAGAAATGGTCTGAAAGGTGAGAAGAAAAAAGTTTAACATTAGTTTTTAAGTATCACAAGTGGACATCTAGGTATCTGTCCCATGAGACAAAAAAAGCAAAATAATGAAAATGAAATTTACATGATCAAATGGAAAGTTTTGTGAAATTACTACTCAGCATTACAAAAGGTACAAGGTGGGATGGGAAGCCCTTATGCCTTTGAAGGTATCTCTGTTCTGAGAGGGTGTCTCAGGCCCTGGAATCAGGTCACTGGATCAGTCAAGCACTGGTAGTGCAGAGACGACAAAAACTTTGTTGTTTTATCCAAATTAATCTTCAAAGCAAAGCACGAAGACGAATGATTTAGAAATGATGACATGCAAGGGGAGAAAAGTCCCCGAATTTCTTAGTACCAAGCCTATAGCATTTTCAGCACTGGTCAGACACTGGAGAACAGCCATTGGACCCCAAAGTTGCTTACTTACTACGCAACTCCTCCTCCTCATCACTGGAATAAGAGCCAAGAGAAAAGAGAGTTTTAGACTTAAGGAGGAGCGGAGAGATGCTGATGGAGAAGGAGATCCGCCTTGTTGGCTGCATCTGCTGCTGGGCTGAGGAGTGGGTGGACAGAAGACGTTAGAGCATGCAGATCATACCGGAACAGAGTGAAAGACACCTCAGACCCACAGTGCCGAGAATAATGTCACTGGCCTGGATGGTTCCAGGAGAGGCTGTCTAGGTGGACAACGTAATGTATTCACATTTTCATCTTTATTTCTGAATATGCAGAATTCTAAAGCAGCTTAAGAAAATTCATCCAACAAATACATACTTGTTAGATTATGAAAACAAGAAGTATATTACTTTTCACAGTCATCATTTACAGCTGGAGTTTTTTTCCTTCAAAGTAAGGAAACGCCTGGAGTGGTGGTGTTCCTCAGGATCCCGTACTTGGCTCTCTTCCCCCTCACCCCAAACCCCCTCATTCACTGTCTCCCCTTCGAGTACAATCTGCATGTGATATAGTGGTGACTCCACAACTTTCTATTTTCAAGCCAGGTCTCTCCTTTGAATTCAAGCCTCATTCATCTCACTGCCCACCTGTGGGTGGATATCCCACAGCAGCTCAAACTGAACAAGTACATGTATCAACTTACCCCCTTCCTCCTGACCTGTTCCTCCTCCTTTATTCCTTCCTTTGGTGAGTGGTACCTAACATCTAACTAATTATCCAGAACACAAACCTGGGTACCATCCTTGAATCCTTTTATCACATCACTCAGTCCTTTTGATTTTGTCTTCTAGAATTCCCTGAACATCAACTTATCCCCTACTGCGAGTGCTCTACGGCCTGGTTCAGGCCACCATCTACTCTCACCAGAATCCTGCAATAGCCTTCTACTGATCTACCAGCCTCTCCTCCCCAACACTTTCTTCAGTGTGGTCTCTCTGAAGTGTTTGAATCAATTAATTAATCGATTTAATCAACTTAAATCACTCCATTGCCCTCAGACAAGACAAATTCCTCAGTCTAGTTTTCCACATACTAGTTCACCCAGCGAATTCCTAGAGTCCTCTTGGTCTCGACTCTGGAATCACTTCTCCCCAGTAAGCCTTCTCTGGTCCCTCAAGTCGGAGGCTCCTAAACACCCAACGTTTCTTTCAATTGCTGCATTTATCATCTTCTGTTACACTCAACTGTTCTCATGTCCATCAGCTTAAGTGTGGTGTGAAAAGGAACCATGTCTGGAAGTTCATCCCTCTCCTTCCATTGTCTAGCCTGGTGCCTAGCAAAGAGTAGGTACTCAAATGTTTATTGAATAAATAAACAAATTAATAAATGAATTTCCTTTTGTCAGGCTTTCTGGAAGCTCAATAACCTAAATAAAATGAAGGAAAAAGCCCTGTATCTACCCAACACAAAAGCCACTCCACACCCCAGATAAATGCTAAGTGATGACAGACTGCAGGGTGCAGCCACTGCTTGTAACAGAGATCATCTGGCACAAATTCACGTACACTGGCTTTTTAGGCAGCGACGGTCTAGTACAAAAGTAAGATACCATTTTAATGTGTGTTCTAAAGTATTTCCAAATGTAAAGCAAATTTAGGAAATGAAAATGAGCTCTCTTATTACCCAAAATCTAAGACTATCCCCTTCTTTTGTCACACGATCATGGATCATAAAGAGAAACCTACTTGTATGAATAAGGAGTATCTTCAACATATATGGAAAGAATATGTTCTGTTAACACAGGGATTCAATTTTATAACATACTCAAATTTAATGACTACGTATATATTCCAGCCTTGCAATATAATCAAAAAGACCAATATAAAAAGTCTATTTGCCTGACTGAATTTTTGTTCTGACAAATTTGTCAAATGTTATCTTCTCCAAACAGAACTACCCTAAGAAAATAAATGTATTCCAATAAAGTCTCATCCCACTGCCCAGTTAGAGAGAGAAACTAAGCACAGAAAGTAAAGATAAAATATCCTCATTAGCATCGATGCCTACCTTTCTATACGCCCACCCTGATCTTTGGTCGCATGGATCATTTAGCTTTGAAGATCTGGTGCATTTTATATATGTAAATGCCACACTTCAAGTTCTTAAGACCCACTTAGCTTTCGTAGTCTAATGCAAGCTATACAATTACAAGCCAGTGTTGCCATCAAAACACGCATAAGGAACTTGGTCAATTCACACACTACGAGTGAAGGTCTGAGAATGATTCCAAGGACAAGTGCCATTTGTGAACACCGTTCTTTGTGATAACAAACCCTGAAAAATGAAGGGCAAAATGAAATCTCATTAAGAAGCCCAGGAGGTTAAATTGCCTAATGGGTATCATTCTCTTTTTAATATTACCACCACTAGTATGCTTAGCAGGGATACAACCAAACAGTTTACTGTTTCTAAGCATCTTCTGGGTGCAAGCAGTGAAAAGTTAAAAAATATAGTCTTGTTAAGGGATTGTCTGTAATAACTGAATTATTCCATATCTGCAAAACTAAAGTTTGTTTTTAAGCTCTACCGAGAAACCATCTGAGTCTCCTGGCAAGCTGGAAGTCTCCACTCAACCCTATGTTGGGAACACATTTCCGGGAGCGGTTCCTCTGAGGGCAGTCCTCCCCGGCATTTTCCCACACGATACAGGCAGCATCAGTGCTATTCTGATTCCCTAAAAAGATGAGCCGGCAAGATGCCTCTGTCATGTTCCCCACACCAAGACAGCAAATGGAAGACATGGGCTAGGACAGCCTTCCTGCCCATTACGGTTCCTAAATCAGCTGTCGCCCATCTACTTTCCACCCCAGAAAATGACACAGAAATATTTTAGTCGTCGCCTTTATTTGGTATTGTCCTCTACATCAGTGAATTTTTGAAACAGATTCCAGTTTGGGAATAATGCTGAGTTTGTCTGTTTTTCTCATCTGGCCAGTGACCCAATGATGGGATATTCCAGACAACAGCTCGGTGGACACACATTTTCAGAAATGCTCAAATGGTAACAGCTATGAAAGGTTGTGGGAGAAGCAGCTAATTTCCTTCAAGGTAGAAGCTAGAACACAAGTAATAGCTGGGAAGTAGTGAGATAAGGCTGAGTTTAGGAAGTATTTTGTCCCTAGACAAGCACACTCGTAAGACACAGCCACTTAAAGAAAATGAGGGACCACGTTCTAGTTTCTTCATCATTGCTTAGACTCTGGTCAGAGAAAAACGGACCCCGGCACTGCCTGGACACTGTGAACTCATCCCATAAAGATAACAAATGCTTATCATAAGCCAGGAAACACGCTAATGTGAATTTTAAATAAATTCAACTTAAGCCCTATCATATTATTAGCCCTGTTTAATAGTTCAAGGACCCAAGGTCACAAAGCCACTAAGTGTGCTTACAATAAAGCATTAGTTAAAATATCTTAAGTGTACCACACACTTTGGGCTTTAAAACCACTGGGTAGGTTTTGATTATGATAGTTTCAGCAAGGAAGACCATGGCCAAAGATGACTCATGCAGAGTATTTAAGAGATCTGGAATGAAGATTTGTGTCTGCGGCAAGTCGAGAACCACCCAGTTACCCTGAGACTTAAAGGCATAGCATGCAAGATACAAGTTTTAGCCTTCTGTTTAACAGCCAGAATTTTTACATCTGCAAAAAATTTATGTTTCTAGAGCAGAATAAAAAAATACAGTTGGGAAAATTAATTGTATATGGGGAGGGACTAAGGAGAAATACTGTCATTAGAGTTGATGAGCCCTCCAATTATAGTATATGCTAACTTAGGGAAGTAAGTGGGGCTGGCTAATCATTCCAATCTGCATGAAATGTACATGACAAATCAGAATGAGGGTACTCTACTTTGATGAAAGGGTTGGACTCTTGCTCCAAGCTCTACTCATGACAGCTGTCAGCTACTGATCTCAGTACCCCTCAGTGAGCTGAGCCACAAGTCCCCAGCAACGAGATGTGCCAGAGCTCCTGGCGCTAGAGGACAGTGTTTCCTGGGGGTGATCCGCATCATTTAGAGTGCTGGTTAGCAACTGAAAGCACAGTCAAAAACCATCTTGCTTTTTGGAGGAAAAATAATGAAGTGTTTCATGTACGAGGCAAGAGAGTGTGTCACAGAACAATGGAAAAAGCTCTCTCTCCGGGCCACGTTCTGTTGGTACAGGGCAGCTGTTGCTGCAGGAGCAGGCCCTTCACCAGGCCACGGGAGGAGGGGGTGCAGAGCTGAAACGCCTCACTGACTGTCTTTGGTTATCAAGTTCTAGTTCTCTGGGTTCAAAGCCACTATAAACTATTTTGTTATAATAATTTTCGTTCTACACCAGCAAAACCACTAACCCAAAGCCAAATGAAAACCAAACCAAACCAAGACCCAAACAAAAACAGGAACAGCTATTTCAGTCAAGTTCTGTGAGGTTGTACCTGTTATCTTGGGGAATAGATCATTATTAGGCACCTTTAGTCCAACAGGCCAGACTGGTATTTGAAGTACTAATCATATGAAAATGAGGACGAAGTTAACAGAATTATCCATTATGCCTTAACTCCACCGTGGAAATTAAGAAAATGAGCCCTCTAGTAAGTCATGAATGGAGACAGAACATCCCATTAATGCAGGGCAGCTACTCCTGTCCTCAACTCTTTTAAGATGAGCTATATATCAGGGGACACTGAAGAAACACCAGAAATACCAGAAGGGGTTATACCCTTTGCTTCAGCCTCCTGAATACATGACCTTTCAGCAAAGAATGTAATGTACCATACTCTCTTTGATGAGAATTTAAATCTTTATATCAAGATCCCACACTGCCACTACTCATGAAAAAGAAATCTATTTTAAAAATAAAACAAAAAAAGTGGGGTTTCCCAAAGAAACCTTTCTGTGGCAAACATCTGGATCCAATTCAAATATGTTTTCGAGCATCTTTAATTTGCAAACGCTCTGTGCCTCTGGATGCCCGACGTCTCTACATAACTTTCACAGTCGTGGATCCTGAATCTGCATACGGCTCCAGTAATCATTTTTGGCTGTAATCCTTTTGGCATTTACTTAACTGACTAAAAATGTATCTCAGTCTCTCTTTGTCCTTCAAGAGCTTGACATTTTTGAAGAGCTCAGGAAACTAGTACTGGATAAAATGTGGATAATTGTACTGCGGTAATATAAGAAAATATCTTTGAGACATAAGAGCATTATATGTGTAACTTACTTCCGAATGGTTCAGAAAAATCTTTCAGGACAGAGATAAAGACAGGGAGCAAGATGGATAAAACAAGTGTTAAGATAACATTTGGAGGCTCCAGGTGAAGAATGTGTGACTAAGTCTTTGTACTGTTTTTGCAACTATTTTAAAAAATAGTTATTTTTAACTAGAAAATAGTTATAAATATTTTTATTTATAAATAAAAAAGTTATTTTTAACCAGAAATTATCACAAAATAGAAAGTTTTTAAAAATGTTTGTCAGGTTTAGGTCTAAGAATACAATGAATTTAATGTGTAAAGGAGATTTTTATGTAGTAAAAGGAGGAAGATCCCCAAACTGAACTCTTGTGTCACCTTTTTTGTAAATGATGAGCCATTCATTCAGAGGAACAGGCAGGCAAATGCCGTAAGGTAACGGCATAGGGTCTTAAAGTGGGAAAAAAAAAAAAAAGAAAGAGAGAGAGGAAAAATGTTTAAAATATAATATATTTAATTAAAAAAAGTAGTATACTCACTGTCCAACCCAGGATGGCTGATTGTCATTAATGAGATGGATTTTGTCAATGGAGAAGAAATGGCTGATGTACAGTAATTAAATCCCTGTTGTTTAGATCTGTGACATGTCTGTGAAGGAAAAAAAGTAAACAGGTTGTGAGCACCTGCTCTCATATTTCTAGATAAGCACCAAATTTTACATTCCAACTCAGCCTAGGGAAATAAGGCAGTACACAAGAGGGATAAGAGCACAGGCTTTGTAGTCAAAAGTCTCCCCTTCCACGAAACAGCTGCTCTACTTCAGAGAAGCTACCTAGCTTTTCTGAGCCTTAGCGTTCTTATCGGTAAAATGGGGATAGTTAGAGTATCCATCCTTTACA
This sequence comes from Eubalaena glacialis, assembly GCF_028564815.1. NCBI lineage: Eukaryota > Metazoa > Chordata > Mammalia > Artiodactyla > Balaenidae > Eubalaena > Eubalaena glacialis. The sequence continues at coordinate 42,470,311 of NC_083717.1, forward strand.
GTTGTCTCGTATCCCTCATAATACCTAATGATGTCTCAAACTTCATAAGTGCTTAATAAAACATCTACTGAATGCATAATCAGATAAAAATAATTTCACTGGAATACCAAAACTACATATAGTTCTTGCTCTTTGAAAATCTAAATATCACTTACAGATATAGTAGGATACCAGTAATATCATTCTTATTTTAAAGAGTTGGAAACAGAGATACAAACAGAAAGTGTTTTAAGATCACAAGCAAAGTTGCCTGTGCATCTGGACAGAAGCCTAAATCATTTTCAGTTCCTCTTCTAAGATTAGACTGCTTCTACATGAACATGAGGGTGACTGAAATTAGACAACTGAACTCCCTCAGTAAATTCACAGCCACTTCAAGGCCATGTAATCCAACCCACTGCAGAAGTTCCTGCAACAAAACCCACGACAGTCAACTAGTGTTTACTAGTATGCTTCCGGTGATGATGGGATCCCTCTCCTTTTGCTTTGAGAGAGGCCATTCTAATTGGCAACTAACTTTAATGACCATAAATCCCTTCCCTTCATAGTAAGCTGAAATCTGTACATGCTGAAAGGGAAGCAATGAAAATCCGTTACCAGGGTGAACTCAATTGCGCCAAAGACTTCTGATTATTTAGAGCTTGTTCCATGGGTAACCATGGAGTCTGAGGCAAACAGTTGCTATGTTTTGAATACAACTGTGAGGTCTGAAAAATGACATCAGTGAAAGGCAGAGACCTTCAACAGAAGTTGGCTGCAGGCAACTTGTGCACATCAGTGATACCAGCAGCTCAAATATCGACTCTGAGGTTACACACAAGATGGAAAACTATGGGTGGGCAGAGCCCCCGGAAGGCTAAGCACACAAGGTGCTACACTGTCAACAACTTCAGCTCGGCAGACTCAATCAGAAAGGCCATTAGAAAGACATCACTTACTATAAAACAGGGTCATAGCTAAAATTCCTAGGAATGTCAGTTCAGGAAAGGTTATTACATAAACAATATTAAGAAAATTAAAATGTTCTCATTTCCTCATTAAAAGTCATCTACTTCAAAGACATGGAAAAAAACAGTGAGACTAACAGTCTGGAATTCTGAGTTTAATACTGTTCAGCTAATAGCCAGTTACGAGGCTTAGGCAAGTCACTTAAATGGGCTTGAAGTTCTCACACACCAAAGCTTAAGCGGAATAGGAAGGGATATATTGGCTCTAAGTCTATGATTCTGTTCACAAACACACAATTTTTGGTATTTTACGTGGTCCTACAAATGACTTCCAAAGGATTCTATACACGTAAAATGCAACTTTTTCACTTGTCAGACTTTCCACTTGTCAGAGATGCTCTCGGTAGTCACCAAATTACTGTTTCCTATTTTTTTCCTCTCTTTTCCTGTTACCATTAGGCTAAATAAATCTAAACCATTTACTTCAATGAATATATTCTCTGTATTCTTGTTATTTTTCTTAACTTTTTCTATAAAGTATCAGGCCAAGAAGCCACGGGTGGGGGCCAAAAGGAGGTAAAATTCCTTTAGGCCTTCAACTGCATTTTCCTTAGGCCTAAATTCTCTTAGGCCTTCACATGAGCATAAGCGATACATTCATTACTAAGGTAATCCTCTAGTGCCAAATTTATATTTGGTCATATCATTGCTATGTAGCAGGATGTAATAAAAAATTAAATTTCTACACAAAACCTTAGTCACCAATTCAAAGAACAGGTTAAGGTTTTTGTTTAATTTGAAATGTTTCCTTACATTTCTATCTAAAATGCCAGTCACCTACTCAGAGACAGGTGTTTAACTTTTTTGTTTGTTTAATTAGACATGTTTCATTTGAATGTGTATCCCGGAATCCTCTCAGAAGTTAATCCAAAGTCTCCTTGGCCGAAGAGGAGGAAAAAGGACTCGGAGTGGGGTAGGATGCTAGAAAAGCATATGATTCAAATTCTCAACTCAAAAACTCCCTGAGGGTAAGTGATAAAGAGAAGATGAGAACTAAGAAAAAGTCACTTGGTCTGGTTGAAAAGGAAGCCCAGGACCTTCAAGACAGGAATTTCAAGAGCGTGATAGTGGTGGACGTTAGGTGGGGAGAAAGAGAAGGCAGGGAGTGTAGACGCTGTCTCAAATAGCTTGGCAGTGATAGGAAGCAGAGAGAATACTTAGTTGTTGCCTAGACAACGCGATGAGACAAAGAATTTTTTTTCCCCAGGAAGGAGAAACTTAGGATATGTTTTTGAGAATTGGGAAATTTAACAATGGTAAGTAATACACTTCAAGACTCATTTTACTACTGGCGTGGTAAAAGAAGTCCTCAGACAAGAAGAAAAACTCAATTTAATATCCTGGATACTCTCTTAATTTCAAAATATTTGCTTTGCTGGAATATTTAAATCTATGCAGATTAATGGCATTCTTTAATTAGTATTAAGTGCTAAAAAACTGCTGTGTGCTACACGGAGATTATTACATAGTGGGTAAATAATCATAGCTCCTAGCCTTATATTAACATAAATCTTGCCTTCTTTGTTCCTAATATGAGGACATATTTAGGGAAATAAAACTAATTTTTTCCAAATTAGCAACATATACCCATTTCAGCCTTACCTGCTGATCAAACATCCTATGTTCTCTCTGGCCTGATTCCAGATCCTCTTCTGAAAGTGACACCAACGAGTCACCCCTTTCCTCGCCACTAAAAGGGTGTCTGAGCTCTTTGGTGTTTGAAGAGTTTACTTCCAGAGATGAGGATGGCTTGTTTCCAATACCAGCTCCTCCTGTCAAGCCTTCTAGACTGAAACTGAACACAGAACCAAGAGTTAATTCATTCTATTTCTGAGTTTCAGAAAGGAAGGAGGATACAAAATCCCTTTAGCTGTATCTCCCTTGCTCATAAGTATTTCTATGTCACCCAGCAAAACCATCTGCAAGGGCATGGCCATGAGCGCCACCTACCCTTCCCCACAAATATCCTGGTATGCTGAGAAACATACTGCACTTAGATTTTTTTTTTTTTAACCTCATTCAACTTATTCAAATGTTGAACCACTTAAGGTCATTTTCTCAGACATTTTTCAATATACCATATGGACAGGCCACATTCGCTTATTGATCTTTTATTCATGTGTGTTTTTTCCCTTGATCTGATGTGATCAATCTTTGCCAGAATCTGAACTCTGCAAATGCCAAAGAATTAAATGGCATAAGTAACTTTCAGAAGGCAAAGAGGGAGACCTAGACTTGAGAGAGAGAGAATATGAACATAAGTAACTTTCAGAAGGCAAAGAGGGAGACCTAGACTTGCCCTTGCATCCATCAAGTGGACCTTTATAACTTTACATTCAACTATAGTCTAGGTGACCTTTATAACTTCACAGGTATGCATCCACCCCCAGAAATCCCACATTACGTAGGAGCATGACCATCTGTGCACACCTGTCTGGACAACAACTGCTTTGACAGGTTTCCTGAGAATTGTTTGTTGCAGACAGGCACATGTGACACCTTAAAGGGCAAAAGCTGAAAAGCTACTGCATCTAAAAGAGGTTTAATTTTTTTTTTTTCCCCCTTAATACTGACAAAGGGGAAAAAAGCAAACTTAAGGTTTGGTATCTAAAATGGGATCCCTGGAATAAAGACTATGTGGTTTGCGCAGCGAAAAGCATTTTTTTGTAAGCAGGAGGCTACAGAGAGAGGTTGGCCATCTATCATTCTTGGGGTTGCTAGCCAGAATAATTTACATGCAGTTACAACTGGATCTCAGAATACAGCTGTAGCGGACCATTTCCTCAGTTACAAGCATCTGGAATTGTATTTGAAGGTATACTGAAGCTATTTAGTTATCTCTGCTCAAAGTTAATTGCTACAAAAAATTTATGTATGCCAGTCTAGAAGGGTTTCTATTTGCTCTTTTTCCCCATGAATTACTTCTTATGAACTGAAACCGTATGCCTCTATTTTCTTGAGTAAATTAAGCAATGGATTTTGTTTTTCTTATTTCAATACGACAATAGAAATCATGACTAACTACACGTAAATGTCTCTGTAAAACTCATTTTCAATAGCAGGGATAAGAAGACAGACTAAGTGAAGAAATTTAGTTTTCTATTATGAATTATTTGTAAAGCCTGGGAAAGCCAGATCTATGCTTACCACAAAATTTAAACCTGAAAATGTTTTAGTAATTAAATCTGGCTGCTTAGTTGAGAGAAGAATATGCAATGATGAGGAATCTGTGAGCTTGGAATCTAAACAGATTGGTGGTCTTTGGTCACTTTGTTATATAGCAGCAACTAACACAACATTGTAAAGCAATTATACTCCAATAAAAATGTTAAAAAAATAAATAAAGAGATTGGTGGATTTGGAAGTGTAAAAAGATGACTGCATCTTATTAGCTGCCTTGTTTCTGTTATTGTTTTCCGCAGGATGTAGGAATTCCTAGGATCTGGGAATTAGGACAGATCAAAACAAACAGAAAACTGATTTATCATACCACGGAGACAAGTCTGTGCAGAAAACACCAAATCTATAGCCACTTGAGCCAAAAAGGATGCATCAGGGTACACCATCCAACTCCTAGGCTGGACCGCTTCAACTGGATCAGTGGTGCCCCCAGCAGAGGCGGCACAACACTGTGCTCACAGACAAAGCAGGCTGCCATATGCATTCCAGCCACACAGAAGCCAGCTCCAAGCCAAAAGCTCAAGTGCCATATTTTATGATTCCCCCTTTGGTGGCTGGACACATAACAATACCGTATCTTCTGTAATTAAAGTCAGCGCTCAGGGCAGCAGAGTATTGCACACCAGAGGGACACCAGCTCATACTGGGGATGACATCAAAGGAAGAAACAGAAACGGAAGAAGAGGAAACAGGGATGGGATTATTGGGTTTAAAAAGAAAGGGCATGGTTAGAGACAGACGGATTTATCTGATTATCGAAAAATTAGGAATGTAACATTGATTTAGATCTTAGAAAATGGCTGGAACAAAAAACATGGAAACTTAAAATTGTTCTACTGATGTCCATCTACATAATGTGCTGGAAATGACTACGTGAATTCTTTACAGGATAACAAGCCCAATCTTGGAAAACCAAGAATTCCTCCTAGCGAACCCTGAACAGAGAATCCACCCTACGTGTGGCTTCTTCTTTGTTCCAACCTCCACTACTGGGGACAATCTCTCTATACATCCCACCACTCCTACAACTCCCTTACCACAGTATCTCTAATCCTTAACTAAAAGGAACGATGACAAACTGCACTAGGGTAGGCTCACTGAGTCATCAGTTTTTTTCATGTTTCCATTAAGGATCCATCTAAGCCAGACAATTCATATATCTTTCATAATGATACCCAATCAACACTTAGATTCACCTTCAAACCCTATTCACTAGGCTTCTATGCTAAAGATAAAGCATATAACAATGATACTGTTTCCTTGTATTTTAATGATAACGAAGGGATTTCTTTCCTTAAAAAGAAAAGGAATTTTATAGTACTGAGTGAGCAATGTGTCTCTTAATTTTAGGTTTGTATCCACTTTCCCACAAGATTTAAAAAAATCCACTTGATCATCTATTTCCTTGACTATCTCAGCACTGATATTTATTCTCAAGCAGCAAGAACAGAAAATCTGGGGTTGGAAATGTTAAGTAAACATAACCAGCCAAAAAATAACCAATTCAAAATATCAGATACTCTGTGAAAGGAGCTGCATCCATAGGAGAGGATTTCTGATTAACAAAAGCTATCATTTAAAAAATAACACTGCTACTGTTTTGGCCTTAAGGTCCTCAGTGACATGCTTTTGTTTTAAGAAGGGGGATAACAGTAAAACCAATCAGCTTCCTGAACCTTCAAATGGGAAGACCTACAGACACCAAAAAAACCCACCTTCGTCTTGAATACAGCTGATAACTCTGTTTTGTTGACAAGTGGGAGGTTTTTGACAGACGAAAAAAGACAAGGAAAATGGTGGGAGAATAAATATGAGCTACCTCTATGGATCCTCTAAAAGTAAATCTTAAAAATAATATCATTAAAAAATAATTTAAATGGTAAAACATTTTAAATCAGATTAAATTAATAGTACAAAGCTCACAAGTGCAAAAGCAGATAGTGGAAATACACACCTGAGACATGTCTCTACTAGTCTGCTAAGCAAGACCAGACTGACTTATAATTTACTTGTGGGAGGGAAGCAAGACTTGATATAGTTTGCAGACACACATGAGATTCAGAAGTCCATTCTTTGAAAATTAACTTAATTTTATATCTCTAAACTGTTAATAAAAAGGCATATTATGCCTAAACAGCCAATTTATTAAAAACAGAATGTAGAAAAAATTAGTGACTGAATATATTTTGCCGATTTATCATTCATTAAAAATAAAATAATGTCTTTCTTTCTACAGATTTAAACTTCCCTTTACTCTCAGAAAATGACAATGATGTGAGAGACTGGGATGAAATTTAGGATGAAGAGAACGAAGAACAACAGGGAGACAGAAACCGCGTCCGAAAAGCTTTTCTAAGGATTCAGGAAGGAAGCTGCAGATGGTCCTACAGTAGCAGAAAATTCCTTTCACAACTAAGAGTATTTTTGAGAGCATCCTAATTTCCTCAATTCCTCAACTGGGGGGAGGTAACAATTCATGGTTCTTTAGCTTTATTTTGAGATTTAGTAGTTCCAGATTTAAAAAAACAAAAACAAAAACAAGTATCCCGCTCTCCCCACCTTTTAATACTTGTTGGAATGTTTCGATTTTAGTAGCTAAGGCTTAATACAAAATTTAAAATTATAACCCATGTTCTTCGTACAGAAATATGACTAGGGATGAAACCGTCACTGGAGCTGCTGTGATGGCTGTATCTACATGCTAACCTGGACTGTATCCAGCAACTTGTCATCTTCCAGTGTCATCCAGTGCATGATTTTAATAAGTCCATACTGAAGAGTTTAAAAGAAAGTCAGACAAATATATCTCTAAAGGTTTTAGATACTTCTACTGAAAAAGGCATTTAACAACTTGTTCCCCTGGAGAAAAACTTAACCAGGTTCATGATTATCTAAGATTCCTGAGAACACTTGTATTTGAGCTCAACTCTGTGCCTAAAATCTGGAATTGAAGGAAACACCCACTTGAAAAAGATGAAGTGGGAAAGAAAGACTGTTATTTGCCTGCTTCCCAACAAACAGCTTCAGCTAATAGTTAAAAATACCTCTTTACAAGTATCTCCTAATATGAGACACTAACAGTAATCAAACCATCGTTTTTAGATTTCTAAATTTTTTTTCCAAACAAGGGAAGAAAAAGTCACAAATGACTTCTGTACAGTAAATATAAAACAAAACTCAGCATTTGAACAATTTAAAGCAAATCAGCACTTTCTGGCTAGAAATGACTTTTCAGCTTATAAATCACTATAATTTTTAGCTTCAAAATTTTATGTGACAAAAAATAATTAAGGAATTGAAAGACTGAGAGGGCCCCTGAGAAACCAGCTGATGCCTCTTACTTGCTTTAAGGAATGACCACATCAGCAGTGGAATGGAGAGTGCCAGGTGGCCTAGGAAGACAGGCTTTCATCACATTATTAAAGAACATGTTGAAAATATTTTAGGGCCTGTACATGAGCACACTCATGTTTCTGGTTCTTCCCCTTTTTTTGGAAAGAAAGAAAAAGTACTCCCCAGGGTCCATTACATAGGCACAACAGACACTTCTTTGAATTCTCCTGGATAAAGTTGGGGAGACCCTATTATCAAAATGATCTGAACACCAAAAAGCACAAGATGGAAAAAATATTTTTAAACTGTTTTTCAAAAAATAAAAGTAGAATAGGAAAAAACTTCAAATTCGAGAAACCATTTCATATGGAATGGACATTAGCAATTAATAAATACCTGTATTTTATTTGTCTGAAGCAGACATGACATTATTTAAAAATAGACTGTTTAATCACAGATGAAGCAGAATGAGATGCTTGTTAGTATAAGCTCAAAGGCAAACAGTTAGTCCATCAAGTTAGTGAGCTCTGTACCTTCTCCTATGAATGGGAGGTCTCCTGACAACATCCCCAAGAACTCGCATTGAACTGAAAATGAATGGTGGAAGAGGTCAGTGTCGAGTTGAAATAAAATGGATACAAATGCATGAAACATACAGACATCACACTGGGAAGAGACACAATCGCCAAAGAGAAATAGTTCAGGGAGTAAGGGAATGAAAGAATGTGGAATCAGGAAAATATCATGACCAAAAAGGCCTGATAATTTCTGAGAAGGGCTACTTTGCTCCCTCCTTGCTCCAAGGAGTTAATCAGGTGACCAAGAATGAGGTTTATTCAATTATAAAAGTAAAAGGATTTTTAAAAAAGGCCATTCAAAACTTTAAAGCTTTTCTTAAGACTCTACAATTCAGGTTACACTATATGCAGATAATACTATAAGAATTAGTCAAACTAATTAAAGTGAACCCTAACTCTCATTCCATTATCTCCAGAGGTATTGGGACAGGGGTGCTAAGCAATCCTTAATGATAAACTCAAACAGGAGATTCCATGGTATCACATAGGTTGAAAATATAAACAATTTAGGTGATACGGTTCTAATCTTAGCTCAGTCCTAAAATCACCATGTAATCTTGGGCAAAATCATTTAATCTGAGCTTCAATTTCCTCATTGGAGCTACATGACCCATAAAGTCACATCTAGCTCCGAAATCAAAGTCATGGCAAAGGGATCCATAGTGGTTTATAAAGGAAAACAGATTATATATAAAATAGATCCTCATTTCTCAATGTTGTCATCATCTAAGACAAGTATATCCTGTCAAGAAGCTTCTCTTGCTTCAGGAAGGGAATTCTGGCTGTAGGGATCATTCCCCCAACCTTATTTTTTCTTGTGGTGTGAATGCTTAAAAAAAAAAAAAAAAAAAAAAAGTACAGCTTGAATAAAGCTGGGAAGGAAAGTTTTTAGAAACTGCTTTTTACATAATCTAGGATTTCAAATATATATAAAAACTGCCCATCAGATAAAGCAACCGCTTATTTTTAAGCTTAGCATCCTGAACTCCACCCCAGAATAATATGGAGTCGTAGAAAGAGCGCCTGACCAGGAAACTGGAAACCTGGATCCCACTGACCTTGGGTAAATGATATAAACTACCTGCAGAGTCTCATCTGCAAAAATGGGGTTAATCCCACCTGACTCATGAAGAGGTTGCAAAATTACATGAGACAATGTGTTATTAAAAAAATCTGAAAAGGGTAGCAAGTCAGGAAGGTGTAAGGTATGATGAAGGCAGGGACTTTGTTCACCTCTGGGTCTCCAGAACGTAGAAATGCTTGACATGCAGGCGGTGCTTAATATATGTTGGCCGAATAAAAGAATAAATGAGTGAGTGAATGTGATCAGATTACATGTACTTATAGCTATGAGCCAAAATATTAGGAGGTCAAGGAATTTTTAAAAAGCAAACAAACCAATAACTGCTGCCGGTGAACCGTTTACATCAATTGTTTTACAACTGTCAGCCTCCTCCCTTGGCTGCTTGTCCTCATTAAGAAAGCAGCTTTGGAGCAGGCACACCTTTGTACATACAGTAGGCATCATGGCACTTGTTCTTTACACTTAAAGCCATCTGCTTAAATTCATCTAGGCAGCCAATGGTCAGAAGCCAATCCAACTTTTCTTATAGCCTGCTTCCAAACTGAAGGTATGAGACTGGGTGGCACTTACAAGAGAGCCCCAAGACTGAGTGATACATGGAAAAATAGCAACAATTGAATGATTATTATGATCTCTTAAGGATTAAACACTGGTAATTTAGACTTCATCAAAACTCTCCGCACTAGAAACAGATGGCAATTTCTATGAAGCACTGTGAAGACTTAGATGTGTTGAGACTGTAAGAGTTCATGTTTATTTCTTAATTCAAAATTGACATGAAACTATTCCCTCCAAATTTTCTAATCTCTGAATTTCATGAACAAATCTGGCCTGAACAAATGCTACCATTTATTAAACACCCACGTGACTGACATATTTCACTTGTAATCTTTATTATTACAAATATTCTGAAAGGCAGGTGTTTTACAGATGAGAAAGTTAAAGCTCAGAAGGGTCAAGTAATTTGCCAAGGTTATCCACATAGTAAGTTATAGAGCTAGAGTTTGAACACAGATTTTCCTGATTCCAAAGCCTATATTCTTTCTTCTATACCATGGTGTCTCCTAAGATCTTTTACTAATAATAACACCAAATCAAAAGCAAGCAGACACTGAGAGACTAGACAAACAGCCTGCCGTCTCACCTCCGCTGGTTCATTTCTGCGTCACTGGCTGCATTCTTCCCAGGACCCCAGCTGTGCCTCCGGAAAGGGGACAGAGAGCGCATAGAGCTCCTTAGGACAGAGCAGTTCGCAGGCACTTCGGTGATGCTGTCCATCTCCTCCTCTTCCATCTCACCTGAGCCAGCAGGCTCACTCTCACTCTCTCGACCCTCAGCTCCCACCCCATGGTTGTAGAAACCATCAAGACATTGTTGGTCTCTGGACCTGTTCAAATTTGAAATCTGGGGGAGGGACACATCACTGCCATGAGAAGAATGTCGATCCAAGGATGCTGTGTCATCGGTGGAGGAACTGGATCCAGTGATATCACAGGCCAACTGTTCTTCCTCAGGCTGTAATGGAGAGAAAGCACATATGGTTGGAAATGGCAGGACCAAGCAGACAGCTCTCTGTTATTCCCCATCGAGCCAATGCCTTTACAGTGGGTAGGACAGGCAAGATCACAGTTGGCTTCAAACAGATTTCTTTCTTAAAGCATGATCACAGATGGATTCAAACAGCCTCCAGTAAAGGTAGGGTCAAGGTCTATGCTCTTTTTACCCTTTTACTAGAGGTGCTAGATGGGAAGTACATCATTTTCCCTTTCTTACAGAGGAACAGATCTAATACAAGTCAGTTTTTTTCAGTCAATACCATCAACTGAAATGAAGGGAAACTATGTCTCTGAGGTTTCTGCTTATGAAAACTCTAAATTCATACCATATAAAGTTTAGGTTTTTTTGGTTTTGTTTTGTTTACAAGCCTTAACTAAAAAAAGGTAGTGTGCTTGGCTACGACAGTGATATACTGAAGTTTATATTCCAAAAGCAAGTCTAATTGTTTTCAGTAGCATTTTGAAAAATGCAGAAGAGCTTATTATCCCACCTAAAGTCTGCCACAAATGCCCAAATTGTGGCCACGAACACCTAAATGCAAGAAATCTATCCCCTTTTTTCCTTTAACTGAGTACTGGCTGAGTTTTATCGAGTCAAACTGTACATAAAATCATCAGTCCTGGCAATGCAGCCTTTGATAAATTGATGATGCGCTTTCCCTGGCCAACTTCTAGAGCCTAACAGGAATTGTGCCATTTGGATCCCAGTGGCCTGACATTCTCTACGTGCTGAAAGACACCAGAACACATAATTTGATGGGTGAGGGAAAGGTAAGCGTCATGGCATTCAAAAAATAAATTTATCCAAAAGATAAGTAAAGTGTCTAAAAAGACACACGCTCACATTCTGAGTTACAGATGTGGGCACTGTACTATCTTAATACCTTTATTTTGCGTTCTTATGGGATAGGGAGCAGGGAATAGAGAAAGGTATTCTCTGATTTTTTTTTTTCCCCTTCACAGTATTTCCATAATTAGTCAGTCTACTCAGTTTTAATTAGGAGTAAAGAAACTTACAGTTCTTCAAGAAAGATTTTAAAAATTATGGAAACTAATGAGCCCTGTTAGCTTTGAAACAGAAAACAACTCCCATACTAAAGGGAGTGCCACTTTAAAGGCTTAACATAACACTTCAAAAGCACTCTACCTTCTGAAAGCATTCTTTATACCGCTGGGGCTGGATCTCACAAGCTCATATGAGCTTTTTTTTCCCACCCTGTAGAATCCAGTTTCCTACGTTAATTGCTCTTTAAACGATGAGTGAGGGAAAGATGAGAGGGGACCATTGGACAGTCAGAAATCTGAGGCCCAGACTGTCTCCTGGGCTCCCCCACCCCCCCAAGTACAGGAGAAGCAAGATTTGAACGGAGGTTGATTTCAACTTTTAAACTGCCCTGTTCTGTTATCTTAAAAAAAAGAAAACCAACCCTGTAAGGATAAGATCACCTTAAAAAAAAAAAACCACCCTGTAAGGATAAGATCTCAAAGTCAATATCAGAAAAGTCCTCAGTGTTCCCTTCACTGGGCCACACTGTAAAATAAAACTATATGCTTTACCAAGTAGATTCTAAAACAGGGTAGGTCTTGTTTTAAAATAAAATTATCGATGACTCCTTTTAAGTTAGTGAGGATTGACCTGGACATCCTAAAGTTTCTATTCCTGGGGCCACTCTCCACAGAAAGGGAGACTATAAATGGTCATGAATACCAACTTTAGAATACACTTTTAGGATGTCTTAGCTTTTTCACTGTACTGTGTTGAATAGTAGTGTCCTCCTCAAATTCACATCCTTTTCGGAATGTGACCTTATTTGGTTGAGTCTTTGCAAATGTTATTAGTTAAGATGAGGTCATATTACACTAGAGTGGTTCGTGAATCCAAAAGGAGTAGTGTACTTATAAGCAGAGACAGCAGCCCCTCTGATACATTGCTTTTAGGACCTCCTGCCTCCAGAACTATGAAAGAATAAATTTATATTGTTTCAAGCCACCAAATTTGTGGTAATTGGTTACAGCAGCCCCGGGAAACTAAAGCTGCCTAAAGCTGCCTAAAGCTGCCTAAATGTCTAATTCTCCAAACAATACCAAGGGACAAGCAGAATGGGCATCAAAAAAGCAAAATGTGTGACGAGCCTGTTTTAAAACACACAGGCAAGGCTTCAAAAGATATGAAAGCTTTTGAGCTGAAGTTTCCATTTATCACACATTCTTTGTACAAGTTAGCTCTTCCCAGTGTGAAAATGACTTGTAGATGGTAGAATAGGTATTTCTCTGTAAAAAGGAGAAATCTGCCTAGCATACAGCCTCAACATAGCCTTGTTCCCTGTGTGTGCTATGGCATTTCTTGGTGTGTGCTTTTAACTCTGATTTTTTAAAAAACAAAAAACACAAAATAAAAGATCTGGGAGTTTTTTCATAGTAACACGTGATTTCTTTAGCCTTGCATTCCTGATCCTGATTTAAGAATTAGGTTCACACAGTATAATATTCCTACACTCAAGTATTTTTGTGAGCTAGCAGTTATTATCTGAAAAGGGAAAAATAGGACAAATTCAGATATTAAGACTGAGCTCATTTATTAAGTACTGAGGCAAATGGTTTTAACTTTAGATTGAATCTAAAGAAGGCTCTAAACTACTTTTTTCCAAGTTTTTTTTAGCGTTCTCAAAAGAATTTCCCAACTTCATCACATCTTTACACTACCTTTGCAGACTAGAAAGTAGTCAGTGGTGTAATGAGAACTCAAACCCGGAGTATGGTCGTAGCCTTTCTATAGCTAGGTATGTGTCTATGGATAAGTCACATGATGATCTTTAGATCTAAAGGTTAGAAATTAATATAAGGTCTGTTCAAAAGTATTGTCCATTTAAATCATGGATAACAGAGGAAGGAAGGAAAGCAGGTTTTTAAAACTTTTGAACTGTTTTTGCAATGTTCCCTTTCCAGTCCCTGAATTTGTTAGTGCTAAAGTTCTTAGAGATATCTGCCAAATAACAGATGTGAGAACTACTACTTCCACCATTTTCCTCCCTCCTCAAAAAAGTACCAGATCTTGGGGGATGCTGTTTCTTCATTTATATATATTAGAAAGGGAAAAAAATTATGGCTTCTGACACAGACAGAATGTTCCACGCCTAATATTTGAAGCTCCTCTTAAGAGTTTTTGAGTTATGTGTCAGTCTTTCTTCAGAGAGGTCTTTTCTCTTAAAATGTCTGCTAATTAAACGACTTTCAAGACTTAGGAAATTATTCCTGATTGTCTGGAGGAATGGTGCCATGGGATCAGTTAAACTAACACATTTTTTAAAACTTAGTTTTGAATCCACGTAAATCAAATGTACTAGTTAAACTGATCCCATGGTGCCATTCCTCCAGACAATCAGGAATAATATCCCAAGTCCCATATATATATATATATATATATATATGTAATATAAATATATATTTATATGAATACTTACGCATTTATATATAAATATATATAAGAATGAAAATATATGTATATATATTTTTTCATTCTTATAAACAAATGGCCAAAACACAATTGTGATGAGTATTAAGACTGGGTTTGGGCAGAGAAGTAGAAGAGATGTTAAAAGGCGGAAACAGGAGAGAAGGGGTGGTTGGGAGTCACGTATGTATGCGAGAAAGCAAGCATACTAGGGACACTAAGACCAAGTCTGTACCTGAGACTGACACACAAATCCTTCCTCTCTTGAGTTTTCATAATTGGTTTCCCTCCTGCATATAGGAGAATGGGAACACACACAAAAAACTATCATCTCTACCATCAGCTTCTCTCTCCTTGGGGATTATAAAATTTTGAAAATCTGCAAATGGTTATCAGGCTAGAAAAACCCAACAGGCATCAGAGGGAATGCCCTCTGAGCACTACAAAGGTGTGAGAGTGGCTGGTCTTTCCAACGCTAGCCTTACACAGACAGTTCTGGCTTCAGGGCCAGGGGCTGAATCCAACAGAGTGACCCAAGGATACTTGGGTTTTGCTTAATTTAAGGCCAAATAAACTAGGGAGAATGAAATTACAAAATAATTACATAAATAAAAGTTAATGTAAAAGTCCAAAACAAATGATGATGTTTATATAAAGCTTGAGAGAATCTATTACTTAAATATATGTGCAGTATAACTATCATATAAATTTGAATAATAATTATTTACTGGATACTCACCATGTGTGGGGCTCTATACTAAGTGATTTCGATGTATGATTTCTTTTAATCCTCACAACTACTTGATTTAGTAGCTATTCTTATTCCCATTTTATAGATGAGAAAACTGAAGCTCAGTGAGGTTACATAATAAACTCAAGTTTCTAATTTAACTGATCTGGAGTAAGGACCACACTTTTTTTCTTTGTCTTTGTCTTGGTCCCTTCTTCTTCTTCTTCTTCTTCAAGCTCTCCAGGTGATCCTAGGTACAGCTAGGATTCAATCCTATTGCTAAAAACTACAGAGCTGTTACTGCAGCTGGGGGCAGACAAATCAATAACAAGATAGGACACAGGTAGCAATAACTATAAAAATGTGATAAGTTACACTTCATCAAAATTTTAAAAATTCAGTTCATCAAGACAGCATTATCAAAGTGAACAGGCAGCCATAGAGTGGAAGAAAATATTTTCAAAACATAAATCTAACAAAGGACTGGTATCCAGGATACATATATAGAATTTCTACTTCTCAACAACAAAAAGACAAATGATCTAATTTTTTTAATGGGCAAAAGAGATGAACAGACATTCCATAAAGGAAGATACACACAAGTGGCCAATAAACATATGAAAATGTGTTTAACATAATCATTAGGTGTCAAGGAAAAGCAAATCAGAAACATAGTGAGATACCACTACATGCACACCAGAAATGTTAAAGTCAAAGCAAAACAAAACAATTATACATGTTGGTAAGGACGTGGTGCCACTATAATTCTCATTCTTGCTGTTGAGAATAAAAAATGGTACAGCCACTTTGGAAAAAAGTCTGGCAATTTCTTATAAAACTAAACCTACACTTACAATATGATCCAGAAATTCCACTCCTGGGTATTTATCTAAGAGGAATGATAATATTTATATTTCATTTATATGGAGTTCTGAAATAAGAAAAATTAACCTGTGGTAGAAAAAAATTACAACAGTTGCTGTCTCTAGTGGGTTAGAGAGGAGACAAACTGGGAAGGGGCATGAGAAAACTTTCCAAAGTGATATATCCTTATGGGGGTTTAGGTTACAAAGATGGGTGACTGCATTAATCAAAGGTCACTGAGGTACAGCTGTTATGGAAAACAGTATGGAGGTTCCTCAAAAAATTAAAGGCAGGACTAACTGCCATATATGATCCAGCAATCCCACATCTGGGTATATACCCAAAGGAAATAAAGTCACTGTCTTGAAGAGATATGTGCACTCCCATGTTCAAAGCAGCATTATTGACAGTAGCCAACATATGGAAATATCCTAAGTGTCCACTGACAGATGAGTGGATATAGAATTATTCAGCCTTGAAAAAGAAGGAAATCCTGCCATTTGCGATAACATGGATGCATCTTGAGGGCATCACGCTAAGTGAAATAAGCCACAGAAAGACAAATACTGCACAATCTCACTTAAATGTGAAATCTAAAAATGTCAAACTCATAGTAACAGGGAGTATAATGGTGGTTACCGGGGGCTGGAGGGGTGGGGGAAATGGGAAGATGTTAGTCAAAGGGAACATACTTTCAGTTATGAGATGAGTAAGTTCTGGAGACCTAATATACACCATGGTCACTATAGTTAATAATAAGGTACGGTATCCTTGAAATCTGCCAAGAAAGTAAATCTCAAGTGTTTTCACCACACACATAAAAAGTAACTATGTGAGGTGACAGATATGTTAGTTAGCCTGATTGTGGTAATCACTTCACAATGTATGTATGTATATAAGTATTATATATATGTGTGTTTATTTATATATATAAAAACAACATGTCATACACCTCAAATATGTATGATTTTTATTTGTCAATTATAACTCAATAAAGTTGGGGGGGGAGTCATTGAATGGTACTCTTGAGACTGCATACTTCATTGTATGTAAATTTTATAAAAAAACAACAACCCTATAAACAAATACTGAATTCTAAGCATTTAGGGGGGAAGTGTATTGATATCTGTAAGTTATTTTGAAGTGCATCAAAGAAATTAGATGAACTGGTGGGTGGAAGAATGAGAGACAGATGCATAACTATGTAACAAAGCAAATATAATAAAAAGTTAATTGCAGAATTTAGGTGGTGGATGTTCACTGCACAATTCTTCTAACTTTTCTGTTTCAGAATTTTTAAAATAAAATGTTGGGGAAAAAAATGCCTGATTGGCTTTCTTAACCAGCGTTACACCATATAGGTATGATATAGATATGTATATAGAGAGGTGTAAACATTATATACACTTATATACATAGAAATATAGAAATAGCTATGCAGTTTATATCTTATTACTACACCTGAAGGAATCATGCTTAATATTGCCAAAATACTAGTCCTTTAATTTTCATTCATTTGCTCGTCAAATACTTATAAATTATTATCTATTATATTATACACAGGGCACTCTGCCATGTGCCTTGAAAATAAAAGCTCATATTTTAAAATCCTAATGTATGCCAATCACTTAATCCATTTATGTGCAATACTTTATTTAAGTATCTGATGGCAAGCATCAGCCCTGCTTCACAGTTCTGAAATTATAATAATTTCAATACTTATGCATAAGTGATTATAGTTTTTCTAATTTGGATTCTGTAAACATATTTACTTTTATCTCTAAAAGTTTAAAATAAAAGGTAAATTTTTGGCTTGGTGTTGAAGTACTTGAGAGCAAACTACAGCATATGAAATAAAGGGTTTTCCTTTAAGGGTTAGCATCTTAGGGGAGTTACTTTGATTTTCTTAATCAATTGTGGCTATGTCTTATAACTTGGAGGAAAAAACAAGGTGTAAGGGCTTTACTTTATCTCTGGGAAAAGAGGAAGCAACTATTAGTATTTTCTGTGGCCTTCAATTATCCTTCTTAGCTAGTGCCAGAAAGCATCCGAGGATTTCTTCTCACATTAAAAACAAAATTTAAATTTTATGCTGTTGATCTATGGAAAAGAAAGAACTTAGAAACGAGCAAATATCCATAAGAATAAACATGAAGCTCGCAACACTCACCAAAGAGTCATACTTGCCAGGAGGCAGGCATACTGAGTGGAAACATAAGATTAAGTGGAAAGTTCTGACAAACGCCGCAGGCTAATGTTAAAGAGACCTCTGTTAAGGCCAGAGTCACACAAGTGGCTGCAGGAAGTGACCTAACGCACCACTCATGGTTCGCAGAAAAGGATGTTGCAATGCCTTGCCTACAGATTATTTTTTAGAGAAGGGAGAGTGGGAGGGCTGGAGCCTGAGAAGAAACTCTGGGACAGTCTGATGTTTCACAGTACATGTTGTGTGGATGACCACAGAGGAAGGCTTTTAAGGAAGTAGATGATGGCCTGTCTGCCACTGCCATGCTTCTATATAAAGCACTGGTTATTAATGCAGGTGTCTGGAGGTTGAGAGCAAAATAACAGAAAATGAACAGATTTCAGAGTTAGGGATAGGTACAAATCTCAATTTTGTTACTTACCAGCTGAGTAATTTTGAGTAAACTTCTTTACCAATCAGAGCCTCTATTTCCTCAGGAGTATAATGAAGATAAGACCACCCACCTTGCAGGGTTGCTGGGAGCATGAAATGTGATCACATATGTAAAAAATTCTGTTCAGTGCCTAGTATAAAGTAAGCATCTTGTACACATGAGTCTGTCTGTTTCCTTTTCCTTTCACATGTAAACCCTTGGTTTTATGAATGCTAGAGAAAACATTATTGCAAAACCTCTCTGTCACTAACAACCGTGGTAGAGCAGAGACACTAAGAGGAAGGACCCTCCAAATCTCGCCCCAGGCCATCAGACATTCTTCTGTCAGCATGAAGAGGTGAAAGTGCATCGCCATTTCTAGACTTCCTGAGGCACCCCAGTATGAAATGTTGGTAAAAGTTTATTCAGAGATATGCTGCAACCTTTAAAAATTTTATCTGTCCAGTCATCCTGAAAAAACTGCCAAATCTAGCACTGGCCATTTGTATGAACAATCTCCTAAGTGCTTTTGGCAGTTTGAATAATTAGGTAAAATGTAGTAAATTCTAATTCTCCTTAGCTAGGAAAATCATTCAATTTAGTAACCAGAAATAACTATCATTCTGCAGAGATGGTAACACCCAGGGCAAGCTGTCACGCACCTAGGAGGTTCAAGCAATTATTTCTTAACGGAGACTTTGCAATTTGTTAAAAATTTCTTACTAAGAAAATTTTCACACATATATA
This sequence comes from Eubalaena glacialis, assembly GCF_028564815.1. Taxonomy (NCBI): domain Eukaryota; kingdom Metazoa; phylum Chordata; class Mammalia; order Artiodactyla; family Balaenidae; genus Eubalaena; species Eubalaena glacialis. The sequence continues at coordinate 42,489,459 of NC_083717.1, forward strand.
AATGTTTAACAAATCCTCATGCATCCATGACCCAGCTTCAGTGATTACTGATGACTGTTTTAAAGCTGGAACTTAGAGATATTATCTAATCTATTTATCTCGGACAAAAGCAATACATTTTTAAAGACATGCACCTTTGGAATGGTATTCCCCTTGGGGGGAGGCAGACACTTTAGGAGTCCTTACAATGAAAACCTCAAAATCACAGTGGAAATTACCTAAATTCTGTTAGTTAAAAAAAAAAGAAGATCATATTGGGGTCCCTCTCCCTAAATAACTTCAGAGAAGGACAGATCCTCCAAGTTGTGTGGACTTTTTACTTTACAGAATTCCTTCTATGAGTAAACAATTCCATGAGTCTTTCCAAGGCCCTCTGGAAGACAATAACCACAAGGAAAAGGAACGAGGAAAAGGGCGAGGGGAGGCCAAGCGGGCATATGAGAGCCGCTGAGCAAAAATGAAGGGAAAGTGAAAGTAAATGCACAGAGGCTTAAATACATTCCAGACCAGAGTCCCAGAACGGTAAGCCCAGAACGGTAAGCCTTCTTCTAGCGTAACTTTTAAACCCAGCATCATCACGCTGCCTTGGAGAACCTAATCAACCACTAACCCAACTGCTCTCATCACTTCTCCAAAGTCATCGTGAACCCGCACAAAGGTGTCTGCACAGCTGCCTTGTTTCTGCCCCCTCAACCACTCTCTATTATAAAGACAAGCACTTGTGGCATATAACTGAGTACCATTTGCTGATCCTGCTGTGGGAAAGGCCTCTATTCTTCTTAGGAGACAAAACCAACCTTGCTGCAGCTAGATACAAACATAAGCAAAAGAAAGCAACCCCCCCACCCCCACCACTCTCTTAGAGCCTCAAATTATATGAAAACACGAGGTGATGCATGTAGATGGGCTTGGCTTTTCACTAGTGAGAAAGCTTGGATTCCTGAGCAGAGCTCTAGAAACTTCCAATGAAGCAGGCTCGATGAGGACGGGTGACATCACCAAGCTCAGCAGCGAGCTTCAGGCCTAAACACATTAATCAGAAGGCTCTGTGGTTAGTTTATACACATGACGTCATACAGTCTGAGCTGTGGTTCCTTCCTGCCCCCTGAGAAGTATTCACTGTCATCTGATTTAATTCACATTAAAGGAACTTCCATTTCTTTAGGCTTCAATGTGAGCTTCAAAACCTGCACGTAACCAGCCATGATTCTACAGAAAATAAAGTGGCCAAGGCCTCTTTCTAAGGCCTGGCAACCTGGAGCTTCATTCTCTGAAAGGGAGCATTTACACTTCTCTAAGACCTGAAGAGAAGCCCTGTAAGGCTAGTAGGAGTCACATCTGTCTAGCAGGAGTCACACACTGAGGCCAACAGTACCTTGGAGAAGATAATGCTGTCCACTTCTTCACTGGGTGAGTGGAAGAGGTCAGAATCACTCCCAGATTCTCCTTTAAGGACACCTTGTTTTGAGGCACACTCTCTGCCCAATCCAACATCCAGGAAGTTATCACATTCTGAAAAAGAAAATTTATTCAACCACTGCTTTAAAAAAAAAATCAGTTTCTTTTCATTCCAGCCTTTTAAATCAACCAACTGATCAATCTCCCTCCCTCCTCATACTAAGAAGCTGTAAAGGACACAGTCGAATTAGTAGCTTTCAATTCTCAGTTGATACAGTTACTACAGGACAACCATGAGTTTGTCATGTAAACCACAGGTACAGAAAGATAAAACGATGATTTAGAACCATAATTCCACCTATGTATTTAAATAATGATCTTTTCCTCCCGGTAGTTACAGAATTTATTTCTTTTGCTACCAAAATCAGAAGTTCCTTATTAGGAAACTATGTGATAGGGTTTGTGGGCAATTTCTGTTTTGAGACTTAAGTTCTTTCTGGAAACTTGTTACTTTATAAAAATACCGAGATAAAAGACAAAGGGGGAGCATAACTAATAAAACGTATCAGTGTATTAAACTCACGGGTTCTATTAAGCAAGACCAGAAATATAACTATTTAAATTCTCCTACCTTAAATAGATCTGACATTGGATGAATAATGTGATGAAGAAAAACATATAATCTAGAATCTGTTTTCAGTTCAACAACTAGGATATGGACTCTGGTGAACCAGACAGAGGGGGCCTTGATAGAAATATTACATTGGTACATCTAGGGATTCTAAAGATCTGTATGCTTAAATTAGCAAAGTATTTAACCCATTCTCTTCTTTAACTCTGTAAACAAAAAGGACATGTGACCTGATAACAGCAGATAAAAATATCTCTATGTACATAGTGAAACCAAGAAAGATATCAACCTCCTTCAAGAAGTTTTGAAGAATGAAGCGTTTCCATTCTAGTTAGCATTATGCATGATTTGGAAAAACATACGTATGTTTATCAAACCTGCAGGTGATACTAAGTGATGAGGGACAGAGTAGATAACCTGGCTACCTAGCAGTTCATGAGAACTCTACCTGGAGGTTTTGCTTGAAAGCAAATTCAAGAGGAGTTGACAATACAAGGTTATGGCAAAACAAACAGAAATACTAATAGTTTTAGGCTCTATTAATAGACAGTGCACCCAAATCCAAAATGGGGACAGTCTGGCCAGTATGTGCCACCAACACTGCACCTATACGGTTGTGTTTGTTCCTAAATATTGATAAATTAAATTAAAACACTGATAAACAAAAATGCATGCATGGTAATGAGGTCACCATGAGTGGAAACACCTGAGATACATTCAGGTTGCAGAGGAGCTTGAAGAAAATGTGTCTGAGGATGGCTGCAGATTTGCCCTGTGCCATTCAGGAGGGAGAACAAAGTCCGCCAAGTGGAAGCCAGAGCTTCACTATAACGGGGCTTCGGGCCATAGGCTGGCAGCCTTATAAAGTCATGAGGCTTGTTCACCAGAAGGGCTGGAGCAAAGGTTGAGTGACCGTGGCAAGACATTTCAAAAAAGCTGTCTGCGCAGAAGTGGAAGTGGAGACTGAACTAGACGACCCCTAATGTCTCTTTTAATTCTTACAGTCTATGCTTAGACAATAAATGTGTGTGTGTGTGTGTGTGTGTGTGTACAGGTCTGTGTTCAGAGATAATGAGAAGAGGAAGTTTTTCTTATCTAAATTAACTAATAATTGATCATCAATAAATAAATAATTTGCCCTGCATTAGCCAGGAATCTTAGAGGAAGGGTCAAAGAGGCACTGCACTGATACAGGTCATGAATCACTTGTCAATAAAATTACCTTTTCTATTAGTTAGGCATAACTAATAGAAAGGTACTGGGAATTATCCAAATAAAAAGAGATGTCTAATGTTTGTGTGTATGTGGTGGGGGGGAGTATTTTACAATTTTGTAGTAGAAATGAATATATTAAGAGGTAATTTCAACACAGAAGTACAGAAAGGATGCCATAGGAATAGGTACTGGGAATTATCCAAATAAAAAGAGATGTCTAATGTTTGTGTGTATGTGGTGGGGGGGAGTAGTTTACAATTTTGTAGTAGAAATGAATATATTAAGAGGTAATTTCAACACAGAAGTACAGAAAGGATGCCATAGGAATAGAGGCACGGCCCACAGATCAATCTGAAAATGTTTCAGTTAAAGAAAAAATTACCTTGGTCCATTTCAGTCTTGGTCCAAACTATTTCTGAGTGTGTTAGTTAATGGGAATAGCCTTGCCTTTCAAAGACTGGAAATCATGGGGATTCTGGAGTTCTGGTCCCTTTTTTCCCACATCCCAGAGTATGTACTAACTTAGGTGGAGCTGGTGGCTGTGATTTTTCTACTTGTTCCCCCCACACCTTTTCCCCACTTGGAAAAATCAAAAACTCCACTCCATGGTTGAGGGGAAAATAGGGGGACTGGCCAAGGAAAGAAAGGGCTGCCGCAGCAACTATGCTAAGGTGCTAGCTGTCCAGCTGGCAGTCAAACAGACCACATCCCAATTCCAGACCTGGGAAACAGAGCAGCTCAAGACATTCTAATGGAAAATCCACGGGGAAGATCCAGACTCAGCCCTGGTAGGAATACCTCACCCAGAAAATAAATCCAAGCCAGCACTACAAGGGACCACAAACCAAGTCTGGGATGAGAATCTGCTGCTGTGATACAATGTTGGTTGGTGAGCTGGGGGGAAGGGAAGACTATGAAAACAAAGAACAAGGGAGAGAAAAGGACCTTAAGCCATTATGAAACCCCACAAATGGAAGTGTGGGGGACCCTAAGGCAGAGCTAATCTATATCTCATTTCACATGTGTTGACAAGTTTTCAAAATGGATGAAATCTTTCCTTTCTTCTTACATGACCCCTTCCTAAGGAATAAAGAGGAGCAGCAAACAAAGGTATAAACAGGAATGAGTGATCATTGGTTTCAGAGTGAGGCTGATGTGGCTCAAATCTGGATCTGAATACTTATAGCAAAAAGATCCCAGGCAAGAAGGAATTTGACCCTCTAAGTCTCCATTTCCATACCAATGAAATGGGATGATTTGTACCTCTCTAAAATAGTTGTAGGGATGGTTAGAAATAATTTATACATATAGTAACCAGAACTCCGCCCCTGAGTACACAGCAGGCATGCAATAAACATGCCTAATGGAGTTAAGGCTTCATTAACCTGTAACGTGTGATTTGACAAGTATCCAGTAAGGACATTACACCTTGAGGTGGGCCAGCCCCATTTTATGACCCATATATAAATCTGTCTAAAACTTTTGTGTCCTGAGCCACTAGCTTTTTAAAAGCTAACAAAATGTGCACTTTTAAAGTGCTATCTAGTCTTTTAGGTTTCAATTATACATATGTAAACAAATTATAGTTGGGGAAGGGTAGGAAAACTTACCAGCAGCCCACTCACTGGGCTTTGCTGAACCATGTCAATCATAATGCATCTGTATTTATTTCTATTTAAATAGGTTTGCATTTATCCTGGATTGAAGAGTATACAAAGTGATTTTAAATGTTACTATCTTATTTAGTCTAATACTATTGCTCTCTTGAGCTGTGCTTAAAAGTAAAAGAAAGAAACCTACATGACTGAAAGTACGTAGAACTCACAAAAAACTATGCCTAAAATAAAAATCTCAGGTCTGAAGTTCAGAAGCATAATCCAGATCTTGGGTTTTGATAAACTGAAGTTTAAAAAGAATCACTCTAAAAAGATCAAAGTCTTTTGGGTGCTGGGGTATGGAAAAGGTCAACAAAATTCAAGATTATGCCCTGGGGAAAATGCTCAGGGGTTCAAAATTCATTTCCTTAAACGAGTAAAATAAACTGCAGTATGTGAAGAAACTTCCTGTGAATATTCAAATTATGAGGCAACCTCTGCATAGCAGACAGTTTCACTGCTTGAGTGGCTGAGAGTAATTACACTTTTAGAAAAGGCCCCAAACAGCTTAAAGAACCAAAACATAGTAAGTACTATACTTTTAAGTAGAAGATTCTAGGGGGAGAGATGGGGAAAATGTAAGTTAAATCTGTGAACAAGGTCAGTCTTATAATATTCGGAGACCCGAAACACAACTACAGCATAATAATATCCTTTAACCTCTTTCTCCACGTGAGAGAAAAATAGAAAAAAACTTTTCATAATTGTTCTGACACTTCCTTTGGAGCAAAGTCAGAGGATTGAGAATCAGTAGGAAACTTCTCTGGAGATAGAGAATTTGAACCATTTGTCTTTAAATTTAATACTACTGCAGGACATCCACAGCTAAACTGTCTCTAAAAAGACCAGTGAATGAAAACTCGGTAATTTTTACAGCAGGTCAGTGAAAATCGGGAAGATTAACAGAGGTTTTGTTGGGTAAAGTCGACTCAAGAGCCCAAAATGCAAATTACCAGCTGCAAGAACAGTCACAGAGACTTCAGTTACTCACCAGGTCATTCGGACTCTTCCCTTAAGAAAGGCCAGTAAGGCTTTAGGGATGGAAGACAATAGAGCACATAGACATTAGGGAACGTACCTTACGTCACAGTGAATTAGTGGCTAAACTTGGATAAAAAGTTGGGATTCCTAACTAACCACAGATCATGTGCTGTGTCATTAACCAGCAAGGTCTTAAGAGCATTTTACCCTCATCCAATGTTACTAATACCTCATGGGTGCTTAAGGAAACACTCAATTGCTGACAATACTTCCAAAGATTATGGCTCTCAATCTTGACTATAAAGCAGAGGAACCAACAGAGCTTTTAAAGATTCTGATGCCCAGACCACACCCTAGCCCAATTAAATCAGAATCCCTAGGGGCAGGACCCAGAGATCACTACATTTTTAAAGCTCCCTAGATAACTTCAATGCACAGCCAAAATCGAGAGCCCCAGGATTAGTCTTTAATAATATATACTTATAGTTTTATCATATTAAGAAACCTTTATCACATGTACATATATGCACAGCACATACGCCTTCACAGATGAATTAATAAATCATAAAGCCACATGTGAAAACTTAATACTGAAGTGAAATTTAGGTAATTACATGTTCATTTTCAACTGTGAGACAAAATGCCTACAAACCCAAATCACGTACACCCCTTCTTCTGATTTATCCCATTAATGCTCATGAAGGACAGACCTTGAAATCAAACAATCTGTTATTAGAGTGGGACTGTGGCTCTAGAAAATGGACATTTTGGATGCAGTCATTCAAGCAAATTGGAAGTTGGAGAATCCCTGCGTACCTGGGCTCTGCGTGGGAGCCAAAAGAGATGCTGCATCTGGGCATGGCTCAATGGTACACCAGCTTTCTCGGTTTATCTGAAGAAAAAGAAAAAGAGATTGAGTTTCAGACAGTGAAGTAGTGTGGGATGTTTATACAGCTGTTTCAAGTATATCTACCACACCAACACTCCTATCTTTTTCTTTAATATTTTACTGCAAAGTGGGTAAAATTATGTCAAGAAAAAACCTTTTTCACAACACAACAAGGCAATCTATACTCAAGACTCTAAAGAAACTGTCAGTAAAAGTTAGGCATATAAAAGCAAGAGGAAAAAAGATATACAAAGAGGAAGATCATGGTGCAGGCCAATGGTGAAATAAAAAAGAAAAATAAGTTAACAGGTGAAAAGGATCAAATATTGAAATATGCATTTCACATCCTAGGTTACAACTTAGAAAATGCAAAAATAATTCCTATTTATTCAAGAATTACTGTATGTTGGGCATCAGGTTAAGAATTCTACATATATTATTGCATTTAATCCCCATACTAGCTCCAAGAAGTTTGTAATATCTCTATCCAAAGAATAGCTAGGCTTGGAGGAGTTGCTAAGGTAATAAATGGCAGGACTGGGAATGGAATACAAACCTATGTGATTCTAAAGCATATTAAGAAGCACATACAACCGCCCTAAAACATTTTTTTTTAATTTAGCCTTTACAACTCCAAACCATCTTAACATTATAACTTTCTACTTTCATTAGATTAAAAATAATGTAATTTTTAAAACTACCATTAGAGATTTCAACAGCCTTCTCTCAGTAATTGATAAAACAGGTAGACACAAAATCAGCAAGAATATACATAAAGAACTTGGAAAACATCATCAACCAATTTGATTTAATCAACATAACTGAGCCTTTTACCCAACAATAGAATTCACATTCTTTTCAAATGCACATGGTATGTTCACCAAGATAGAATATATTCTGTCGTATAACACAAGTCTCAAATTTGAGGATTAAAATCATATTAAACATGCTCTTTGACCACAACAATATCAAATTAGAAACCAAAATCAAAAAGATATCTTGAAAAACCCAATATTTAAAAAAATTTTTAAAAAAAGCTTCTAAAAAGAAATCTTAAGGAAACATTAAATATCAGAAAATATTTCAAGCTGAATAAAAATAGAAATACCACATATGAAAATTTGTGACATACAGCCAAAATAATGCATAGAGCATAATTTATAATATTAAATCCCTGTATTAGAAAAGAAATGTCTCAAAATCAGTGATCTAGGCTTCCACCTTAAGAACTCAGAAAGAGAACAAAATTAACACAAAGCAAACATGATAAGTAAAACAAAGAGCAGAAATCAGTGAAAGAGAAAATAGAAAAATAAAATCAATAAGATCAAAAGCTGGATCCTTAGAAGATCAGTTTACTGATATCAGTAAAACTTTAACTAGATTGACCAAGAAAAGAATTCTAAGTTAAAAATTACCAGTATCAAGAATTTAAAGGGGGACATCACTACAGATCCTACAGACACTGAAAGGATAATAAGGAAATATCAATATTATGAACAAGAAATACAAGTTAGATGAAATGGAAGCATTTCATGAAAGACACAAACTACCAAAATTCTTTCAAGAAGATACAGATAATCTGAACACCCTTATTCTATTAAAGACGTTGAATACATAGTTTAAAACCTTCCTGTAAGGAAAACTCCAGGCCCAGATGACTTCAGAGGTGAATGGCACCAGACATGTAAGGAAGAAATAATAGCAATTCTACACAAACTCCTAAGGAAAACAAAAGAGGAGGGAACAATATACAGCTCATTTTATAAGCCCAGCATTACCCTGACACCAAAACTAGACAAAGACATAAGAAAATTATAAATCAATATCCTCAGGAACATAGACGAAAAAATCCTGAACAAAAATTAGGAAAATGAATCCAGCAATATAGAAAAAAGATAAACATCGTGACCAAATTCATCCCAGTAAAGCAAGGTTGGTTTAACATTTGAAAATCAATTTATTAACAGACCAAAACCTCCCACAAACTAATGATTATCAAGAGATGCAGAAAACAATTTGGCAACAAAATTCAACATCTAAAACTCATAGAACACTGAAAACAGAAAGGAAATTCCTCAACCTGATAAAGTGCATCTATTTAAAAAATCCTGATACTTCACTCTCAGATCAAAAACAAGGCAAGAATGTCCACTCTCAGCACTGTTATTCAATATGTACAGGAGGTTCTAGCCAATGCAGTAAAGAAGAAAAAGAAATAAAATGCATAGATGTAGAAAATAAGTAATTTTACTGCTTTATTCATAGATGGCATGATTATCTATGGAGAAAATCTCAAGGAATCTACAAAAATGCTACTAGAATAAATAAGTTTAGCAAAGCTGAAGGTTATAAAGTCAATGTACAAAAAAAAAATCAATACTAGTCCTATATATTAGGAGTGAACAATTAAAAATTGAAGTTAAAAACAAAAGTAATATAATTTACAATAGCATCAAGAAATATAAAATAATTAGGCATAAATTTAATAAAATATGAGCAAGACTTGTACTCTAAACACTGCAAAACACTACTGAGAAAAATTAAAGCGGGCTTAAATAGAGACACCATGTTCATAGATCAGAAAACTCAATTCTGTTAAACTGTTAATTCTCCCCAGTTCATCACTACTTGATCTCAAGACTTACTATAAAAGCTTTTTTGGGAGATTGGTTCAGGATGGCAGAGTAAAAGGACGTGCGCTCATTCCCTCTTGCGAGAGCACCGGAATCACAACTAACTGCTGAACAATCATCGTCAGGAACACACTGGAACTCACCAAAAAACATACCCCACATCCAAAGACAAAGGAGAAGCCACAATGAGATGGTAGGAGGGGCGCAATCAATAAAATCAAATCCCATAACTGCCGGGTGACTCACAAACTGGAGAACACTTATACCACAGAAGTCCACCCACTGGAGTAAAGGTTCTGAGCCCCACGTCAGGCTTCCCAACCTGGGGGTCCGGCAATGGGAGGAGGAATTCCTAGAGAATCAGACTTTGAAGGGTAGCGGGACTTGACTGCAGGACTTGGACAGGACTGGGGGAATCAGAGACTCCACTCTTGGAGGGCACACACAAAGTGGTGTGTGCATCGGGACCCAGGGGAAGGAGCAGTGATCCCATAGGAGACTGAACCAGACTTACCTGCTAGTGTTGGAGGGTCTCCTGCGGGGGGGGGGGGGAGAGGGGGGGTGGCTGTGGCTCACCGTGAGGACAAGGACACTGGCAGCAGAAGTTCTGGGAAGTACTCCTTGGCGTGAGCCCTCCCAGAGTCCGCCATTAGCCCCACTAAAGAGCCTGGGTAGGCTCCAGTGTTGGGTTGCCTCAGGCCAAACAACCAACAGGGAGGCAACCCAGCCCCATCCATCAGCAGACAAGCAGACTGAAGTTTTACTGAGCTCTGCCCAACAGAGTAACACCCAGTGCTACCCACAACCAGTCCCTCCTATCAGGACACTTGCACAAGCCTCATAGATAGTCTCATCCATCAGCAGACAAGCAGACTGAAGTTTTACTGAGCTCTTCCCAACAGAGCAACACCCAGCACTACTCACCACCAGTCGCTCCTATCAGGAAACTTGCACAACCCTCATAGATAGCCTCATCCACCAGCAGAAGCAAGAAGAACTACAACCCTGCAGCCTGTGGAACAAAAACCACAATCACAGAAGAACAGACAAGATGAAAGGGCAGAGGGCTATGAATCAGATGAAGGAACAAGATAAAACCCCAGAAACACAACTAAATTAAGTGGAGATAGGAAACCTTCCAGAAAAAGAATTCAGAATAATGATAGTGAAGATGATCAGGATCTCGGAAAAAGAATGGAGGCAAAGATCAAGAAGATGCAAGAAATGTATATCAAAGACCTAGAAGAATTAAAGAACAAACACCTAGAAGAATTAAAGAACAAACAAACAGAGATGAACAATACAATAACCGAAATGAAAAATACACTAGAAGGAATCAATATTAGAATAACTGAGGCAGAAGAACGGATAAGTGACCTGGAAACAGGATGGTGGAATGCACTGCCACGGAACAGAATAAAGAAAAAAGAATGAAAAAAAAAAGAAGACAGCCTAAGAGACTTCTGTGACAACATTAAACACAACAACATTTGCATTATAGGAGTCCCAGAAGGAGAAGAGAAGAGAGAAAGGACCCGAGAAAATATCTGAAGAGATTAGAGTCGAACACTTCCCTAACATGGGAAAGGAAAGAGCCACCCATGTCCAGGAAGCGCAGACAGTCGCAGGCAGGATAAACCCAAGGAGAAACACACCGAGACGCATAGTAATCAAACTGGCAAAAGTTAAAGACAAACAAAAATTACTGAAAGCAAACAAGGGAAAAACGACAAATAACATACAAAGGAACTCCCATAAGGTTAACAGCTGACTTCTCAGCAGAAACTCTACAAGCCAGAAGGGAGTGGCATGATATATTTAAAGTGATGAAAGGGAAGAACCTACAACCAAGATTACTCTGCCTGGCAAGGGTCTCATTCAGATTTGACGGAGAAATCAAAAGCTTTACAGACAAGCAAAAGCTAAGAGAATTCAGCACCACCAAACCAGCACCACCAAACAACAAATGCTAAAGGAACTTCTCTAAGTGGAAAACACAAGAGAAGTAAAGGACCTACAAAAACAAACCCATAACAATTAAGAAAATGGTAATAGGAATATACATATCTATAATTACCTTAAACGTGAATGGATTTAAATGCTCCAACCAAAAGACACAGGCTTGCTGAATGGATACAAAAACAAGACTCATATATATGCTGTCTACAAGAGACCCACTTCAGACCTAGGGACACATTCAGACTGAAAGTGGGGGGAAGAAAAAAGATATTCCATGCAAATGGAAATCAAAAGAAAGCTGGAGTAGCTATACTCATATCAGATAAAATAGACTTTAAAATAAAGAATGTTACAAGAGACAAGGAAGGACACTACATAATGATGAAAGGATCAATCCAAGAAGAAGATATAACAATTATAAATATATATGCACCCAACATAGGAGCACCTCAATACATAAGGCAACTGCTAACTGCTATAAAAGAGGAAATCGACAGTAACACAATAACAGTGGGGGAATTTAACACCTCACTTACACCAATGGACAGATCATCCAAACAGAAAATTAGTAAGGAAACACAAGCTTTAAATGACACAATAGACCAGATAGATTTAATTGATATTTATAGGACATTCCATCCAAAAACAGCAGATTACACTTTCTTCTCAAGTGTGCACGGAACATTCTCCAGGATAGATCACATCTTGGGTCACAAAACAAGCCTCAGTAAATTTAAGAAAATTGAAATCATATCAAGCATCTTTTCTGACCACAACGCTATGAGATTAGAAATCAATTACAGGGAAAAAACCGTAAAAACCACAAACACATGGAGGCTAAACAATACGTTAACCAAGAGATCACTGAAGAAATCAAAGAGGAAATCACAAAATACCTAGAGACAAATGACAACAAAAACATGACAGTCCAAAACCTATGGGATGCAGCAAAAGCAGTTCTAAGAGGGAAGTTTATAGCTATACAAGCCTACCTCAAGAAACAAGAAAAATCTCAAATAAACAATCTAACCTTACACCTACAGGAACTAGAGAAAGAAAAACAAACAAAACCCAAAGTTAGCAGAAGGAAAGAAATCATAAAGATCAGAGCAGAAATAAATGAAATAGAAACAAAGAAAACAATAGCAAAGATCAATAAAACTAAAAGCTGGTTCTTTGAGAAGATAAACAAAATTGATAAATCATTAGCCAGACTCATCAAGAAAAAGAGGGAGAGGACTCAAATCAATAAAATTAGAAATGAAAAAAGAGAAGTTACAACAGACACCGCAGAAATACAAAGCATCCTAAGAGACTACTACAAGCAACTCTATGCCAATAAAATGCACAACCTGGAAGGAATGGACAAATTCTTAGAAAGGTATAACCTTCCAAGACTGAACCAGGAAGAAATAGAAAATATGAACAGACCAATCACAAGTAATGAAATTGAAACTGTGATTAAAAATCCTCCAACAAACAGAAGTCCAGGACCAGATGGCTTCACAGGTGAATTCTATCAAACATTTAGAGAAGAGCTAACACCCATCCTTCTCAAACTCTTCCAAAAAAGTGCAGAGGAAGGAACACTCCCAAACTCATTCTATGAGGCCACCATCACCCTGATAGCAAAACCAGACAAAGATACTACAAAAAAGAAAATTACAGACCAATATCACTGATGAATATAGATGCAAAAATCCTCAACAAAATACTAGCAAACAGAATCCAACAACACATTAAAAGGATCATACACCATGATCAAGTGGGATTTATCCCAGGGATGCAAGGATTCGTCAATATATGCAAATCAATCAACGTGATACACCATATTAACAAACTGAAGAATAAAAACCATATGATCATCTCAATAGTTGAAGAAAAAGCTTTTGACAAAATTCAACACTGATTTATGATAAAAACTCTCCAGAAAGTGGGCATAGAGGGAACTTACCTCAACATAATAAAGGCCATACACAACAAACCCACAGCAAACCTCATTCTCAATGGTGAAAAACTGAAAGCATTTCCTCTAAGATCAGGAACAAGACACGGCTGTCCATTCTCACCACTATTATTCAACATAGTTTTGGAAGTCCTAGCCATAGCAATCAGAGAAGAAAAAGAAATAAAAGGAATACAAATTGGGAAAGAAGAAGTAAAACTGTCACTGTTTGCAGATGACGTGATACTAAAGATAGAGAATCCTAAAGATGCTACCAGAAAACTACTAGAGCTAATCAGTGAATTTGGTAAAGTTGCAGGATACAAAATTAATGCACAGAAATCTCTTGCATTCCTATAAACTAATGATGAAAAATCTGAAAGAGAAATTAAGGAAACACTCCCATTTACTACTGCAAGAAAAAGAATAAAATACCTGGGAATAAACCTACCTAGGGAGACAAAAGACTCTTATATGTAGAAAACTATAAAACACTGATGAAAAACATCAAAGATAACACAAACAGATGGAGAGATATACTATGTTCTTGGACTGGAAGAATCAACATTGTGAAAATGATTATACTACCCAAAGCAACCTACAGATTCAACGCAATCCCTATCAAATCACCAATGGCATTTTTTACGGAACTAGAACAAAAAATCTTAAAATTTGTATGGAGACACAAAAGACCCCGAATAGCCAAAGCAGTCTTGAGGGAAAAAAACAGAGCTGGAGGAATCAGACTCCCTGACTTCAGACTATACTACAAAGCTACAGTAATCAAGACAATATGGTACTGGCACAAAAGCAGAAATATAGATCAATGGAACAGGATAGAAATCACAGAGATACACCCACGCACCTATGGTCAACTAATCTATGACAAAGGAGGCAAGGATATACAATGGAGAAAAGACAGTCTCTTCAATAACAGGTGCTGGGAATACTGGACAGCTATATGTAAAAGAATGAAATTAGAACACTCCCTAATACCATACACAAAAATAAACTCAAAATGGATTAGAAACCTAAATTTAAGACCAGACACTGTAAAACTCTTAGAGGAAAACAGGAAGAACACTCTTTGACATAAATCACAGCAAGATCTGTTTTGATCCACCTCCTAGAGTAATGGAAATAAAAACAAAAATAAACAAATGCGACCTAATGAAACCTAAAAGCTTTTGCAAAGCAAAGGAAACTGCAAACAAGACGAAAAGACAACCCTCAGAAATGGCAGAAAGTATTTGCAAATGAATCAACAGACAAAGGATTAATCTCCGAAATATATAAACAGCTCATGCAGCTCAATATTAAAAAAACAAACAACCCAATCCAAAAATGGGCAGAAGACCTAAATAGATATTTCTCCAAAGAAGACATACAGATGGCCAAGAAGCACATGAAAAGATGCTCAACATCACTAATTATTAGAGAAATGCAAATGAAAACTACAATGAGGTATCACTTCACACCAGTTAGAATGGGCATCATCAGAAAATCTACAAACAACAAATGCTGGAGAGGGTGTGGAGAAAAGGGAACCCTTTTGCACTGTTGGTGGGAATGTAAATGGATACAGCCACTATGGAGAACAATATGGAGGTTTCTTAAAAAACTGAAAATAGAATTACCATATGACCCAGCAATCCCACTACTGGGCATATACCCAGAGAAAACCGTAACTCAAAAAGACACATGCACCCCAATGTTCATTGCAGCACTATTTACGATAGCCAGGTCATGGAAGCAACCTAAATGCCCATCAACAGACGAATGGATAAAGAAGATGTGGTACACATATACAATGGAATTACTCAGCCATAAAAAGGAACGAAATTGGGTCATTTGTAGAGACGTGGATGGATCCAGAAACTGTCATACAGGAAGTAAGTCAGAAAGAGAAAAACAAATATCGTATCTTAATGCGTATATGGGGAACCTAGAAAAATAGTACAGATGAACCGGTTTGCAGGGCAGAAATTGAGACACAGATGTAGAGAATAAACATATGGACACCAAGGGGGGAAAGCGGCGGGGGTGGTGGTGTGATGAATTGGGAGATTGGGAATGACATGTATACACTGATGTGTATAAAATGGATAACTAATAAGAACCTGCTGTATAAAAAAATTTTTTTTTAAAAAAGTACTTTTAGAAGTTCAGATAATTTCCCAAAATGTAGAGATAGTGAAGGTTTTAGTTCAGTGAAGTATTTGTTTTTGTATTGTTAATAGCTTTAGCTTTTGGAATGCTAAAATTAAAAAATTTTAAACTCAAAAAAAAACCAAAACCAAAACAAAAACAAACAGATTAAATAAAATCCATACCCCCCCCAAAAAAAAGAAGAAAAAAGAAAAGCTATATTGTGACTTCCCTGGTGGTGAGGTGGTTAAGAATCCGCCTGCCAATGCAGGGGACACGGGTTCAAGCCCTGGTCCGGCACGATCCCACTAAGCCCATGCGCCACCACTACTGAGCCTGCGCTCTAGAGCCTGCGAGCCAAAACTACTGAGCCTGCATGCCACAACTACTGAAGCCCGCGTGCCTAGAGCCCATGTTCCACAACAAAGAGAAGCCACCACAAGGAGAAGCCCGTGTACCACAACAAAGAGTAGCCCCTGCTCGCTGCAACTAGAGAAAGCCCACGCGCAGCAACGAAGACCCAACGCAGCCAAAAATCAATCAATCAATTTATTTTAAAAAAAGGCTATATTAATAAAGCCAGTTTGGTACTGGTATGAAGACAGGCATACAGATCGAAAGAACAAGAGAGAATCCACAAATAGACCTTCACAGATATGACCTATTCATGTTTGACAAAGATGTCCAGGTATTCCAATGAGGAAAGAATAGGTTTTTAACAAATGATGTTGCAAAAATTGGGTGTTCATGTGAAAACAAACAAATAAATCTCCCTCAAATCTCAAACTTTATACTGTCTATAAAAATGAGCTCAAAATATATCTAAATGTTAAACTTAAAACAACAAAACTTCTAGAAGAAAACAGGGGAATGTTTTTTGTGACACTGGGTTAGGCAAAGATTTCCTAGCATGCATTAAAAAAGCATGAAAAAAAACTTGTAAATTTGACTGCATCAAAATTCTTTTAAAGTCTTGCTCCTCAAAAGGCATTGTTAGGAAAATGAAAAGGCAAGCCACAGACTGGGAGAAAATATTTACAAAACATCTATCTTCTAAAGGACTGGTAATTAGAATATTAAAATACACATAACAACAACAACAACAAAACCTCTTACAATGCCATAAGACAAACAACATGCTTTTTCAAATAGGCAAAAGATTTGACTAAACATTTCATCAAAGAAGATGTATGAATGGCAAATAAACACAGGAAAAGATGCTGAACACCGTTAATCATCAGGGAAAAGTAAATTAAAACCACAAGGAAATAACAGTCCACAGCCATTCAAATGGTTAAAATTAAAAACTGGTAATTCCAACTGTTGCCAAAGATGGAGCCACTGAAACACTGGTAACATTGCTGGGAGAATGCAAAATAGTAAGTCACTTCAGAAAGCAGTTTAGCAGTTTCTTATAGAGTCAAACATATACTTATAGACAACATAGCAATCAATCCCACTGTGGTATTTACTCCCCCCAAAATCAAAATATACCTTTACACAAAGACTTTTACTGGAATTTCATAGCAGCTTAATTCATGATAACCCCAAACTGAAAACAGCCCAGACTGTCATCAATGGGTAAATGGATAAACAAATTGTGATACAGCATTCAATGCAATAGACTCAGAATCAGAAGGAATGAACTACTGATACAAACAACATGGACAAATCTCAGGATCACAAAAGAAAAAAGCCAGACAAAAAGACTACCTACTGTATGGTTCCATTTATATAATACCTTAGAAAACGCAAAATTAATACAAGAAAGCATATTAGTGATCAACAGGGACTGCAGGAAGAGGCTGACTGCAAGGGGACGGGAGGGAACTGCAGGGGTGATGGAAACGTTCCTATCATGACTGTGGCAGTGATGACACAATTCAAACATTTGTCAAAACTCATCAAACTGTGAACTTAAGTTGGTGAGTTTTACTGTATATAAATTATATCACAATAAAGGTGAAAAAATGTATCCCCAAAAGAGAAGTATAATATTATATTTTAGTTTTTACCACTCCCAAACACCTTAACATTATAATCCTCTAGTTTCATTAACACTGAAACAGTCAGTGGATTCTAAACAATATAAGTAGGAGTATCTAAACAAATTACTAAGTAGTTGAATATTTATAATGCTCAAAGATGATTTTACTTAACGGTTTCTACAATATCATGTGTACCTACTGGTAAATTTCTGATCTTTGGTGAGAAGATACTAAACTATATTGGTGAGAGGGACCAACAGTTTTACTAAGTATGCTACGTGGGATAAGGTAGAAAGCTACGGGACATTCTGTCAAATTACAACTGTTTGACAAAGAAGAAATGCAAGGAATTAAGCTGCTTGCAAATAACCATGAAACAAAACAAATCATTCGCTCGTTTCAGCTCTTTCACCATTAGAGAGGAGAGGAGGTGGGGACCAGGGGCCATCAATGTTTCAATTCCTGGTGTGCTACAAAATGATGCCAAAAATTTGAAAGTGATGTTGAATGGAAAAGAATCTCCAGCAGGTTCCCTGGGATTATGCAAAATATCCCCTTTCAAAATGCAATTGGAATGTGCCTAAGGAAGAAACCTCAAATTCAGTAATGTTAACAAACCCTATCCACATCTTTCAAAGAATCGAAACAGCAAATTTTCTTTAAAAAAATCTTCCATTTAGAGAAGGATTTTCTTACTGTGAACTGCATCTCATTTGAAATGAGCCAAAGTTCACTTCCAGTGAAGTTTCTCTGTTAACAGGAAAAGCAGGAGTCCAGAATTGCTGTACTTTTGCTCCATGAATACAGCAACAAATTTAAGTAGGTAACAGAAATAAAAAAGCAGATCCTTTAAACAGCAAAGAATGCCAAGCCGCTCTGAATTATCACGACATTGCTCTTTCCCCTTCCATGACCTTCAACACCTCTTCAGTCAACATTTTAGGAAACTTTGTTAAAATTCTTTATCTGAGAATGTTTTTCATCACCTTTTCACACGTCATTCCATAGCCAATAAGTAAACCGAACGTTCTTGCCTTCAATATTTGAGGGACTAATACTCTACACTTTTCATGTAATTTTAGGCATTTGCGTGTTACAGAAAGTGAGTTATACATTTTGCAAAATAACATATAATGTAAGTAATCCATAAATATTTATTTAAAATAATGTATTATTTAACAAAAATAAAAATATTTAAGAGTATTACTTAAAATAATATATAATAAATACTGAAAGAAATTAAAATTAAATCAAACCTCTAACTAAATACACTAATTTCTGAATAACAATGATGAGAACATATTAGTGATGGGAGGCAATTCCCCATGGGTCTCCCCTTTTTCTGCATGTCTTGTAAGCAAAGGACACTGACTGTCCTTTTGTTCTAGACTATCTTTTCAAGAATGTCTATGTATCAAACAGCCTTGGAAGATAGAGATATTGTTTCTTTCTGAAGCAAAGGGCAGATGTGTTGAATCAGAGCAAAGGTCAGGTAGGCTTACCGCCCAATGTAAAAATTCAGGTTTCCTAAGGTTGGGGTTCCTCAGCTGCGACAGAGCATCTACCTGGGCCCCTCCGTATTGCCCCCATGAGACTAGGGAAGCAAGAAGAACCAATGAGAAGCTGATGCTCATGGTGCTTTTTGAACGATGAGTAATAAATTCATCTGTCTCTGACCCAGGAGTTCCGTGACTTCAGCCAGCAGCCATGAAATTGTCAGGCTAACTTGGTACCTTACAAGCAGAGTAAAATCTCAGATCCATCACATTTTGACAAATTAGTCTATATTAAACAGTATTAAAACATTTAAACACAGTGGCAGCGAAAAATCTCTCGATATGATCACACCTATGTGGTGAAAAACTCTAATCTGATTCAATTTTTCACTGAGTGGTTATGCTTGAATAATCATAAAGAGACAACTAATATCCATTTAAATTTTTCCATAGCTTCCTGAATTTTCTTTAATGACTGTGTTACTTTAAAATTTTTATTTTTATAAACTTGGATAGTACAGAGTTCTCATACACAGGGTCTCACCTGTTTCTTCAATGTTACATAATCACAGTACATTTGTCAATACTAAGAAACCAACACTGGTACACTACTATTAATTAAATTACAGACTTTGGATTTCATTCATTTTTCCAATAATCTTCTTTACTGTTCCAGGATCCAATCCGGGATACCACATTGCATTTTGTGTGTGTATGTGTGTGTGTAATTTTGCATTTTAAGACCTTTATTGAAATATAATTCATATACTCTAAAACTCACCCATTTAACAGAGTTGTGTAACCATCACCACTAACTAATTTTAGAATATTTTCATGGCACCAAAAAGAAACTCTGAGTAGTAGTCACACACCCCCACCCACCCCCAAACCCAGTTCTAGGCAATCAGTAATCTACTTTCTGTCTCTACGGATTTGCCTACTCTGGACATTTCATATAAATGGAATTGTACATTATGAGGTCTTTGGTGACTGGCTTCTTTCACTTAGCAAGAGGCTTTCAAGGTTCATCTGTGTCTTAGCATGTATTAGTACTTAATCTTACTGCCAAATAATGTTCCACTGTATAGATATGCCCCCATTTTATTTATTTATTCTTCAGCTGATGGACATTTGGGCTGTTTTCACTTGCTGGCTGTTATGAATAATCCTGTTATGAATATCCATATACAAATTTTTGGTGGACGTGTTTCATTTCTCTTGGGTATACATCTAGGAGTAGAACTGCTGTGTCATATGATAACTTTATGTTTAAAATTTTGAGGAACTGCCAGACTTTTCCAGAGTGGCTACACCATTTGACATTCCCACTAGCAACGTATGAGTGTTCTAATTTCTCCACACCCTTGCCAACACTTGTTACTGTTCTTGTCTGTGTTTTGGTTGTAGCCAAACTAGCAGGTATGAATGGTACCTCATATGAGTGTATGAGATATACTTCCAACCTTCCATTCTTTTAAAATGGAAAATATTTTTTAATCTATTGGTTACTTTCTAGGAAAGGAAGATTCTATAAAGACACAATGCTAAGCACCCTCAGATTTGTTTCCTTCCTTCTTTTATTTAAAAAAAAAATGCTAAATAGGGACTTCCCTGGCGGTCCAGTGGTTAAGACTTTGCCTTCCAATGCAGGGGATGCGGGTTAGATCCCTGGTCCAGGAGTTAAGATCCCACACATGCCTTGTGGCCAAAAAAAACAAAACATAAAACAGAAGCAATATTGTAACAAATTCAACAAAGACTTAAAAAAATAAAGTACTAAAACCTTCTGTGTATCAAAACATTGTGTCAAGCCTTAAAAGCAGAAGTAGTAAAAGAACTGAGTCCTCAAAGAACTCATAGTTTATGTGAGAGAGACATGGAAATGTTAAGTAAATAAGCGTTCCATAGCGTTTTGCACACATCAGGCACTGAAATGTGTGCTGACTTGGACAAGGTGTGCTGTGACCAACAGAAATGGGAATTAGAGTGAATGGGATACTCTAACGACAAACCGTACTTGAAATGGTTTATACATTTCTGCCCAGGTCACAAATGTGACATACAGAGACACTGGGCCAGAATAACAACTCTTCTCTTTCACTTCATACAAGGCATTGCACAATACATAGAGGGGGGAGGTCAGAGATTGCCACGCCCTTGTAGAAGCAGAAGAATTCAGAGAGATAAGAGTTTCACAGAAGTTAAGGAAGCAGAGGGCTTGAAAAGAGAAGGTAGGTCCACAGTGCCAACTGCTGCTGAGAAGTCAAAACTGACAAATTTTTGAAAGGAAGTTACTGCATTGGGCAACTGTGAGGTTTGTGGTGAGTTTGGAAAGAACAGTTTTAACAAGACAGGTGATACCAGAATTAAAAACTGTAAAACATCTCATTATATTTCTAAATTCATGGTACTTTAAAGTTTGCAAAGTATTGTCACCTAGATTTGACCTTTTTCCTGTCCCACAAGGAGGCACACTACCATTTTCGAGAAGAGGCCACACACTCAGTGCGGCTAGATTTGGGGATGGTATAGTTTTGTGTGTGAACTATATTGTACCGGTAACTTTATCTGCTCCAAAGACTGTAAGCTTCTTGAGAACTGAATCCCATCTTCTATTCCACGGATCTCCCAGTGAGTAGATGGTAGATGCTTAGCGAATCATCTTTGAATTCCTTATCGTCAACGATTTTACAGAGAACTAAAAGTTGGGAGAACCTTTAGGATTATCACTCTGCCTCCCTTGACTAGCTCCATTAAAGGGGGATGGGGGCACATCCCCCTTTAATAAGAGACTCAAAGAAGGTAACACAGCACTTAGAGACAGAGTGAGGACCCAGTTTTCCTCACTTCCAGTCCAGCGCTCTTTCCCCACCCCTGCAAATGTCTCTTCTTATTCTTATCTTTGTCTCAGAATTCAAATTTTGTTTAAACAATTTTTAATGGCAATATGAAATTGGATAAGTCTGGCAAAGTGCATTTAACATCTCTGGAGAAGATTTGTTGGAAAATAGAGTCAATGTTTAATTTAGACCAAAATATTTAGAAAATAAAGTATTATCATAATGCAACAACTAAAATATGGAACTGTGGGTGCCGATATTCTGAACATTGAAATGCTGTAATTGAAAGAAATGTTTTTTGTTTGTTTGGGCTTTGTCTATTTCAAGGAGCCTGCATTTTCAATCACTAACAGTTAATTACCAATGATGTGCTGAGAAGGCTCACTGTCTATAAGTACACAAAAAACTTCAGGAAATCTGGCAATGACGCAGTTCCAGTCAGTTCCTTCTTTGGAATTAGGACTCATTCACAAACACTGAAAGTAAAACCTATACTGAAAATTAGTAAATTTCAGGTAAATCAAAGACTTCCTCACCAGGAAAGGATGGGGAAATCTAGCATAACAAGTCTTCCTAGAACTACCTTGCTGATTCATTCACACGTTGGCCAGTCAGCTTTTGGGGAGTACTGTACCCACTTTAGGCAAGGAACAGTGTCAAGGTAGAGCAACAGAAAGACAAATCATGATCCTGATGACAACTGGCACAATAGGTCCCACAGTTTTAAAGTATGAGGGACCTCTGTTCATTTAAAATGTCAAGGGTTACGTCTGCCTCCACATCCCAGGATGACACATGTTTAACCATACGGATCTAAGGATTATCAGGCCCCATGGAATAACTCCACAAACTGGGGGACTACAGGTTGGGAAACAGACTAGTTTGTGAAATACAATAGGTACACTAGTACCTGAAACCCAGAGAGGTAAGGAAGTCTCTAGTATAAAAAAAGATAATTTCTGGCTCAGAGATTTGGGAAAAACTTATTAACAAAGCTGGTGGTATATGAGGTAAGCCCTACAGGGGGGGAGGTGTGCTTAAAAGAGAGAGATGGTAAGGTAGGGCACTCCAGCCATGTGACAAAGAGGATGAGCAAACAGTCAGGACGCTTCAGAGCTGGAGTGCACAGCCTTTGGTGGCACAGACTCCTTCAAGAATCTGAGGGAAGCCATGGACCCCTTCCCAGAAACACACATGTATGTGTCCAGTCAGTGGTCCTGGAGCACAGCTTTACAACTCAGAGCAGAGACTTTTCCTTAGATGTCTCTGAGGAGCACAAAAAGCCCAAGAGTGTCCAGAAGTATAAAGTGAGGAAAGAAGAATAATGGGAGATATGGCTTTGTTCTCTACCAGGGTGGACCCCTCTCCCCAATTATATAAGTAAGGGAGTGGAAAAAAAAATCAGTATTATACTAGGAAAACAACTGTAGAAATGTACAGATAAAATGGGACAGTGGGGAGGAAAGAAGCAGCATGGGACATCCAGGACACACAAGACCAGTCAGGAGGGGCCCAGACTGCTCTGGTCTGGAGACAGCGTATGCCTGGACTGGGGACATGGCCTTTGGAGCACAGAAGAAGCAGCAGGTCAGCAAGCTGGTACAAAGGGCAGAACCCACAGAAATGAGAGAGAAAGAGGAACCAAAAATCCACAATTTAACAGACTTAGGAAATCCAGAGGAGATGATGATGGTGCCTTCTATTTGACTGTGTTGAGTTTTAAGTGTTAAGATGTCTTCCAAACGGTTAAACGAAGTTATGGTTATTGAGAGAAAGGTTGGAACTGGCTTCATCTGTTCTTGAGTAAAAGGTGAAAAGAATGTATAAGAGAGTAGAGGCAGAACACACCAAGAGAAAAGACACACTGAAGGCAGCACGCATGTTAGGTAACACACATCTACAGATGAAGCAGCTTGGAAAGCTGCCTTCTTACAAACATAAACAGCATAAAATTGAGTGTGGATTAACAAAATGCAAATAAATCAAAACCACAGTGAGATACCACATCACACCCATCTTAGGATGGCTGTTATTAAACACACACACAGACACACACACACACAAACACACACACACACCCCCCACCAACAACCACCTCCAGAAAATAACCAGTGTTGATGAGAATGCAGAGAAACTGAAACGTTTGTGCATGTAAACTCTTGAGAATGTAAAATGGCACAGTCACTGTATAAAACAGTAAGGGGGTTCCTCCAAAACTTAAACAGAACTACCTTATGATCCAGCAATTCCATTTCTGGGTACACACCCAAAATAATTGAAAGCAGGGACTCAAACAGATATTTGTACACCAACGTTCACAGCAGCAATATTCACAATAGACAAAAGGGGAAAACAACTCAAATGGCCATCAACAGATGAATGGATAAACGAAAGGTAGTATATACATGCAATGGAATGTTATTCAGCCTTAAAATAAGGAGGGAATTCTGACACATGCTACAACATGGATAAACCCTGAAGACCTTATGCTAAGTGAAATAAGCCAGTCACAAAAAGGACAAATACTGTATGATTCCACTTATATAAGATATCTAGAGTTGTCAAATTCATAGAGCCAAGAAACAGAATAGTGGTTGCCAGGGACTGGGGGAAGGGAGAAATGAAGAGTTATTGTTTAACAGGTACAGAGTTTCAGTTCGCAAAGATGAAAAAGTTCTGGAGATGGACAGTGGTAATATAATAGCTGCACAACAATGTCAATGTACTTAATGCCACTGAACTGTACACTTAAATGTGGTAAATTTTATGTTATGTATATTTTCCTGACCAAAAAAAAAAGGGAGTGTGCAGCAGTTAGAGAGAAGCGAGCTTGTTTAGAGAAAAGAAGCCGGGCAGCCCACAGTCAGAAGGAGCATTGGTAATCTGGGCCAGATGCTACCAATCATGGTCAATGCCATTAACCAGAAGACAAACTCCTTATGCACGGAGTGTGGAAAGAATGTCAAAACATGTATCAGTGTTTTCAACCACATCCTGTATACAGTAATAGCAACACCAAGCAGATCATATTCATGTGTGAAAAATACTGTGCTTACTATATATAAGTAAGCTGTTTAAGATATAAACTGGATTACAAAACATCTCTCCCTCCTTCTGCCCAGTTTCAGAATCACTGATGTGACAGATAAATTTACCCTGGTCTTGGGTCTGTTTTTCAACAACTCCCCTGTTTGTCACTCACACAATGAGATAACTTAAAGGCCACACACACTACGTGGCTCCACTTGAAACATTTTCAGAATGCCTGCCATGGGCCAGAGAAAATGCCAGGCCCTGATTATATACATGATAACACACCTCTTCTCATGTTAGTCTCTTTTCCAAAAGGTGACTTCTAAGACTCAGGTTCCTACATTACTGGATGACAACCTGGTTCTCTGTACTACCGACACTCTTCTTAGCCAGCTCTGAGACTAGGCTTGGAAGAAGATTCTGATCGCCAGCAGAATTAGGAGACAGACTAGAAAGAAACAGCAGTGTTGAGATTGCTAATAATTTGAGCTTAAGAGAAAAACAAAGATAATGATTAATAATAAGTCCCTTTAATCCAGGTTTTGCCCTATGGAATCTTTGAATTATTAGCAAAATACAGGATTGGCATCTGATTGAATGGGTAGGAGAGGAAACAGTTCAAAATGATTCTGAAATTTTGTTTAGCAAGTAGTTGGAAATGAGGAAAACAGAGATTTTGCCATTAAATATCCACATCTTTTGGAGGAATAAGTTACCAAAAACCACTTTCTGGCTCTGACTCCATTTATGATTCTTTAGCTAAAACACAAACTTAGTCCTTTGTCCATGTTACATCTCCATGACCACCAGACCATGGACACTACAAGTATTGAACATCCAAAGTCCTGGTGAGTTATAGTGCACATGGAACACGGGATAAGAGAAGTTAATTCAAAAGAAATGTCGACCCATCCTGGTAATTTTTCATTCCTGTCATGAAGCCTGGGATCCCTTGTGATTATCTAAACCACACCTAAGTTGCGTTCCCATCAGTCTGAAAATAGAGTTGTACATATTTTCAGTGGAGAGAGAACTCTTTTGTTTTTTGGCGGTGTTTCTGCTACTGTTTATATCTGAACATCCTAATAATACAGCTCATGGTTACACCCAGCCTTCCCAGCCATTGCCTGTATTTACTTCCTCTGCAACTGTCCCAGGAGATCTAGCCAGAGTTACAAGGCTGAACAAACGGAAGCAAAAACCCCTCCATCCGGACATGGAAGCCAACACTTGAGTCAAAGTCTTTTCAGGGAATCTGAGTGTAACTGAGCAGACAGGCATAGTTGTCTTCAATCCTTAGCCTCCTTATGTCTTTTGTCTGAAGCAGCATGGAAATGTCTTAAAGCAAGTAAACTTTTTAAAGGAAGTGTATTTCTCTGGAAAATGACACTGGAGTTAAAGACAAACTACTCCTTCTGCGCTTTCACTAATGAGGTCAGGTGGCCTGCCCAAACATCAAGGATGGGGAGGGGGTCATCCTCCTCTGTGAACATTTTTATTCAATGCACGCAAAACATGGTTGCAAATCTTTTAACCATTCATCTGATACTCTGAATTACTAGCGACAAAGTAAGTTCTCAATAAATCATCCCTAACATGAAAAATCATGTTATTATTAGTAGGCAATGTTTTTCCAGGTACCCAAAGTAATAAAACTAGTAAAATAGAAATGGTCCCTGGACTAAAATCAGTTTAAGTC
Organism: Eubalaena glacialis; assembly: GCF_028564815.1. Lineage (NCBI taxonomy): Eukaryota > Metazoa > Chordata > Mammalia > Artiodactyla > Balaenidae > Eubalaena > Eubalaena glacialis. The sequence continues at coordinate 42,515,972 of NC_083717.1, forward strand.
AGCAGTTAATCCTAGATTCCGACTCCCCTCTTTCTGCTATGCTAGTTTTGCAGTAAGTTCCTGACACTTGGTAACCTCTTGTGTTAGGAGTGGTCTCTTACTCAATGCGCTCATGAGTTAGCTACTGAACCGCGTCAGACAAAGGGTCCTATCGTTCACCAACTTGTGAGGTCAATACTAGCTTTTTGAAGGATGCTGAGGAAAATGGGCATGTTGATACCAAAGGGCCTCTGCCAACAATTAAAATTCTTCCTTATCCCATTCTGTGCACATGATTCATAGTTACCAACCACTTATCAATCATAAGAGCCAGAAGGCATATATGCACTGGGGGAGAGGGGTAACCAATATGGTGAGGAAGAGAAGTGTGTATGCGTGTACTGGGCTGGGGGATGGCGGCATGGGTGACCAAAGGATACTATCAACCTACACCTTATTACTTAGAAAAAAATTCAGAAAGGAGGAAAGATTTCAGAGGATGCTGGGGGCTGATGATGGGAAGCAAGAGCTGATCTGAGGATAAAGACCAGTGTGCCCAGCCTTAGGGAAATCCTAAGAGATGGCTTTGATGCAGAAAAGCTACCATGAAACTAACTGTACAGAACTGACAAAGGGAACAGATCAGAATGCGGAATAAGCCCAAGAAAGTATGGGTATATAAAAGAGGATCAGAATCTTGAAGTTAATCTACAGTGAATTATTCAGATGCCAATGGGAGGGACTGGAGTTGTAAATGTGTGATACCAAAGGGATAGGCTCACAATCTAAATTTTGTGATGACTGTCATAATTCATCTCTCTGTTCTTACCCCAATCTCATCAGTACATTAAGTATAGTTTGCATAACATGAACAGGTATTAAAAGATTAACTCATTCAACTAAAAAAACTTACTGAGCATTTAGTACGAATGAGGGACACTGTTTAGATATAGTGAGTAGATGAAAAAATTACAAACTCCTTACTATAAAATAAAGCAATCTTCCACAGAAAAGGAGTGAGAAAATATACATGATCACTTGAGAACTGAAGTGGCATATACACCCAATATAATTATTTTTTTTTAAAAAAACACTGATTAAAGACACAAACTCAAAATGGAAGATAATTGGAGACCACTTCTGAATGATTAAAAATCATTCTAAAAATTGTGTGGCAAAATGAATTTAGATGAGATCATGCACCTGTCCAAAGTGTTGTAGAACGAATTCCCGCACTGGGAAAAAAAGTGCTTGCGGTAACTTCTAAGACTTCTTCCGATAGAAAAAGTTTAAGATTTTAAAAAATACATACATATATAAATAAAAATTGATATACATATTCATGTAATAAGAGGAATTGGCCGACTCAAAGAGGAGACCTAGGGTAGCAAGAAAAAAATGAACTTTGAAAACAATCAGATCTGGGGTTGCATCCTATTACCTACTATGTGTGAGCTGTGAGAACTTTGGAAAATTACTGACTATCCGAATCTGTTTTTCTACATGTAAAATGAGACAAATACTAGGAATGATGTAAAAATTAAATGCCTGTATCTCATACCCATCCACTTATTACCACTTCAGACCACAAAGCCATTTCATCATGCCTGGACCACCATAAAGGCAGCCTAAGTGACTCCCACATGCCAGAATGATCTTCTAAAAAAATAGAGAAGTAACGTATCTAAGCAAAGCAAACTCCTCACCATGGCTGTCAAGGCCCAGCCCTTCCAGGGCCTGCTTATGACTCCACCCCGCTTGCTCAGTATTTTCTCATCACAATGGCCCTGCCCATTCTTCCCTACCTCAGGGCCTTTGTATCTGCCGTTCCTTCTTTCTGGAACGCCTTCCCTTGGTATAGCTCCAGCATCTCTTTATCCTCTGGAGAACAGTTTTTTAAATGTCAGCACCTCAGAAAGATCTTCTCTCTGAAATACGATTCCCATTATTCCCACAGAGCACACTGTTTATTTCTATCAAATCACTAACAGTAATTTGTACTTTTTGTTTCTCTATTTACTGCCTGTCTTTAAGCAATACGAGGACTTTAAAGACCCATGTGCCCCTTGGACCTAGCACGTCTGACATCGAACAGGTCATTAATATAGTTTTCATGTAGAGCTCTCAGTGATGTCACCTTCTCTGTCTCCAAAGCAAAGAATCAGCACCAAACTCACCCATCTCATTTCAAACTGGAAATAGCGTATTTTCAGGACTCTTGGTGTTTACTTATTTGTAATAAATGCCTACTTTCTGAGAAGTGAAGTTTCCTCTACTGAAAATCTTTCATTACGTAAGGGCCGTATGGTGCAAAAAAATAATACCAACACAGGTACATCTAAAAAAAACCTATTTATGTCCTTTATTAGCTGTGGCCTTGTGGAAAAAAATCACATCACTCAAGTCCTTTACGTTCCTCACCCCGGCTCAGGAGAATCCTCAATCTCTTCATATGAAGGGGCGGGGGAACCGTTGCTGCCCGACCACTCAGTCTCAAACGAAATAACACACATAAAAGTGTTTTGTTAAAACTGCAAAACAGCATCTATGAGGCCAATAAGCCTGTGCTAATTTAGCCCCATTCCTGAGGGCTTTCATGCCCCATGAGAGTGAAGTGTACTGAACATTTTAGCACTATTTTAAATGTACCATACTCCTTGTGACACTCAGATTGAGATTTTCTATCCTCCCTCCCCCTCTTTTCCTTCTTTCTTTTTCCCCCAGACAGGTAAAATCATAAAGAGTCAAGCATATAAAGGTTCTAAAAACTAGGCTCTCCTAAACATGAGGACAAAAATTTTAAAACATGACTGTGATTTCACAGCGGAAATCACATTTTAGAGAAACTAAAATGAATAATATCTCGGATCAAGTTCAAAATGCCAAGTTGCCCACTGCTCTCAGCCTCGGCCTGGCATATCAAACCATCACCTGACAGCGATCATGGAGGGACAGACAGCACTCCCTCCACAGTCACAACTCCTCCACCTAGCCCCTCGTCCGGCCTGGTAGTGTTATTTTACTGACTTCTGTGTCTAGCCTTCTGAGCCGTTTCTTGGCCTCAATGGACCAATGAAAAGAATTCAGGAGTCTCAAGTAATACACTGAATTGATAAATCAGTACAAGAGCTCCACTATTTCCCTGACCAGGGCGATACATTACTACTTTGCCTGGACTCCCCCGGCTCCACACCTTCACAAGTTCAGGTACTGAGGTTCTCTTGGCAACTGTGAAGCACTTGCTTGGCTTCCAATGTCCCCTGCCTTTGCCAGAAAACTGCTAAACTTCCAAAAAGTGCTCCTTGAGTCGTCCAACATTCCCAGACTCCCATCTTATGGCTGGAGGAGTCCTTACTAATTTTAGATTCAAGGATGCCTTCTGTGAGCAATCAGCCATCCAGAGTCTCCGCCCCATCCTGCTTAGACACCCAGCATCACTAACGGGAGAAAACAAACAAATACCGCTATTAACATTCAAAGGCTAGACCTGAACAGCAGTCAAACCAAGCCAAAGGGGCCACTTTGCCACTTTAATAAATAGATTGACTGGAGATCCTTCCAAAGGAAATAAGTACTGTCTATCTTTCCCCTCAGAGCTGTGAGGAGAGACAGCAGAAACAACAGATAGAAAAGACTCAGGCAAAAGACAAAGAGACAGAGGCAGAAGGAGAGAGACTGACAGAAAGATACCCCTCCAGATGGGGGCCTGGGGTGGGGATGACAGGGACAGAGGGACACAGACATCTGAGGAAAGGGCAACTCTGAAAGTGAATTTCTCCATCTGTGATTTTCAAGAGTATGAGGTTCTCCTGAGCATAAGAATCCATTTTAAAGCAAGTCAAATGACACTGAAACACTAAGTGGCTCAATGCTGATTCTGAAGTCCCCACTGTTTCTGTTCTGATATTCTGCTAAGAACCTTAAAATCACCAACCCAACCCAGCACTCCCCACTGTTCACACACACACACACACACACTTCTCAGCCGTTCTCCCAATACAGGGGGGCCAGGGAATCCAGCTACTGGATTCAGAGACAGAAGAGTCTGAGAGCTTTGGAGTGGATGGAGTGTGGCCCCTTACCTTCAGCAACACCACGTCCACAGTCCTGTCCACCTTGGAGATGTCACATAGGCTGTAGCGCCTCTTGTGCCGTTCATACATTTTGTCCAAATGCAGAAGAGAGGAAGTAAGATGCAGGAGATGTACCCACTGGCAACCTGGGGGACCACCGCGCTCCCGCAAGTCCAGAGCTCCAAATTTCTTACCGTGAGCTGGAGGGGATTTATGACTTCCAAACTCCTCTGTGTAGAAAACCCTCAAAGGGTCAAAAAATGAATTAAAGAAAACCAAGCAGGATCCCCAATTCCTTGAACGGACTGAGAACTTCCTGGCAACTTCAGAGCACTGGGATGATGAATTTACAATTTACAATTCACAATATGAACAATAAATGCTTCCAGATGCTATACTTTAGGCAGATCTTGACCAAAAGAGAAGCACACACCATTTCCATCACTGGCGATAATTCCAGTGGAAAAATTAAGAATTAACCGGCTACACATAACGGCTGACGCACGTGGTGGAATAGCCCAAAGCAGGCAATAAAAATCCAGTATGTACTTTGTCAGGAAAAGAGAAAGAGAGAATGGAAGACAATTCTAATTTGAAGGGATGACAGGAAAAAATTCTCTCATTAAATCCTCTTCTTGCTTACAAAACAAAAACAAAGACAAGGAAAATCAATTTTTCCTTTACAGGAAAAAAAAAAAAATAGTTGAAGCTCTGAGATTCTGTTCAAAGTAAAGAGTCTTTAGTCAGCCTCTTGCTCGCCAGGCGGTAGGGCTTGGTTCTGATCTCAGTTGAAAATATCTAATGACAGCAGAGTGAAAGGAGGGGAAAAAAAAAAAAAAGACCACTCCTCCCTTCTTGCTCCCTCCCTTCTTGGGCGCTGGCCCTTCCCTACCCCAGACCCCTCACCCCTTTTCCCTCCCTCTCAGGAACGTCACTACTTGCCCTTTCAGCTCCGCACCAGCAGCCTCGGAGGCTTGAAAACCTAATGGCAGTGGTGGGAACATGATTCATCCACAGACGAAGAAGAGAAAAACAAGGCTTCCTTTTCCAACCGTTTCCTCCTCCTCCCTTTTCTCCTCCTCACACTGTTCCCTATGAAAAAGGCTCTGTCAGGCATTTCCAGATGCACCCCAAGCGCTTTGATGTTGGGGGAGGTATGGTAATAAAGGGAGGGGGTGTCATCCTAAACACCACAGGCAAGTTCAACACAATTATCTGTTCCACGAAATCGGGGAAATTGAAACTACACAAGGCAGACACTGCATCTCCCTGCCAAACGCAAGTCAGTGATTTAATATGAGAAAAATGCTAGCCAATCTTTCAGGGCTACGTTTCCAGGATCCAGAAGGAGTTACAGAAGTGACTGACAAGGCTTAGAAATCATCAAGAGGTCAGCTTTTTTTTGTTGACGGAGAGGAAGGGAGGGATGGGGAGGTGGTAGGGGGAGCACTTGAAAGAAAATTTTAGAGTAAAGGAGTAGAGTGATAGGCACGTGTGTCAGTACGTTGTATGACTAAGAAGAGTCACCTGGCTGGGACTTCTTCCCCGCTGAAAGCCACCATCCACATTAACTGAGCCCGGAGTGTGGCTCCACCACTCCATGCGCCCGCTCTCTTACTATCCAAGAGCCCTCCAGCCCCACCGTAGCCAAGATTCTCAGGGGCAGACCTGTTCCAGAATTCATTTTCTTACCTGGGTCATAAATGATCTGGGAGGGAAAGGAGGAGAAGGAACTGAGGGGGACAAAAAGGGAAGAGTGGAGAAAGGAAAAGTCCAAAGATGTTCTCCTTCTAGGAGCATTAGGCAGCTGGCATTTTCCTCAAGTGGCCAGAGGAGTCCTTGGCTAGAGTGTGAATGAGGGGACTCAAACATCACAAGTGGAAGGAAAAAAGAGATTTAATACTTAAATTTCTGTCAGTATCACAAACAGAGCTGGTGATGAGGCTTTCCAGGAGCTATGAAAGGGGTAGAGAAGGTCTGATGAGTCACCATTTCCTCTGGTCAGGCATTCAAGTAGCTAACCAGCTCAAATGAGAGCAAGGCAGCGAATCCTGCTAGTACGCATCTCCCCCTCTACCTAACACACCGCAGCCGCTGAGCCCAATCCCACACTGTTCCATCCACCGCAGGGAGGTAGACAGCCCCTCCCCTTCCCCACACGTCCCCAGTGAGCCTAGTTCTGTGATGCTACCAACATGGACAGTGAACCAGATGTTGCTTTTCATTAGAGTGAGGATGGGAAACAGTAGAAACAGATGATTAGAGAGAGATTAGAAAGCTGTAAATAAAATTCTAGCTCAGGCTTACCAAAAGGGTGGGAACCTGGCCGGGGATTTATAACTACTCTGAAACTATGTGGTCTAGGGCACAAATCGAAAGGTCCTTTAGGCTTTAGTGTAGGGGAAAATGGATAGTTTATTATCTTTTCTGTATGAACTTTCATCAAGCAATAATTTAGAACTCTCCTTCCTCCCCATATAAACACAAAGCTGCCACCCCTCTGTCCTCAATATGGTTTATTCCTCACTGCCCCTCCCTTCTGTTTTAATTAGAATCAAATGTTTCCTGCCTCCAAGGTTCCCAGGCATCTCCCTAAGGATCATAGATGCTTTAATCACCACAGAGCCTTTCTATTCCCAACCTCATGTAACTCCTGACTTAAATAATCTATACTGATTTAACAGATATTTTGTGCCTTGCAACAAAGGCAAACAAAAGAAACAAAGAACAAGGTCTCTGTCCTCAAGAAGTTTATATAATTAGAAACCTCTTTCAAAGTTATACAATCGTCTGAAATGGCCGAGATTACTGTTTTGAGACAAATAGATTAATTTTTGTATTTCTTATGATCTGCTGGCTTTGTGCTACAGGCTGGAAATCGAGACTTCCTACTTTTTCTGTACACATAAACATATTAAAAGGATTTGGAATTGTCCTTGAGTATTTTGTTCCTTCTTGGAGAACAAATTCTCTGGGTAGGGAACACATACTCGGGGGTCGGGGGGCGTGGGGGAGAGTCTGTTTTGCTTTCCCCTCTGGATTTGTTCAGCACTCTCCACAGAAGACTTGAGTCTGTAGTCCTGTGCTTTTGCTGCTGATGTGACAATTCCAAGTTTTTATCAAAAGCATCTGGAACCACTGAACAGTTACTCTGTTAGGATTCTGAAACACAGAAACCAATCATTTTACATCCAAACCATAGACCTGATACCTATGAATTTTCGTTTTGAGAATATTCTCCTTTTCTTTAATTTTGGGAACTTGTAGTAAAACATGTTTATTATTTACAACCTCTTACAATAGTAATTATTCACAAGATTAATTATATCTCCCTTCTTTCTGTGTCCTCCATCCCACTCTCCAGCCACAACAAGGAGCCCTACGTTCTTCAATAGAAGCTTCAAGTGCTTAAAGTCTGTTCATACCACAGGCCCAACATATATTCTTAAAGATTCCAGAAAATGAAGTATAAAAATATTTTATGCATTTGAAGTTAACTATAGCATTTCTGTTCATGAATTAAATTTTCCCTTGATATTTAACTCTGAAGGTCTAACCCTTACCCAAATTATTTCAGCATTCTTATGGGTCAACTCTACTTGGCTCCTTTTGTTTCAGTTAAGGCAGAACCCTATCTAAAGTCTCACAGCAAAGTTTCTGAATTAGGACACCACTTAGTGGGTATATGAAAGATCCAAACAGAACACAAAGGCCAGCAAGCACTGGGGCGGGGAGGGGGGTGTCTACTGCTACTAAAACATTTGTCCTGTACCCCAAAGTGAACATAAAGTAGTAGCATGTCACTGGCTAAAAGACCCACCAATGATCAGTTTCATCTCCGCAAGGAGCACAAGGTGAAAATCAAAGGTTCTTTCCATTCCTAGGTGTGCCACTATCTCACTGAGCATCCTGAGATAATTAGGTTGACTCTTGGACCTGGGTTTCCAGAACTGGAAAATGAGAAGGGCTGGACACTAGATCGTATCTGAAGTTCCTTCTTGATCGGATACGGTCAGTCTGAGACTAACAAATCTTTATCACTTGCCATATAGCTCATAGGATGTGGGTAGATGCAGAGGAAAAAGAAAAAGGGATTGAGAAATTCTCTCAAAACCTGTTGTAGAAAACATGTAGTATACTCTTGCTTAATTATATTTTCCACCTCCACTTTTCATGTGAAATGAAAAGGAAGGAAACATCTACCACAGTCAACAATTTTCATTAACCTATGATTTCATTAACTTAAAAAATAGTGAGTCATCCAGAGCTACATATTTGTTAGTGGCAAAGTTTACTAAAATATAGATAAAACACTGTATTATTTTTATTATTATAGCCTCCGCGTGAGCAACTGCAGTCTGCTTAAAATAACAATCTGCTCCAAATAAGATGTTTGAGTAATTGAGAGAAGATGGGAATTATTTACAACAGCTGCATTGTTTCCAGCGAGCATTTCCTTTTTCATTTCAATTTATGTGTTTAAGTACTACTGGTCCAGGAGAGGGAGGCCTAAGGCCCCCAGTCCCCTGGCTTTTCTTCCACTCCCAGATTTGGAGGTTTCAAGAAGGTTAAAAGAATAAAGGAGAAGGGGAAGGCCTAAAGGGCAAGCAACCAGTCAACCAGCAATTCTCCTCAAACTACCATCTGGCGGCAGCAGGCAGCTCCTCTGCTTTAACCCTTTCTTGACTTCTTCAAGAAGAAACCTTAACACAATTTAGCTGGTAGCAGCAGGTTGTTTGACAACAATAACAATAGCAAAAAGTAATTAAGATGGAAGTAAGACAAGACAAAGCTTTAAAAATGTCTCTTCACCAACCTGTGCTCCTCACAGGAAATAGGTCTCGTGGAACAAGCACACAAATGTTAAATTTTACTAAAATTACCAACAACTTGGTGAAATAAAAGGCAGGAGGAGGGGAGAAAGGGAGACAGCCGAATCAGAATTCATCTGGAAAAGTAGTGATAGGATAGTTTAACCTCTAGGACAGGTCTTCTGGGGCAAGATTTATTAATAACAACAACATTCACTGAGTGCTTCCTGTATGCCATGTGCTTCCACATGTACAATTTCAGTTATTCCTCATAAAAAGCTATAGGGTGAAACATCACTGTCTACAGATGCAGAAAAGTCGCACTCAGAGTTTAAGTCAGTTGTATCAGGTCACACAGCTAATAAAACGAGTCTGCATTAAACTCGGTTCTGTAAATCTTTCTTTCCATATGCATCTTATTTTGCCGTGAGTAATCCCCTAAACTGAAAGAAATGAAACTATCATGGAGAAAATGTAAGTTAAAATTTGAGGAAAGAAAACTTAGAATTTGTTACTCATATCATTGGCATTCTTACATTTGATTTTATACAAACGCCAAAGGATAGAAAAAGATTTTATTTTTTCAATAAAAATGACAAATGGTTCCTAATTTTAGAAAGTACAGGTAGAAAGCGTGTCATTACATTAAACGGACTCAACTTCTTTGCCAACATTTTAATACTTGATATTTAATTTTTTTAATAGCTTCTCACTATTGGTAATATGTTATAATAATCAGAATGAACACAGCCAGCATAGAGACTAAAAGATTTCTGGATACTGACAACTGTTCTCTGGGTCTCCTTTAGAATGAATGGGTGTAGTGTTCCTAGTTCTCCTCTTGGGAACAAACATTAGTTACTTCTTATGGCAGCATTTCAAATATCTGAAGATACTTATTATGACTCGCTACCCTCCTCAAAGCTTCTCTTCTGGATCATGGTTCCCACAACTGTTCCTCATGCCACAGGGTACCCGACTGAGGGCTCTCTAGTTAGTCGGTGTCCTTCTTGTGATGCAAACACCAAAACAAAACCCTCTGGTGTTGAGTACACTGGGATGTTTAAGATCCAACTGGCTTTCTTAACACGAATACCACACCATTAGAAGTATATAAGCTTGTGGTGAAGTTAAGTCACTTCTCATATCTTTTCTTAGTTGGATGTGTCAAAACAGGTCTCCTCCATACTATAATCTTGTGATTTTATTGTAAAACTCACTTTACATCTTTCCTTGTTTAAAGTGTACTAGATAATTTGTAGACATTTAATTTTTTTAGGTTGAATTTTCAGTTTCCCAAGGAATGTGGCTTTAAAATACATTAGTATTTTAAAAACCTAGACTGCTAAGGATGCTAAAAAGGGCAAATTTACTATCAGTAACAATTTAAACAACCAAGAAGTTTTACATGGGAAATCCATAATACTGTTGTGATTGTAAACTACAACTTCTCATGTGTCACTGTCCTGAATCTTCAACAAGCTTTTCAGTAAATGAAATTCGTTCAATCATTAGACAAATATTCATTGAACACCTATTTTTGGCACTGAGAATATAACAGAGAACCAGACAGACATTAAATAGTTACAATAATGTGTGTGAGAAGTGCCAGAATTGAGGAATCACAGGGTACCACAAGAACATCTCCCTTTAGATGTAACATAAACGTCTGTGTCTGGAGCTCGGGAGAACAGCTGGGGCTGGGCACACCAATTTGGAAATCAACACACAGATGTGACATCGAGGAAACAGAAAGAAAGAATGGTAAACAGTGCCAAATGTTGTGAAAAAGTCAAGCCAATGAGAGATCTGGGTTTTGCTATGTAAATGTTTCGTGGACCTTGCTTGGTGAGGGCAAGTTCTGGTGTAGCAGGAGAGTGATGAAAGCTGAATTTCAATATTCTAGCATTTCACAGGGGAAAATTTAAGTTCTGCCTGTACACTTCGTTCGCTTTTTCCAGTTTTCTCTTAAGACATTTCACCCTTCAGACAAAGTGCCTTAGTGAATCATAAAAAATGGTTGCTACAGGATGGCTAACCTGGAAATAAACACTTTAGTGTGTAAAAAACTTTCTGAGAAGTAAATGAAGCATTAACAGAGAAAAAGGACCATTAACACAAAGTGAGTTCTATGCCTGTTCTTTCAATTCTTTCCAAGAGATCCTGCCACAGAGACCAAAAGAGAACACTTGAGTGCACACACTGCACCTTGGCCAGGAATATGAACAGAGGTTTCATAATAGCTAGAGCAGGGAAGCAGGGCGGACAGTGTTTTGGCAAGGAAATGGAAACAGAAGGAACGGCCAACAAGTAAGAAACTCCCTTTCCATATGATCATCTATGGAAATAAGAACAAACCTCATTCTATAAACAAAGGCAATGAGGTCAGGGAAACAACACTGACAATTATGGACGACAATTTCCTCATGGGAGTCTGTCATCACCAGCATGTCATGCCAACTAGTAGCCAACTAGCTAATATTAGCCAAATTTATCTATCTGTTCAACAATATTTAAATCTCTGCCGAAGTTATGGTGCTCTGTGAGGTGTTATGAGAGATATGAAGATGGATGAGACATTTCTGGGACCTCAAGGAAACACAGCAGGGGCAATGGTATGAAATATAAGACGGCATGGGTAGTACAAATGAAATGTAGGGTTTCAGCAAGGAATAAAGATCTCTGACTAAACTGATTAGGCAGAAAAGTTTCATGAAGGTGGTGGTTTAACATAAAGGAGCAGAAAGAGAGAAAATGGGAGGGAGGAGGCAGGCATCCCCAATGAAGACTGTGAGAGAAGGTGCAGACGTTGATGCGCAACAGGTAGGACAGAGGACGAGCGAGCCGTCTACTACCTGCATCAGATTCCTGTGAGAGCAGTGCTATGGCCCTGGCCTGCAAAAGCATTCACAGGCTAGATTATGGGAGCATATGATGCCGTGCTAAAAAGTTTAGACTCTATTCAGAGGCAACAGGGAGCCATCGAAGATGTGCCAGCACAGAAGTGGGATGATTTGTGCTGTAATTCAGAAAGGCTGTACAAGTCTCTAGCCTCATCAAGTCTGATCTCCCTTGTCTGGATATCATACTATGCCATGATCCTTATCCAATCTCATTTGCTGTCATTCCTCAAGAAAAGTAAACGGGTGATCTCTCAAGGTTCCACAATTAGGATATGGGGTTCTTCCTACCTCAGTGACCCTGGCTCTTAGGACGATTGTGGTTTCTGGAATTCCCCACCGTGTCTTTTCCACCTTAACCACAATCTACCCTTCATATCCCACTTTTCTAGTTAGGCTCTCTGCCTGCTCTAACTCTCCTTCTAACGCTGTACTGTGAACTAAGATGGTCCTTAGACTCTGCCGCACTGGCTTTACGGTGCTCTGTCCTGTGTTCTTCCTTGCTGCTGCTGCTGCTGCATGTTAGTCTTACTCTAAGTAGAATGGTGACTTCCTTAAAGGCAACAGGTACTTTTTAAATCTCTCCCAGAGTGCCAAAAACGGTACTAGACATCCAAAGGCTGGCTGAGTTACCGATTATGCATTCGTTTCTTACCACAATCGTAATCCTAAGACTTTTCAAAAGGCTGACCAGATTCAGTTATTAAAGGAGAGAAAAAGTGTTTGTCAGTGTTAACTAACCGTACACAAAAGGTGAGTAGTCTAAAAGAGGTTCTAGATTTAAAGGATAAATGTCCTGGCCAGACATGAAAACTTGTGTTTAAAATAACCATATCCTTAGGAAAAATTTGAATCTCACATAAAATGAGAATGTGCTACTTTAGTCACCCGACTTATTCTTATTTTTCACTTCACAGCAAAAAGAACAGCTCTAGCACAGTCAGTCAGTCAGACAAGCCAAAAAATGACTCAGCTTCCCATGGAAGACATCCCTCATCCCTCCCAGGCAAACACACGCCAGTACAGTCAAGCCTTCCCAAAAAATGAAGAGGTATAACTTGCCCTTTATATCAACTGTCCAAAAGACAAAACAAAGGGAAAAGAGAAAAATCCTTCAAGAAGAAAACCTACTTTTTAACACTACTGTCAGGAAATAAAAATAATAAAGACATATAGTTGTTTTTTTGTTTTTGTTTTTAAATTTTTGACCGCACCATGAGGCATGTGGGATCTTAGCTCCCCAACCAGGGACTGAACCCTCGTCCCGTGCATTGGAAGGCGGAGTCTTAACCACCGGACCTCCAGGGAAGTCCCAAGACATACAGTATTGATAAAAGAAAAATGTTGCTATGAGGAATAAAGGAATGACTACACATAAAGTATTTTGTATAATGCTTGTGGCATGAGTACTATATAAGTATTAGTTGCTATAATATTTTTTATTTTATTATCATCTCTACATCTTTGCCTTATTTTTTAAAGAGGTATTTAAGTCAGCCTACAAGGGAGCATATAAGAAAAAAACAAGTAACTGAAAATTCTGACTTAAGATACAGCTGAAAGAAGAAAACACCTCTGCTTTGATTCAGACCACCATGAGACAGGAAAGCAGACAGAGGGAAAAGTTAGGTTCTCTTTCCTCTGATAAGTGGAGAAGGTAGGTAGCTGCCCCAGAAGCTAAGACTAAGGGAGCTACTATGCATCTGAATGCCGAGCTGTTTTATACAGAAACAGTTCTTTACAATTTGAGGTCAAGATAGGACTGGGAACTCAGATGGAAGAGTTAGCCTTGGGAAAAAAAGCCTCTTTATCTGAAGCAAAGGGAAAGAAGTAAAAGACAGATATTTATAGATATTTTTCCTGGCCAATCCCCAAGTGCCTAATTTGGACGGAACTCAAAGTGTCCCTGAACAGTCCCCACCCAGACGGCCGAAATACCAGTGTCACCATCGGGACAGAAAGCATGTGGCTCTTGGAGGTGACTCTGGGAGGAAAGTCTAGCACCATGCCAGCCTCTCGGGTCTCTCCTCTCACCTCTCCTTGGAAAACTCTTCCACTGCAGTCACACGAGTCAACTTACTGTGCTCAGATTAGCTGTGACATCTGGCTGCCTCCACGTCCTGGACCCTGCCCTCCTGTTCTTCACCACAGAAGCAAAACCAGTCAAGTCTTTAAGACCCCTTCAAATGCTATCACATACTGATACCTCTACTGAACACCTCAGTCAAAAAACTGGCCTGTCAGGACTTCCCTGGAGGTCCAGTGGGTAAGACTCCATGCTCCCAATGCAGGGGGCCCGGGTTCAATCCCTGGGTCAGGGAACTAGATCCCACATGCACGCCGCAACTAAGAGTCTGCATGCTGCAACTAAAAGATCACGCATGCCACAACGGAGACCCGGTGCAGCCAAAATAAAATTTTTTTAAAAATGTGATTCTGTATTAAAAAAAAAACCAAAAAACTGGCCCTGTCCTTCCTCCAACTCTGTTAGAACTGCGTTAGCACTCCTATCACACTTAAACCACAGATTATCACAGTTATCTGGGTACCTGTTGTACAAGTCTCTTGGACCGAGACATCTGTTTCTTTGGCTTTCCTATAGGTTCTGGGGCTTATTTAGCATTCAACAAACAGTTCCTATGTGAATGAATAAATATCCATCTCTTTGTCTGAAGAGGAACTTTCAGGCAAGGTAACCCATTCTCAGGAGTAGATCAAACTGGTGCAGGCAACCTAGATTCAGAAGCTCCTTTATTCATAAATGTATACAACCCCTGGATTTTTGATACAGAGACACGCACTAGAGAAAAGGGATCTACTCTGCTCACCACAAACAAATGGCATTAGTTAGACCTTATCAATAAATGGGACATGTCAGAACTTAATCAGCAAGTAAAAGAACAGAATTCTCTGCCTACCCTGAATTTTTTTTTTTTTTTAAATAAAAATTGCAGTTTGGGTGGGCGCTATAAGATTATCCATGCTGGAGATCTGTCTGACTAAATACATACTAATTTTGGGGTTACTATTTTATTTGTTCATAATTTTTAACCAACTGATAACCCAGTACCTTCCTAAATGTGCCTATGTCTCTTTTCAAAATTAATGTGAATGTTTTTAATATAAACCCTGAAGAGAGAAAAAAAACTTCCCCTTGAAACTTAAAAATATACATACTCTGCACACAACGGTCAATTCAGGACCAAGTTTCATGGAAGCATTTTGATAATTTCTCCAAAAATATGTGTGTGCATATGTATGCATGTTTAATGGCTCAGAAGATTGCACAGCACTGACTGGCTGTGCACTATGTCAAGGACAGTACATCTAACAAACCAGGGAACCTGTGGAGATAGTGTAAGTAACTGGTAAGAGCATAAAGTATTATGAGGGTCAACCCCTGAGTCCCCAGCACTGAGCAGGAAGGACACAGAGAAGGCCTTGCTCTGTCCCTGCAACTTGCCATCTATAAGATTATTATTAATACTTCTCTTTTGCTTCCCTGTGAGGATGTGATAATAATATTAGTAGTCTTCAAAAAAGCACAGCATTACAGTATTATTTAATATAGCTTACTGTTGCTATCTTTCTTTCATACAAGTAGAGTTTTCCTGGGTCTGAATTCTAATGGCTCTATGCCTCTAAACCTTTTACCGATAAACCCAAAGAAGCTTTGACCTATTCTGTGTCACTACAAAGGCAACTCTCCAAATTCTACATAGAGGTTCAATCCCAAATACTCATATTAATGGGTTATCAATGAGGAACTTCCTTTTCTCCACCTAGTTTTTAGTTGCAAGTCCTGCCATATTGATTAAACCATTTTTAAGCTGAACTAACAAAACGTAAAAGCCTCAAATATATTTGCTGTGAAAACAGGACACAGAATTTTAAAAGAAAGGGAACTACTAAAGGTTATCAGTGCCCTAAGGAGAGAAATTGATAAATGAAGTATACTCTTAGGTAAAGTCCACTGAAGTCGTGCCTACAAAAAAACTGTCAATTAACTAGAAATCTGCCTTGCCAAAGTTCTTCCTGTGTTTCTTTTTCTTTCAAGATACCCACCAGGCATCCTACATTGTAAACGCCCATCGTGTGTGAGACACCGTGGCAGGTCCCTGCCCACGAAACATGGCTAAGGCAGCGTCCCTATCAGGAGGTGTGGTACTGTGCAGGCCTCACGGTTCCCAGCACGGTTCCACCACCCAATGCTCCAGAGAGGGTAAAGATGGTGAGAGAAGGGTACGTGGGAGGCCTGAGAGAGTGCGGAGTGCAGCACAGGACAGCGCTTCTGAGAAGGGTCTTAAAGAATCGAAGAGTAAGTACCCAGGTAGCCTCCAAGGATACATTTCAGGCAGAGAATACCTCGCGGATAAAGAGGGGTCTGGCGTGGCTGGCAGCTGGACTGTGGAACAGAACAGCAGAGCTGACGGTACCGTCTGAGTAATCTCAGGAGCCAGACTGTGAAGTCCATGCCACACCACAACGTTTAGCAAGAATCTCTAACATGAGCCAGAGCAGCGGGTCTCAACACGTGGTCTGCAAAACCTTCAGGGGCCCAGAGACCTCTTCAGGGCATCTGTGGGGTCAAAACTATTTTCACAGTAATCCTAAGATGTCATTTGCCCTTTTACTGTGTCGACATTTGCACTGACAGGCCTTAGCACAAACCAAGGCAGCGGTACCAAAGTGAACCAGTAGTCACCATATTCTTCGTAGTATAAAAAACAAAAACAGGGGCTTCCCTGGTGGCGCAGTGGTTGAGAGTCTGCCTGCCAATGCAGGGGACACGGGTTCGAGCCCTGGTCTGGGAAGATCCCACATGCCGCGGAGCAACTGGGACCGTGAGCCACAACTACTGAGCCTGTGCGTCTGGAGCCTGTGCTCCGCAACAAGAGAGGCCGCGATAGTGAGAGGCCCGCGCACCGCGATGAAGAGTGGCCCCCGCTTGCCACAACTAGAGAAAGCCCTCGCACAGAAACGAAGACCCAACACAGCCATAAGTAAGTAAATAAATAAATAAATAAATAAATAAATAAATAGAGAAATGCTTCTCTCCCCGTCATTGGGCAAAAAAAAAAAAAAAAAAAAAAAAAGAAGCTAGGGATGTCACTAATTGATGAGCAGCTTCAAAAAAAAAAACAAAAACAAACATTTTCACACAGAATGTCTTTGATGAAGCTGTAAACATTATTAATATCATTCAATTTCAAGCTTTAGATACTCATCTTTTTAATACTCTGTGTGACAAATGGGAAGTAGACATAAAATACTTCTGTCATGGAGGTATTACGGCTGTCTTGAGGAAAATCACCTGTGCAATTGTTTTAAGTTGTGAGCCGATGCAGACACTTTTGTTATGGAACAACATTTTTATTTGAAAGAAAGACTGGCAAACGAAGCATGGCTCTTCAGCACTTGCGTATTTTCCTGAAAATGAACAAAGTGAACCTGTTTCTCAAAAGAAGCAACTGGCAGTATTTATTGCTGATGATAAAATTCAGACTTTCAAGGGAAAATGAGATTTTTGAAAACCTGTATCTGCCACTGTGAACCTGCCAATTTACTAATACTTAAAGACATTTCAGATGAGATTGGTGGTGATGCTACCAAATGTGATTTTCTGATTTGTAGAATGAAATGTTCAACATTTGGAAGAGTTGTATTATTCAGTGAATCAACATTCCCTAAATGACCAATGCATGATGTTAGAAAATCAGGCATGGATAAAAAATCCATTCAAAGTACAAGATAGACCAAATGGCTTTTAATGTGCTAGAGCACAGAAAGTTCAGTGATATGATTTCAGATTCCACACTACAGATAACTTTTAAGAACTTACCATTTGTCAATTCTCATCTAGTATCAAAGAAGAATATCACAATTATCTGAGAAAACTATTAAAATATTCCTCCCTTTTCAAGCATATATCTGTGTTAGGCTGGACTTTCCCTATTGCAACAGTCTGAATGAATAAGGGATATGAGAATCTGTTTTCTACTGAGCCAGAAGTTTGAGTAAAACAATGTCACTCTTCTAATTTTGTTTTTGTTTTGGAAAAGTTATTTTTCATGAAAATATGCTCTTTATGTTAACAAGTAGTGGGTTTACTATTGTTACTGTGAATGAATTACATATTTTTAATGTATCAGTTTTAATTTCTAATATGGTAAATAATTGAAGCTATAACTCATATAAACAAAATTTCTTTGGAATGCTCAATAATTTTTAAAGTATAAAGGAATCTTGAGACCAAAAAGTTCAAGAACTGCTGAGTTGTAAGGCAGAAAGAGATTAGTGGTAAGGAAACCAAAGAGTCCAGGTGAGAGACGATGAATATCTAACCCAGAAGTATGAAGTGATAAGTTAAATTTGACTGAAAAAAATTTTTTTGATTTGTGCTAAGAAGAGGGAATCTGGGATGAAAGCTTTCTAGCTTAAGAGACTGTATGCAGCCTCTTTAGCAAGTGGTGCTGGGGAAGGTGGACAGCCACATGTAAATCAATCAAGTTAGAACACATCCTCACACTACACACAAAAATACACTCAAAATGGCTTACAGACTTAAATATAAGACATGACTCCATAAAACTCCTATAAGAGAACACAGGCAAAACATTCTCTGACATAAATCGTATCGATGGTTTCTCAGGTCAGTCTCCCAAGGCAATAGAAATGAAAGCAAAAATAAACAAATGGGACCTAATCAAACTTAGAAGCTTTTGTACAGCAAAGGAAACCATAAACAAAACGAAAAGACAACCTACGGACTGAGAGAAAATATTTGCAAATGATGCGATTGACAAGGGCTTAATTTCCAAAATATACAAACAGCTCATACAACTCAACAACAAAAAAACAAACAACCCAATTAAAAAATGGGCAGAAGACCTAAACAGACATTTCTCCAAAGAAGACATACAGATGACCAACAGGCACATGAAAAGATGCTCAACATCACTAATTATTAGAGAAATGCAAATCAAAACTATGAGGTACCATCTTACACTGGTCAGAATGGCTATCATTAATCTACAAATAACAAATGCTGGAGAGGGTGTGGAGAAAAGGGAATCCTCCTACACTGATGGTGGGAATATAAACTGGTGCAGCCACTATGGAAAACAGTATGGAGGCTCCTCAAAAAACTAAAAATAGAGTTGCCACATGATCCAGCAATCCCACTCCTAGGCATGTATACAGACAAAACTGTACTTCAAAAAGATCTATGCACCTCTATGTTCATAGCAGCACTATTCACAATAGTCAAGACATAGAAACAACCTAAATGTTCATCAAAAGATGAATAAAAAAGATCACACATACACACAATGGAATACTAACTATTCGGCCATAAAAAAGAATGAAATAAATGCCATTCACAGCAACATGGATGGACCTAGGGATTATTATACTAAGTGATATAACTCAGAAAGGGAACAACAAACTTCACATGATATCACTTATATGTGGAATCTAAAATACGACAAATGAACTCATCTGTGAAACAGAAATAGACTCACAGACACAGAGAACAGACTTCTGGTTGCTGGGGTGGTGGGGAGGGGTGGTCTGGGAGGTTGGGGTTACATAGCAGATACGAGCTATTACACATAGAAGAGATAAACAACAAGGTCCCACTGTACAGCACAGGGAACTGTATTCAATACCCTGGGATAAACCACAATGGAAAAGAAAATGGAAAAGAATTGTATATATACGTATAACTGAATCACTTTGCTGTACAGCAGAAATTAACACAACATTGTAAATCAACTACACTTCAATAAAATAAATTTTTTAAAAAAGAAAGAAAAATAGAGACTGCATGAAAGCCAATGCCTTCAGTTTTATATATGTGAAGCGAGGCCCAAACAATTTCCTAATATTCTGAATGAAGCTGATGAATTAAGAGTAACTACAGCAGGAATGAAAAGCAGAGATGGTTTTCTGAAGAGCAAATAAAATTCTTTAGGAAAAGACTGTTTCCATGGTCTATGTGTGAATGAATTTAGCTGAAAGGCACTTTCTCATAGACCACATGGCTGACTGTGTCTCATTCCATTTTTGAAAGACTGAGGCAAATGACCAAGAGGTAAACTGACATGAGTAACTCTTTCATCCAAGTTTCTGGACTGCTAGTAGGATTAGTGCCCACTGATGTACATCTTTATTACACAACAGTCAAATGATAGCCATAATGATACTCTTGAGCCATCAAGAAGAGGATAAATTTTGTTCAGTATTTAAGAAGCCAGTCAAATACATAGGTATTTTAGAAATATACTAGAGCAAAGGCTTCCAAAGGGAAGCACCAGCACTTAAGGCTTTACCTCCAGCTATCTGAAAACTCTGCAATTTCAAAAAGATTCACTTGTCAAAGCCTCCACAGAGTGGAAATGTTTCAATCTAATTATACGGTGGCTCTTCACTCCTGGGGCAGGTAATATGAGGAACCACAAGGCACAATTCTAAGGAATGGAAGTTAAAGACACGGTCGAAGACTTCATATAGTTTTCTCTCCCTGCCAGAGCTGAGTTCTCTCTGCTGCTCCCTGTGGTCATTAGAGCATATATGCATTTGGGGGATGCGGGGTGGGGGGCGGGGGGGAGTTATATCCCTTTAAAAGGCCACCCTGTTAAAATGTTTAAAAATGTAAAATCAATGACAAGCATTTGTCAAGCGCCTTACTACTATTTCTTTATTAAAAAGAAGTTCCTAAAGAAACATTTGTTTTGTGAAAACAAGTGCCAATATTTAAAGTCCTGTCTATTACATTAAAGATGGCCCAGCGGTGCCTCTGCTTAGCAACAGTTGTTGAAATTTCCTGAGTAACTGTGTACATCTAAAAGTTAGAACCCTGCTTTTAAAAATATTTTGACAATTCCCACTTTCTACTTATTCAGATTTGTGCAATTATCTCCCTCCATTAGACTAAGTTAATTGGTTACGTGATAAAATCCTTTTCAGAAGAGAAATCGGCCAGCCCTACTTCTTTTTTTAATATCTCATTTTATAATCTCATCTTCCCCAGTCTATGCTGGGGTGATAAATTATAAGAACTTATATGAACAACTGCTAGAAGAACTAGACAACCTAGGTCTTTTCACAGCTGTTGCCGTTCCAGGCCTTTAGAGCTTGGTCAGTTGTGGATGCTGTAAAGAGGCTTACGATTTGTTACCCTTCTGCTTTCTCAACCCCCACATTAAAGCTCTCCTTCATCCCCCCCTTCCTTTCTGCTACCTCCCTCCTTCCTGCTCCATGTTCCCACTAACCAGCCTTACAGAGGAAGGATCAAGGCAACTTTTCACATCAGTCGCTTTCAGGGCACCTTCATGTTTGTCCACTAATAAATGGCTGGAATTAGGTAACCCATGGAGACTCTAAGTCTAAAAAAAAAAAAAATAACAAGATTGAGTCAAAACAATCACAACACAAGCATCACTTTCTGGAACTGGAATGAAAAGACTGGCTCCCAATTTTAAGGCCAGCAAGGCTGTCAACAGGGGAAAATCCCCTGAGTGAGACATTTCAGAACTCCACTTAATGCCTGATGTTATAATGCCACCAAAAGTGAACAGAAGGGACACTGGTATATATAGGCCTAAACAAGAGATGATTCTTGAAAGGGCATGCATTATCTTGTTTTTACTTAAACGAAGAGCCATGCCAAGAGATAGGCATGTGGCAATAAAGGTCCCCATGGGGAATAAAACAAAGATGAGAAAACTAAGCATTATTAGGCACTGATGAGCCTTCCACTCCCAGCCCTCACCGGCTCCAGGGACAGCTGAAACAGTAGCTCCCAGTATGACACCAAAACCAAAGTGAGTAGATAGAGATACATGGTCACTATGACACTGAGCAGCAGATGTCAATCATCTGTATTCAGCATTGCCAGCATTTCTTAAGAACCTCCACTGGCTTTATCGAGCCTGGGGGGCTATGCAGGTGGAGTGCGCCAATGACAAACTCTCTCTCAAAGCCTACAGGACACAGTCTTTCGACTTATAAAGCAAACCTCAGAGTACTGTCCACATTATGTGCCAATCTTGAAACAGCATTTCTGCTCACAGCTTGCAAGGCAGGTTCAGCTGCAATAGCAAATGTACTAAAGTCCCATGTCAAGAAAGCCAGGATTTAAATCCTCTTCCTGAGTCAAAGAGGAAGGAACAGTCTCAGGTAAGGAGAAAAACAATTCAATGAGCTTGATGTGAAGCAGACACAGCATTAATGAGGGAGAAGGGCCAGAGCTCTATTTTCTTCCTCTAGATCATCCCATTAGGGAAACCTAATGACTCCTAGGAAGGAACACAGCCTATTGCATTGTGTACAATGGTGATAGAGACAGGAACTGTTCCATGGCAAAACAATCACAACACAAGCATCACTTTCTGGAACTGGAATGAGAAGACTGGCTCCCTATTTTAAGGCCAGCAAGGCTGTCAACAGGGGAAAATCCCCTGGGTGAGACATTTCAGAACTCCACTTAATGCCTGATGTTATAATGCCACCAAAAGTGAACAGAAGGGACACTGGTATATATAGGCCTAAACAAGAGATGATTCCTTCCCTAAGTTCCCATGACTCAGATGCCAACTAGTGGTTCATTCCTTTATCTCTCCTAACAGAGCTTCTTGAGGGATGGGATGTGTCTTACTCATTTAACCCGTCAGGCACCCTCAGTTTCTATTATAATGTTCAACACACAAAACAGTAGGTGTCTGCAAATTAAAGGCTTGGTTTAGTTTTGGAAATGTACAACAGTAAGTAAGTCCTGTAGGAAGGGAATACATTCTAACAGTATCATTTACCACTGGAATCTTTTGTTATAAACGTTTAAAAGTAAGGAACTTATGCATGGATATATATGTGCTCTCTCCATGCTTCCCCTGCTGACAAGTCAGTCCGTGGCTTCCCACAATCCCTGGCCTCACGGGGGTGGAATGAGAGAAAAACCTCCTGAGTCTCTCAGAATGGATGTCCTGTTGCCCACAAAGTGGAGGTCACACACTGCACGGGTTCTGGGGCTTCTTGTCATGCATCCCCCTCCAGACTGGTCCAGGCCCTGGTCCAATCTCAAGAGGCCTGTAGCTGAGGCAGGCTAATCGATGACGTCAGAAACACAAGAGCCCACAAGCACATTTCCGTAAGTTATTATTTTCATAGAAACAGAAAGATGAAGGGCACTGGAAAGGAGATCCTCCCTTTCTGCTTTTCCCAGGGATGCTGGGTTATCTCCCCTACTGGAGGACACGGCAAGCACAAGACTCTTCCCTGTCTCACGCCATTCGTCTACCGTGGCACGGGCAGGAAGCATCATTAAACCCACCTGTAGTCCTGACCGACTCACACGGGCTCGTTTGGAACCAAAGACCTCCCCGCCTTGGTAAGTAACAATTTGCATTAAATTACAGGGAAGGCAACCCAGGACAAGCACACATCAAAATCAAGCTGCAGTGCTCTGGAAAGCAAAAAGCAACAAGAGGTGAGACTGTTACATCTTGCCCTGCACTGTGACCGGCACGAGGCCCCACCACAGGCCTCCAAGAATCCACGTGAGACGGCAATTTGCTGTAGGCAGCACTGCAGAGCTGACCAGGCAGCAGATGCCCGCAGCACAGGACTCAGTGTGCAGATTCAGCTGTGCCCTTCCCATGACTTCTCTCCATGTATGGGGATGGCGCGAGGATTTCATAAAACAGAAGAGGGTCACTGATCAGGAGAGGTGGTCCTATTTAAGTATTTCCCCAGCAGAGGAAGCACAGGCCTGGAGAGGTTCGCAGGGTGCCTCAGCTTACAGTGGGACACTACGGAGCTGACTTCAGTGAGATGAGGTGATCTCTCAAGTAGAGGTGGGCAGGCAGGGAGAGGCTGGCCCACAGCAAGGCTCCAGGGTTTGGGGTCCTGGGCCTGGTTCTGTGCTAACCAGCTGGGCAAACAAGGGCAGTCCCTTTGAGCACTAGAGCACTCTGGGTATAGACTGCAAACTACAGGGTATAAACTGCATGACAGAGACTACAATTGCCGCCCTACAATAAGATTTTGTAACAAGAACAACATGTTCTGGAAGATTTTGATTTCCTGTAGTTGCAGAATCTGGAATACAAACAGAAAAGACCTTTATTTTTTTATTTTTTATTTTTTTAACATCTTTATTG
The DNA here is from genome assembly GCF_028564815.1 of Eubalaena glacialis. Classification (NCBI taxonomy): domain Eukaryota; kingdom Metazoa; phylum Chordata; class Mammalia; order Artiodactyla; family Balaenidae; genus Eubalaena; species Eubalaena glacialis. The sequence continues at coordinate 42,539,896 of NC_083717.1, forward strand.
GAGTATAATTGCTTTACAATGGTGTGTTAGTTTCTGCTTTATAAACAAGTGAATCAGCTATACATATACATATATCCCCATATCTCTTCCCTCTTGCATCTCCCTCCCTCCCACCCTCCCTATCCTACCCCTCTAGGTGGTCACAAAGCACCAAGCTGATCCCCTGTGCTATGCGGCTGCTTCCCACTAGCTATCTATTTTACGTTTGGTAGTGTATATATGTCCATGCCACTCACTCACTTTGTCCCAGCTTACCCTTCCCCCTCCCCGTATCCTCAAGTCCATTCTCTAGTAGGTCTGCATCTTTATTCCCGTCTTGCCCCTAGGTTCTTCATGACCTTTTTTTTTTTTTTTTGATTCCATATATATGTGTTAGCATATGGTATTTGTTTTTCTCTTTCTGACTTACTTCACTCTGTATGACAGTCTCTAGGTCCATCCACCTCACTACAAATAACTCAGTTTCGTTCCTTTTTATGGCTGAGTAATATTCCATCGTATATATGTGCCACATCTTCTTTATCCAGTCATCTGTTGATAGACACTTAGGTTGCTTCCATGTCCTGGCTATTGTAAATAGAGCTGCAATGAACATTTGGTAAATGACTCTTTTTGAATTATGGTTTTCTCAGCGTATATGCCCAGTAGTGGGATTGCTGGGTCGTACGGTAGTTCTATTTTTAGTTTTTGAAGGCACCTCCATACTGTTCTCCATAGTGGCTGTATCAATTTACATTCCCACCAACAGCGCAAGAGGGTTCCCTTTTCTCCACACCCTCTCCAGCATTTATTGTTTGTAGATTTTTTTTTTCCAGGTTCATAATTTATTGTACAAATTGAGTATCACATGATGAGTTGACATTAGCTTCTTTAGGCATGGGAACTTAACAGATGAGGTACAGTTGAGAATCCATTTATGTTGCTTTCACAGCTGGAGTTTTTTTAGACCTTACCTTAAAGTATAAAACTATCAAAGCAATACCTCCGTATGTGGCCAGTACACAATTCATTCTCCCTGTGAGAGTGTAAGAGTTGAAATATTTTTTGATACCAGTGAATTGGTACTGGGCATCAGTTTCTGGACCTGCCATGATTTCAATCTTCCAAAACACACAGACCTCGCTGCAGGTGTCCTTCAACTGACGAAGCTACCCCTCTGTAGATTTTTTTGATGATGGCCATTCGGACCGGTGTGAGATGATATCTCATTGTAGTTTTGATTTGCATTTCTCTAACGATTAATGATGTTGAGCATTCTTTCATGTGTCTGTTGGCAATCTGTATATCTTCTTTGGAGAAATGTCTATTTAGGTCTTCCGCCCATTTTTGGATTGTTGTTTGTTTTTTTGATATTGAGCTGCATGAGCTGCTTGTAAATTTTGGAGATTAATCCTTTGTCAGTTGCTTCATTTGCAAATATTTTCTCCCATTCTGAGGGTTGTCTTTTCGTCTTGTTTATGGTTTCCTTTGCTGTGCAAAAGCTTTTAAGTTTCATTAGGTCCCATTTGTTTATTTGTGTTTTTATTTCCATTTCTCTAGGAGGTGGGGCAAAAAGGATCTTGCTGTGATTTATGTCATAGAGTGTTCTGCCTATGTTTTCCTCTAAGAGTTTGAAGGTGTATGGCCTTACATTTAGGTCTTTAATCCATTTTGAGTTTATTTTTGTGTATGGTGTTAGGGAGTGTTCTAATTTCATTCTTTTACATGTAGCTGGTCCAGTTTTCCCAGCACCACTTATTGAAGAGGCTGTCTTTTCTCCACTGTATATTCTTGCCACCTTTATCAAAGATAAGGTGACCATACGTGCATGGGTTTATCTCTGGGCTTTCTATCCTGTTCCATTGATCTATATCTCTGTTTCTGTGCCAGTACCATACTGTATTGATTACTGCAGCTTTGTAGTATAGTCTGAAGTCATGGAGCCTGATTCCTCCAGCTCCGTTTTTTGTTCTCAAGATTGCTTTGGCTATTTGGGGTCTTTTCTGTTTCCATACAAATTGTGAAATTTTTTGTTCTAGTTCTGTGAAAAATGCCAGTGGTAATTTGATAGGGATTGCATTGAATCTGTAGATTGCTTTGGGTAGTAGAGTCATTTTCACAATGTTGATTCTTCCAATCCAAGAACATGGTATATCTCTCCATCTGTTTGTATCATCTTTAATTTCTTTCATCAGTGTCTTATAATTTTCTGCATACAGGTCTTTTGTCTCCTTAGGTAGGTTTATTCCTAGATATTTTATTCTTTTTGTTGCAATGGTAAATGGGAGTGTTTTCTTAATTTCACTTTCAGATTTTTCATCATTAGTGTAGAGGAGTGCAAGAGATTTCTGTGCATTAATTTTGTATCCTGCTACTTTACCAAATTCATTGATTAGCTCTAGTAGTTTTCTGGTAGCATCTTTAGGATTCTCTAGGTATAGTATCATGTCATCTGCAAACAGTGACAGCTTTACTTCTTCTTTTCCGATTTGGATTCCTTTTATTTCTTTTTCTTCTCTGATTGCTGTGGCTAAGACTTCCAAAACTATGTTGAATAATAGTGGTGAGAGTGGGCAATCTTGTCTTGCTCCTGATCTTAGTGGAAATGGTTTCAGTTTTTCACCATTGAGGACGATGTTGGCTGTGGGTTTGTCATATATGGCCTTTATTATGTTGAGGAAAGTTCCCTCTATGCCTACTTTCTGGAGGGTTTTTATCATAAATTGGTGTTGAATTTTGTCAAAAGCTTTCTTTGCATCTATTGAGATGATCATATGGTTTTTCTCCTTCAGTTTGTTAATATGGTGTATCACGTTGATTGATTTGCGTATACTGAAGAATCCTTGCAGTCCTGGGATAAACCCCACTTGATCATAGTGTATGATCCTTTTAATGTGCTGTTGGATTCTGTTTGCTAGTATTTTGTTGAGGATTTTTGCATCTATGTTCATCAGTGATATTGGTCTGTAGTTTTCTTTCTTTGTGACATCTTTGTCTGGTTTTGGTATCAGAGTGATGGTGGCCTCGTAGAATGAGTTTGGGAGTGTTCCTCCCTCTGCTATATTCTGGAAGAGTTTCAGAAGGATAGGTATTAGCTCTTCTCTAAATGTTTGATAGAATTCGCCTGTGAAGCCATCTGGTCCTGGGCTTTTGTTTGTTGGAAGATTTTTAATCACAGTTTCAATTTCAGTGCTTGTGATTGGTCTGTTCATATTTTCTATTTCTTCCTGGTTCAGTCTTGGAAGATTGTGCATTTCTAAGAATTTGTGCCTTTCTTCCAGGTTGTACATTTCATTGGCATATAGTTGCTTGTAGTAATCTCTCATGATCCTTTGTATTTCTGCAGTATCAGTTGTTACTTCTCCTTTTTCATTTCTAATTCTATTGATTTGGGTCTTCTCCCTTTTTTTCTTGGTAAGTCTGGCTAATGGTTTATCAATTTTGTTTATCTTCTCAAAGAACCAGCTTTTAGTTATATTGATCTTTGCTATTGTTTCCTTCATTTCTTTTTCATTTATTTCTGATCTGATCTTCATGATTTCTTTCCTTCTGCTAACTTTGGGGTATTTTTGTTCTTCTTTCTCTAACTGCTTTAGGTGTAAGGTTAGGTTGTTTATTTGAGAGGTTTCATGTTTCTTGTTTCTTAAGGTAGGATTGTATTGCTATAAACTTCCCTCTTAGAACTGCTTTTGCTGCATCCCATAGGTTTTGGGTCATCGTGTGTTCATTGTCATTTGTTTCTAGGTATTTTTTGATTTCCTCTTTGATTTCTTCAGTGATCTCTTGGTTATTAAGTAGTGTGTTGTTTAGCCTCCATGTGTTTGTATTTCTTACAGATTTTTTCCTGTAATTGATATCTAGCCTCATAGTGTTGTGGTCGGAAAAGATACTTGATACGATTTCAATTTTCTTAAATTTACCAAGGCTTGATTTGTGACCCAAGATATGATCTATCCTGGAGAATGTTCTATGAGCACTTGAGAAGAATGTGTATTCTGCTGTTTTTGGACGGAATGTCCTATAAATATCAATTAAGTCCATCTTGTTTAATGTATCATTTAAAGCTTGTGTTTCCTTATTTATTTTCATTTTGGATGATCTGTCCATTGGTGAAAGTGGGGTGTTAAAGTTCCCTACTATGATTGTGTTACTGTCGATTTCCCCTCTTATGGCTGTTAGCATTCGCCTTATGTATTGAGGTGCTCCTATGTTGGGTGCATAAATATTTACAATTGTTATGTCTTCTTCTTGGATTGATCCCTTGATCATTATGTAGTGTCCTTCTTTGTCTCTTGTAATAGTCTTTGTTTTAAAGTCTATTTTGTCTGATATGAGAATTGCTACTCCTGCTTTCTTTTGATTTCCATTTGCATGGAATATCTTCTTCCATCCTCTCACTTTCAGTCTGTATGTGTCCCTAGGTCTATAGTGGGTCTCTTGTAGACAGCATATATACGGGTCTTGTTTTTGTATCCATTCAGCCAATCTATGTCTTTTGGTTGGAGCATTTAATCCATTTACATTTAAGGGAATTATCGATTTGTATGTTCCTATTACCATTTTCTTAATTGTTTTGGGTTTATAATTGTAGGTCTTTTCCTTCTCTTGTGTCTCCTGCCTAGAGAAGTTCCTTTAGCATTTGTTGTAAAGCTGGTTTGGAGGTGTTGAATTCTCTTAGCTTTTGCTTGTCTGTAAAGGTTTTAATTTCTCCATCAAATCTGAATGAGATCCTTGCTGGGTAGAGTAATCTTGGTTGTAGGTTTTTCTCCTTCATCACTTTAAGTATGTCCTGCCACTCCCTTCTGGCTTGCAGAGTTTCTGCTGAAAGATCAGCTGTTAACCTTATGGGGATTCCCTTATGCGTTATTTGTTGTTTTTCCCTTGCTGCTTTTAATATTTGTTCTTTGTATTTAATTTTTGAGAGTTTGATTAATATGTGTCTTGGAGTGTTTCTCCTTGGATTATCCTGTATGGGACTCTCTTTGCTTCCAGGACTTGATTAACTATTTCCTTTCCCATATTAGGGAAGTTTTCAACTATAATCTCTTCAAATATTTTCTCAGTTCCTTTCTTTATCTCTTCTTCTTCTGGGACCCCTATAATTTGAATGTTGGTGCATTTAATGTTGTCCCAGAGGTCTCTGAGACTGTCCTCAATTCTTTTCATTCTTTTTTCTTTATTCTGCTCTGCAGTAGTTATTTCCACTATTTTATCTTCCAGGTCACTTATCCGTTCTTCTGCCTCAGTTATTCTGCTATTGATCCCTTCTAGAGAATTTTTAATTTCATTTATTGTGTTGTTCATCACTGTTTGTTTGCTCTTTAGTTCTTCTAGGTCCTTGTTAAACGTTTCTTGTATTTTCTCCATTCTATTGCCAAGATTTTGGATCATCTTTACTATCATTATTCTGAATTCTTTTTCAGGTAGACTGCTTATTTCCTCTTCGTTTGTTAGGTCTGGTGGGTTTTTGCCTTGCTCCTTCATCTGCTGCGTGTTTCTCTGTCTTCTCATTTTGCTTAACTTACTGTGTTTGGGGTCTCCTTTTCGCAGGCTGCAGGTTCGTAGTTCCCGTTGTTTTTGGTGTCTGTCCCCAGTGGCTAAGGTTGGTTCAGTGGGTTGTGTAGGCTTCCTGGTGGAGGGGACTAATGCCTGTGTTCTGGTGGATGAGGCTGGATCTTGTCTTTCTGGTGGGCAGGTCCACGTCTGGTGGTGTGTTTTGGGGTGTCTGTGTCCTTATTATGATTTTAGGCAGCCTCTGTGCTAATGGATGGGGTTGTGTTCCTGTCTTGTTAGTTGTTTGGCATGGGGTGTCCAGCACTGTAGCTTGCTGGTCGTTGAGTGAAGCTGGGTCTTGGCGTTGAGATGGAGTTCTCTGGGAGATTTTCGCCGTTTGATATTATGTGGAGCTGGAAGGTCTCTTGTGGACCAGTGTCCTGAACTTGGCTCTCCCACTCAGTGGCACAGCCCTGACACCTGGCTGGAGCACCAAGAGCCTGTCCACCACATGGCTTTCATGTCGCCCTAGTCTCAGAGCTCCCGCCCCTGCTCCTCAGGCCAGGACCCCATGGGAGCAGAAAAGACCTTTAAATGGTCCCACTACAAATCTTATGATCCCATTCTATTTCTGCAAACAAACCAACAGAGTGGCGAGGTATCTCCAACTTAAGTACATTTTTCTACTGGTCTATCTTTCTTCAAGGAGACTCTGAGCAAGAAAGTCAGTCATACTTTTTCACTATTTATCCCCCTCTCCTTTTTTTTTTTTTTTTTAACTACTGCTTCAGGAAAGGGGTAGAGCAAAATTTCCCAGATGCTGTGATGCTCGAAAAGTATCTCACGTTCTATGTAGTAGAAGAAATACACACATGTTTATGTATACAGTAGTCCCCCCCTCATCTGAGGTTTTAATTTCCATGATTTCAGTTACCTGTGCTCAACCATAGTCAGAAATATTAAACGGAAAATTCCAGAAGTAAACAATTCATATGTTTTTAGTTGTGCACCATTCTGAGTAGCCTGATGTAATCTCGCATCATCCCGCTCTGCCCCACCTGGGACGTGAGTCGTTCCTTTGTCCGGCGTATCCTGCCCATTAGTCACTTAGTAGCTGTTCTGGTTATCAGATTGACAATCTCAGTACACACTGTGGTGTTCAACTAACCCTTATTTTATTTAATAATGGTCCCAAAGCACAAGAGTAGTGATGTTGGCATTTTGGATCTACCACAGATGTAAAGTGCATCTTTTAAGTGGAAGATGAAAGTTCTAGACTTAATAGGGAAGGGGGGAAAAATCGTCTGCTGAGGTTGCTAAGATCTATGGTAAGGATGAATTTTCTGTGAAATTGTGAAGAAGGAAAAAGAAAATAGTGCTATTTTTACCATAGCACCTCAAACTGCAAAAATTATGGGCACCGTGCGTGCTTAGTTAAGATGGAAAAGACATTACAGATTTAAGGTATTCTGAGAGAGAGATCACATTCACATAAATTTTATTACAGTATAGTTATAACTGTTCCATTTTATTATTGTTGTTAATCTCTTACTGTGCCTAATTCATAAATTAAACTTTTTCACAGGTATGTATGTATATGAAAAAACATAGGATTTGGCACTATCCAAGGTTTCAGGCGTCTACAGGGGTCTGGGAACACAAGCCCCATGGATAAGGGGGGACTACTGTATATCTCACATGAATGAAAGTTCCAAGTCAAATTTAGACATTCAAAGAAACACTTTCCACAGTGTCCGCTTTGGGGAGCTATACACTTAATCTAATTATTCCTGTTATAAGTAGTTCAAACTGTTCCAGAAATCATCTTCTGCAACTATCTTCAATAGAAATCCAGGAACCAAACACAAAAAATCTATTTCATTCTTATACTTCAGTTCGACCCCAAATTCCAACCGCATAATGACTAGGCTTTCAAAACTCTTAAATATATATCAATTCTGATGACTCAGGACAGAATGCCAACTGCTGCACAGATAAGGAAGATCAATATAATAAATATTTGGCTTACTGTGACTTCTGAGTAAGACTTAAACTCAAGATATTTTAATTGTGCTCCTAAGAGTATTTCCTGTTCTGAACTTTATGGAAAGTATCTTCATCATCAACTAACTTTCTATTGAAGACTACACACGTGGCAATGACTTAAGACCACGTCACAATTCTTTGGTTCCACAAGGAGGGATGGGGCTTTGGGGGTTCTCAGAATGGAAGCAAAATGGCTATATCACTGTATGAAAGAGGCAAGGAGGGGATGTAGATTTATACTGGCTGAATGGAAATATTTAAACAGAGGTACTACTCTTTTTAATTCCTACATGGTTCACATATTACCAAATACTTCCATTCTTTATGCTTCTTTTGGTAAATGTTACTTTTCAGTTTCCTAAACTGAAATTGGGGCGTTTCTGGCAATTCTTAGATCTTGGAAGGGCCAAGTACATTGTGAAAGCAATAAAGAACTATAAAGCTGGAGAGCACATCAAAGGTTCCCTGAACCTATCCCTACTTTCTAATGAATATTTATACCACGTGTGTTACAACAAGGTTATCACCAAGGAAACATCACTACATTTCAGACAAGCACTTCTCAGGAAGAATTCATCTCTCTGTGAACTTCTAGAGCACCTTAAAGGCACCTATGGCACGTCTCACATAATGCAGCCACAGATTGTGATTATGCCTGTATGTGCTTTCTTTATTTAACTAAACTGGGGACAAAGACAATATCTAACCTCTTTTCACTTCCCTACATATTCAATGCAATACCTTGAGAGGGAAAGACATTCATTTAAAGTTTGCTAAATGAATGAATAAAGGAAATCAAAGCCACAGACTACATCACAAAGTTGAGCAGCCTAATAGGCCCAAAATATCAGAAATCAGTACCTCTGAAACCTTTTCTGGATAAACAATTCCATACACAGCGTGCACCTTTACTCCTACGGTGGCCGACCAGCAAGGCATCTTCTTAAAATACACAATCAAGATCTCAGAAATCTATAACTGTCCCAATTATGTGCGTCACTGAGAAGGACCTAAGCCTTTCTCCACAGATCAAATGATATTTTTCTTTTAGTTTTTCTACTATGGAAGCTTCTTCTCTTAAGAGGAGAAAACAAGCAGCCATAAAGTCATGTTTATGTCAGTAAGATGAACATAGAACTTGGGGTCAGAAGCAGTACACTAGTTTTCCTGAGAGGTCTCCCATTGGGGGCCCTTCCAAGTCCACTGGCAGAAATAACGGTTACACCCAAGCCTGAGTTTCTGACACGGAATGCACATATCTTCACCCCCACAAAAGACAATCCTCCTTTAAAATGAAACTTGGGAAGCCACTTGAGGTAAACAGTGTAAAAATAATACACCATTCCTTAGAAACGTCCCTCCTCCCAGGGGCTATATAGGAACTTAGAGAGAAGAATTTACCATTTATCTAGCTGAAATATATCTATTCATAAGCCACCCTGAGTTTGTCTATATATTTTAACACTTACCAGACTGTATCTTATTGGTTTAGTAATTGTCTCTTCCCACTGGAATATGAATTTGAATGTGGAGACAGGCCTATTTTCATTTCAGCATTTCTAAGGTCTAGCACAGAGTTCAAGAACATTTGTTGAATGAAGTACTGAATAAATCAGTGCACCCTCACAGTAAACACAAACTGACATGGTAATTTAAATAAGTAACACTATGGCCTGATACAGTTGGTAACTTCTTCCAAGATCATTTTAACCATCACCTATTTAAAATCATTCATCCATCGAGTCTTAAGAGTGGGTCTGATAATTCTGAGTTAGTTTAAAATGAGATTAGAGTTACACCCTACTGCTTATAAAACGTTCTAGTACATGCTGGATACTATACTAACTCTAGTTAGTACAAATAACTCTTGAAGTTGGCATCATTATCCCAAATTTATAGATGAGGAAACTGAGCCTCTAAACAAATGGATCAAAGTGGCAGATCAAGGGCCAGAACTGGGATTAAAACCGTGGTTTACTGGGCTCCATAATCTTTCCACTGTGCTTGGCTACTAACCTTGGCTGTCAATATAATGAGATAAGAATGAACAAAAGTGAGATGAGGAGTGTAAAAAATGGGCCAAAAGAGTGATAAGAATCACATTTGGTTCTTTTGTCCCAACAGGAGGAAAAAAGAAAAGGCACACACGCCTCCTCCAAAATGCACATATGACCTATGATTAAGCAGTTCTATGAGAGAAAGAAGTGGATTGTTAATCAAAGTTAAGACTGCAGAGCAAAACACCCTAGAAAATGTTCAAAGAAAAAGTGATCAGTAAGAACTGGCCATTAAAGAAAGTGTGATTTTAAAAAGTCCTTCGCGGTTGCCCTTTTACTCCAATACAGTAAGATACACACCCCAACATTCATGAACTTATTCTTATCATTTTAGAATCACACACTGGTTAAAAATTAAGAACCTGAAGAAACATTAGAGATTACCTAACCATTTTACAAGTGGGAAAATGGAGATCAGAGAAATTAAATAATTTCCTCAAGGTCACTGAAAAATGTATAGCTATATACAATGGTATACTACTACTCAGCCATGAAAAAGAATGGATTTTTGCCATTTGCAATAATATGGATGAACTTGGAAGGTATTACGCTAAGTGAAGCAAGTCCAACAGAGAAAGACAAATACTGTATGATACCGCTTATACGTGGAATCTAAGAAAATAAAACAAACTAGTGAATATAACAAAACGGAAAGAGACTCACAGATAAAAAGAACAAACTAGTGGTCACCAGGGGGGAGAAAGAAGGAGGGAAGGGCAAGATAGGGTCTGGGGATTAAGACGGACAAACTACTATGTATAAAATAAATAAGTTACAAGGATATATTATACAACAGAGGGAATACAGCCAATATTTTTTAGTAATTATAAATGGAACATAACCTTGAAAAATTGTGAATCACTGCTAAACAGCTGAAACATATAATACTGTACATCATCTATCCCTCAGTTTTTTTAAAAAAGGAAAAAATGTACAGTTAGATCATTAAATTATACTCTTACAGATATTTTTACATTAAGGTTGTAGTTTTTCCACTTACGGCTTTATGATCTGGGCTTCTTTAAGGCACTTCTTTTTTGCAACTATCTTCTCTAGACGAACACTTGGAGAATTTCTTGTTGACCCCATTTCAGAAGAGACATCCAGAGTGTCTCCAAAGATTCTGTATGAAACAGCTGAGGAGTATGTTTCCCCGTGACTGAAGCTAGCTCTAGATTTGGACCCAAAAAGGAAAATTGGCAGCGGGGGGTGGGCGCAGTGCTAGTTCTCTTACATGCCAAATATACGCAGAGGAGACTTACTGGCAACATGAAGAGGTCACTCTGCTTTTTCCTAGATGACACGTATACCACAAAACTATATATATGTAAATATGATAGCAGAGACATTTTTAAAAAGACCTTTTTTAAAATTGAAAACTGTTAAATAAGAGGGTAGGATGTGTGAGTCATTTTGAATATCAGTGCTACGACCGGTCCAGTTAGTTACCAGATAGCCTGAGAGCTGCCATATTTTCCTATGGCAGGTGTGCATGAAGGGTGTGAAGAGCCACACAAAACGAAAACTTTTTTGAAGAGATTCCTGGACTAGGGATGGAAATGCAAGCTCGCCCCCTTGAGACAAGAGGAAGAAAACACAGAAAATAATCAAACTACAGGGAGAATTCAAGATTTTAACCAGAAATAGTCCAACACTGCCCTTACCACAACCTTGAAGAAACAAATATTAATATTGTTGTAAAAATAACTAAGAATGGAAATTCAGTTAATTTAATGTTTGGCTGTGTCTTTTTTTTTTTTTAATAAATTTGTTTATTTATTTGTTTATTTTTGGCGGCGTTGGGTCCTCGTTGCTGCACACGGGCTTTCTCTAGTTGCGGCGAGCGGGGACTACTCTTCATTGGGGTGCGCAGGCTTCTCATTGCAGTGGCTTCTCTTGTTGCGGAGCATGGGCTCTAGGTACTCGGGATTCAGTAGTTGTGGCTCGCGGGCTCTAGAGCACAGGCTCAGTAGTTGTGGCGCACAGGCTTAGTTGCTCCGCGGCACGTGGGATCTTCCCGGACCAGGGCTCGAACCCGTGTCCCCTGCACTGGCAGGCGGATTCTTAACCACTGTGCCACCAGGGAAGCCCTGTGTAGTTATTTTTTTAAAAAGGCAGCATGGTCGTGCTTGGGGAGTGTGTGTTAAATGAAGAGTAGACTTTCCCAGTAACCTAATACTCAACATATGGGATTTTATAGTTGTGCTTGAACATATTTGTTCTTGAGTGTTTGGCTGCTAGGACCATGGGCATCCTGACAAGATATACCTGGCTTGCTGAATTAACTCTTCCATATGGCTAATGAGCTTTTGCAATGATCATTTGGAAAAGGAATTATTACAGAAATACCTTAAGGAACAGATACCCCAGGGAAGCAAGCTCCTTCCTAATGAACTTGGCCACATGTTGAAAAGATTCATAGAGGACATGGAGTATGCTGGTTTGCGGCACTGGGGCAGGGAAGTAGGAGTCAGAATTCCTTCCTGGCCACCATGGAGCATTTTCTCAAGGTGAATGGTCCCAGAAGGCTTTCTGTTCTGGACTCAAGTATTGAATGTCACGTCTACACCCAGTCATATCATTCTTTAGGAAATAAATGGCAGGTTTGGAAAATCTTAGTAATTTGTGCATCAAATGCAAACTCTCTGGACAAATACCATCTTGATGGTACTTAGCTACAGCTAAACAAATTATAATAAGAACATAAGACTTATTTTAAAGTGAATCAGCTTAGATCCTAAAACAGCCAAAGGAATTTCTCCAACTATCACCGAAAGCACGAGAGTATAATGCAATGGTTTTAGAATCGTAGGGTGTGTAGGCATCATTCAGGGGTACTTGTTTAAAATGCAAAAACCCATCCAAGTGAACTGAATTCCCCGGAAGTATACCCTCAGGATGACTTTTCTGGAAACCACAGTATAGCAGAAACATCACAGACACAGAAATGAGGTTCTAGTCTAGTGTACAGAATTAACTAGTTGTAAAATGAGGCAAGTCGCTTAACTTTCCAGAAACCATTTTTTTCCTCCTATAAAGCAAAGGTATTAGACTTCAGATAATCTTTAAGCGTCACTCAAATTCTAAAGGTCTCAGAAGTAAAACAAGCACCATGTCTCCCAACTTAAATTAACATTTGATGCTATTCCTGACGCTTTTTTAACAATGTTCAAGAAGCAGAACCTGAGGCGTGATTGTTTTAGGAACCTCCATATGCCACTGGTTACTTAAATGAGTAAAAAGGATATTGGAATCTAAAGTTATAAAACTAATTAATAATAATAATGCTAAGTGGTACTTATTGCATGTCAGGCTCTAAGTACTTGATACATATTAACTCACTGAGGGGAAAAAAAGAGGACTACAAGAGGTAATTTGAGAACCCTGAAACCAGGAATGTATATAAGAAGGGATAATGTTGAATATTAAATTGTAACTAGTATTAAGGCTTTGGCAATAACAACCATGACTATAAAATGCTGATAAAATGACTAATGGGAATGGACCATATTGTGTATAAAACCTGGCCTCTGGAATTGTGAACAATTTTCGATTCAGTGAAGAAGTATCTGTTAGGACCACGTATCATGTATGGAGACACCTGTAGCATTTAACACATACATGTGTTTTCTCTGAGGATATAAGCAAGCACTATTCTTGATACTGCCTAACTCCTTTATGAACCTATGCTCTAGGTTTTCAAGACAGTAGCAAAGCGTAAGATACACAGTTTTTTCCCATTTTACATTTGGAAAAGGATGATTCAGTGAAACAATGAGTCAATGAAGCAATGACTGGCTTATTCCCAAGGCCAACAAAGAGATTGGGCATGTGTCTGAAAGATCGAATTAAATAATGCTAAACAAATGCCACTCCACCCTCGACTACAATCACTAGCTCAAGTAACCCTTTTCAGACTTCAAACCCAGACTCCAGAAGGTTAAGGCTAGAAGACGAATAGAGTAAGGAAGCTGAGCCCTGGAGAGACTAAGTCAAAAAGCAAATTCAGGAGAAACACAGAATCGGAACTCTCCGCCTTCCTACGTGCAGTTTAATAACCAGAGCTTTCACAGCAAGCTGAAACAATTTAGAAAAGAAAAAAATTCTACTTGCTTTCTCTTTCTTTTCATCCACTGAAGCACAAGTATTCTCTAGGCCAGGAGCCCACAAACTACCACCACTAGGCCACTGCTTGTTTTTGTACAGCCCGTAAAAAAAAACCTAAGAGTAGATTTTACATTCTTTAATGATTGAAAAAAATTCAGAAAAGAATATTTCAAAATATTAAATTACTTCATGATATGAAATTCAAATTTCTATAAAAGTTTTATTGGAACACAGTCACACTCTTGTTTACATGCAGCCTGTGGCTGCTTTCACACTATAACATCAAAGTTAATTAGTTGTTACAGAAACTGTATGTCCCACATACCCTAAAATATTTACTCTCTGTCCTTCACCAAAAACGTTTGGGAACTTCTCAATGAATATATCATGTGAAAAGTTAAATGGGAAAAAAGAGAAAATGGGGCATTGGAAAGATCAAATTGTGTGTCCATGCTTTCTCCTTTCAATCCATAGCAAGTAAGGCAAGGCTGGCAGAGCAACAGGGAGGGGAGGTCAGTGTTCAGATTTCACGTCACTTTAAGAATGCCGTGAACACAAAACGCTCCACTGTGTAGACCTGAAAATCTTCATGAACTAAAAATTCCATTCACGTATGCTTTCTCTAACCACGCTAAGTGAAGGCAGACACAAAGCACAGATAACCCCTAGCAACAGACAACCACTAGCAACAGACAAATTACATGGTTCTCACATATTGATGCTCCTTAGAATACACCCCACAGTCACAGAGCCTGGGGTTAAGAGTCAGGGAGGAAAGCACCCCACTGGGCAAGTCCTAGGTTAGAACCAAACTACAAGCTCCCATTCTAGCAGGCTCTGACCTTGAGGTAGCCATGTGACTCTCTGAGGGTGTAATTCTTTTATCTGTAAAATGAGGCTTGATGACCAACCAGAGGAATATTACCTCTCTCAACTCCTAAAACTGGAGGAAAAATGAGAAGAGGAAAGAGACGAGGAGAGGAGGAACTTTCTTTTAAAAAAACAGTGTTTTGTTTTCTTTTTTATAATAGTCAAGATACAGTCAGGACAGAGATATCCTCATGGGAAAGCAAAAGGTCTATGGCCAAGCATCAGGCTGCACTCAAGGACACTAATTAGCAAGACTTCAGATGGAAGACTAAGAAACAGAGGCATTTGAATTCAAGGATGTGAGTTTGTTCCTTTCCTTTTTTAAGGGCTGCTGGAAACAAAGACACATGTACCCATGCAGGGTGTGTTCTCTTTTCTTTCCCCAGGGGCAAAAGCAACATTTGTCTGTATAATGCCTGCTGTACTAGTAGCCACCCAGGCATGAGTCATGAATACTATCTGTAATAAGGAGTGGGTGAAAACAGTCAGCACCTCCCTACCACTGTACTCCAATAAAATGAAGCTTGTTTATCACAGTCTATACACTTGAAACAGTTTGGGAGGGTATAGTTCTGTTTCTGTACTGGGGTAACTTTATGAAAATATACTTAGCCCTCTGAAGAGCAAACACAGTGCACCCTCAAGTCTAGACAAGGAAGGCTCATTTTCCGACGGGCAATATGATTTAGGCCAGTAACTCGATTTTTCAGCTTCCAAAAGGTGTTCTTTTTTTTTAAAACAAGTGTGGAATCTAAAGCTTAGAACCCTGTTTCTCTCAACAAGTTTAAGTTCTCTTGTTTTACAAGTTAATAGCTTTAAACAAGAAGAACAATAATCTCAAGACCCTGAAGAAAACCATTTTTGAAAACTTAGTAAGTATTAAATATAAAATTACCATATGGGTCAGCACACCCATTACTAAGTATATGAAAACATATGTCCACACAAACTTATACACAAATGTTCACAGCAGTTATTATTCACAATAGCGAAAAAGTAGAAACAATCCAAATGCACAACATGTAGTATATCCATACAACAGGATATTACTTGGCAATAAAAAGAAATGAAATACTGATCAATGTTACAACATGGATGAACCTTGAAACATTACACTAGGTGAAAGAAACCAGTCACCGAAGGCCACATATTCTATAACTGCATTTATATGAAGTTCCGGAATGGGCAAACCCACAGAGACAGAAAGGAGATTAGTGACTGTTAGCTGAGGGGGGTGGGAGTGAACTGCTAATGAACATGGGGTTTCTTTTCAGCATGATGACAATGTTACAAAATTAGACGGTGGTGACAGTTTTAAGACTTTGTAAATATATTAAAAACTACTAAACTGCGCACTTTACTTGAATGAGTGAATTTTACGGTTATGTGAACTATGTCTCAATAGAGCTATTATGAAAACCTAGTGAACCTTTTTTTTCCATCATTAAAAATGACATACTTCATATTTTAGTCAGTATTGAGCTTTAAGTTAAAATCTCATTTTTGCTATCAGTTTCTATATAAAGAAAGAAGAGTCAGGTTTAAGAAGGGTTAATAGATCCCTTTTTCCGGTAATTCCCATCTTGTGACATGTTAAACCTCACGACAAATTGGAAAGTCTTGTGCTCACAGGAAAAGCGTTTTTCATTATAATCTCCAAGGGATCCCTGCAGGAGGGTCCATTCTAAAACTATGCTATGCAAAAGCTTCACTGCAACATGTCCACATTTGTATATGAGGGAACAAGGGAGAAAGGGAAAAAAATCCTACTGTGAATCAAAAAAATCCCCCAAACAAGGCCATAAATCAGACACAGCAGAGCAGGCTAAACACACTTTGTGCTCATACAGACTTACCGCCTGGGTCTTCGGGCCTTGTTTCACCTCCGGCGTAGAAGCTATGTTTCCTACAGCCACCTCTTCAGAAACTGAACTCTCCTTGGTATTACTCAGAAAATCCACTTCATCTTCAGCTTTCGTGTCTGGCATTTCTGAAGAGAACAAGGTGGTTACAAAGTGCATTTGAAAAATTGATTCCTGGGCCTTACTATTTACACAACATGCTCCAGGTTTCATGTGTTTTGTTTGCCTTTCCCTTTGTGTTAAATACAAAGTATTATTTTGGAGCAGGTGTCATTTCTGACCTTGTGCTGAGCTAGTCCCTCATCACCTGGTTGTATGGTTTTCTCCAGCTTCTGTGTGGGTTTGTAGCTAAGGTAAGATCCAGTTCAATGTCCACTGAACTTCCATTTTCACTGACTTTTTCATGACAATTTGATGAGTGTGGTGCTGACTTGCACATGGAAAAGAAAACTGACAAGCTTTAAGGGAACAGATTAATAGCTAAAGCTAGTAGCCCATCCTGACCATTATCAAAGAGGCAAGAGATGTATTTGTACAGGACAAAAAGGAAAGAGCTGCTGAGAATGAGATAAAGCCTTTGGGAAGAGTCTTCCTTTAAAAACATACTACATACACTCACCTACCCATCACAGCAATTGATAAGACTAAACTATTCTTAATAAATTAGTTTTTGTTTTAACTTTTATTTCTTCCCAAACCAAAACATAATTACACACTATGAACAGCAATTCCTTTCCTGAAGAAAAAGTTTTTTCATGTTTTCTTTAGAATTATGCTCAACAGACCAAACAGTAGTGGTTTTGTTACACGACTACCATATGGTCAAGCTAATACAGCAAGGAAGTGATAAAATGATGCCTGAGGCAAATTTAGGCTTCGACACTTCATTAAAGGGGACTGATGGTTGAACAGTCAAAATTCACCTTGATAATCCAAATACAAATGGAACTATCATCTCGATTTCATTTGGAAAATTTTCTGTGGTTGTTATTAATCTAGTCACACTACTACTCTGGCAGAGAAAAATGTTCCCTACACCAGAGGGCACAGAGGCTTCTTTCACCAAAGAATAAATTATATTATATTGTATTATGTATTTTATAATTATATAAATAAAATATATTAAGATTTTATTCTAATAGCACACTGTGAGAGTGTATACCTTTATACACTGTGACATGTATAAAGGTCTACTTTAGATTTAGGAAAGTGACATTCCTATAAATGAACAGTTGTAAGTCTCCTTTCTTTGCCCTAATTTTTTAATTACCTAATCTTACTAGTAATTTAAAAAATGGGCAAACACGTTTCCTTGCCCAAAGAACCAAAATCTTTCTTACATTTCATAAAATGTGATTACAGTTAAAAAAAAAAACAAAACAAAAAACTGACTAAGCAACCCCCTTACAAGTATTCCTTGATCAAAACATTTCTGAGTAAGATAGGGTTGTTTTTTGTTTTTTGGTTTTTTTGGAGGGGGGCTGTTGATGATTTTTATTTTATTTATTTGGGGATGTGATTTCTGACACATCCTTACTATCCTACATCCATTAACTGAAAATATGTATCTTGGCAAGTAGCAACCAGTCACAGCGGTAAACAGAGATGAGTGAGACCTGTGGGGTGTTGGCAGCCCCCTTGGGACTGGCTTGGCTCAGTTATGCACAACTAACTTCCCAAAGCACTGCGGCCAGTGCTCCTGATGGGTAAAGGGCCACATCCCCGCACTCTAACTGGAAGTTTTGTGTTTTCCTCATCTCAATTTCTATTTGGCTTTGTCAACAGCAGTATATAAAAGCAAAAGCCCATGCCATGTGGCTCCTTCCAAATCAGCAGTTAAACCGATGTCTCCTCACTTATAAAACAGTATGGTTAAGTTCATAAATGGCATGTAAACTTCCTAGGAAATACCCTTTGGTCTGAGATCACACTCAGGTGCTTTTTCTCTAGGGCAATGTGACCAGGGACTTTCTCCAATCCTGGCTATTTTCTGAAAAAAGCACCAATTTCTTCATCACTGGTTACTTCTCTCTGTCCTTTGAGGCCATGAGCCTGGAGCACATATGACTCCTCTGGATAGCAGAATAAGTAACTCACCCCCCGCCCCACACACACACACCAAAATCCCAAGCCCAGAGACACTGTTGAAACTTGATTTTCATCTCATTTTCCTTCCTAAAGCCTTAAAATCTTAAACATAATTTCTTAGCACCTTTACTATCTTTGTGTGCTATTAAAAATCAAAGTCTGAAAAAAAAAATCAAAGTCAGCTTGGTTTCTACCTTTTCTCATAAGGTACTATAGACACAAACCTTACATAGTTTGTACTTGCTTGGGTTAAATTCTGACTACTGAGCCAGAAAGAGAAATAATTCCAGCCCATGTGGCTAAGGACGCAGCACCCAAATGAAAACAACATAGCCAGGCATCAGCTTACAGCCACTCCCGTTCTTCTGAAATGTCAACCTGCCAGGGCCCCCAAAATAGACTTGCTGTTGTGCCTTCTTTTAAAAATTAGAGACCTTCTCATTGAAATTCTGAGATTGTTAGTGATAGAAATTTGTTGGCTGCTAACAATCCAAGACACTTTAATAAAACAAAAAGTGTGAAATCACCAAAAATACTACCTCAGGTTTCTTAAATCCCTCAACTGGAAAAATAGATTATAAATGGTTAAACACCCTCTATCAGGGAAAATGACCACTGTGTTTAAATTGCTCTTTTTCTAAAGCCACTTCTCTCCTTATTCTATTTGTTCATTTCTATTCATGCCCCACCCCCAAATTCTTAACACCTACTACAGTAAAGGGGTTTTCAAAAATTAGAAAGAACGGCAAGAACAATCAAACAATAAAAACAAAACAGGCTTCTTACCTACCAGAGCCTGGGGGCAAGCATGGAGATAGGTCCTCTGTCTATACCTGGTAACAGGTGGTGGTCGCAAAGTGTGAATCAAACTGACCTTGAACGACTTCAGGAGTCAAAACCGAGTCCGACTCCAGTTTGAACTTCAGCCTCAACCCCCAATAAGGAGTTTTATTCGGATCGTTTCTTTCCACAGAACACCAGTGGTTTCTCTTTGCTCTCTCTGGACATGGTTACCCACAGACGGAACGGGCTGGTGCTGTGTGAGCAATCTGCTTGCTGCAGCTGCTTCACCAAGATAAGCAGACACAACGTCTGCCCTGTGACAGCAGCTCAGCAGACTAGGCTCTGGCGGAAATCCTGTATCCTATCCCCTGCACTTCGCAGGGTCCTCAATTCCCAGACTGCTGCCCAAGAGCAACAGGCAATGGAACTGGAGGTCTGCTCCTCAGGCAGGAAAAGGAGGGAGTTCCCTTCCCACAGCCTCCACCAATGACCTAATACCACCATTTGGGATGCTGGGCCATCAGCTTACAACGATACTTAGAGCTGTTTGTGAAACCACTCTGACCAAATTTGCTCAGGACACAGACTAAGATGACAGGGAAAGAAAGGTGTTTCAGGTTTGTAAATAAAACACACTTTTTCAGCACTGTTTGTTATGGTTCTCAAGAAAAAGGACTAAGCCATGTGAACAAAAACATCTGCTAAATTCCTTTATCATTTTAGAGCACCTGGGATCTAGGCACTGTTTTCCAGGTTAGGAAAGTCGTGACTGCTCCAGTGCGACAGATAGAGCATTTATAGGCTTTAAGCAATCAAGCCAGAAGTCTGGAATGCAGGGAGCAAAAACTGTCCAACCCTGAGATGACGTGCCTCTCTGGATGGTGTTGACTGGTAACCTGGCAACCTACCCGATGAACGCCAGCCCTCTAAACAACAACATGACACCTATGTTTTTACCAGCACATCACAGAGACTCTTAAGGGAATTTGTTTCTCGAACTGTTGATTTTGTACTCTGCTTTGCTTACCTGTTGCCGGAGTTGGTCCCTGGAGAGGCAGAATAATCTTCTCTGGCTCCTCCCTTCCAGCAAAGCGTCCTGCAAGGTTCCCAGAGGCTTCTCCACGACTACTGCCCATGGGCGGGGTCTCCGCAGGCTGGAAAGCACTCGCCTTCCCTGCAGAAGCACTCTCCAGCTGTTCAGGCCCTGGGCCCAACTCGGAAGGACAGGAGAGTGACATGTGACTGACTTCCCCCCCTGTCGTCAGTTCTCCCGAGGCCTTGACTCGTTCTATGACAGCATCCACTATGCGACTCGCAGCCTCCTCAATCATGTCTGCTGTCTCAGGCAGAAGCACGGCTTTGGCAGCGACAGTGCAGGGCAGAGGGGCAGCATCCCTTCCCCTGCCTGGGGCCTTGTCACCACGGCTTGAGAGCCCCGTCTCTGTGGGGTGCTCTTTGGCAGCAGGCTGCAGCGGGACGTGATGTGCTTCCTCATCCACCTGTGTCTCCTTGGAGTCGCCTGTGCTACGGCTGCCATCTGCTCCCCCCACCTTCCCCTTCTCCCAACCCAGGGACACAACCTCTGGGGGTGCGGCTCCCTGAGGGTCAGTCACACCTTTGTCCGGTAAAGGTCCCGGCAAACCCAGGATCATATTCTTCTCCTGGCTCAAAGAGACTTGCGGAATCTGGATGTCTGGAGCGTTGTGTGGTATGTCCTTTCTCCTGGCCCCAGTGGTGCCTTGCAGAGCACTGACCACGGCACCACCCAATGCTGCATTTCCACTCACCTCACAAGCAGTGGTCTTCCCCTGGGACTGAGTGTTTTTCACCTCAACATCCAGAGCAGAAGATCGCTCACAAGTAAGAACCTCAAACCCACCTGGTAACAGATTTGGCAATGGACGTGAGCTGCTCTGCTCTGTGGCTGAGGCCTCCTGGCTTGAGTCTGTAGCCAGACTTGCTCCTGGTGGCACCAGGCTCTGTGCAGCCCCACCTTCAACCAGCGGTGCGACTGGTGGGGCCACTTCCTTGTTATGTTTAGTTTCTGCGTGAAGACAGGCCAAGGGTGTGCCCAGTGAATTACCGTTCCGAGGAGCCCTGTCCTCATCACAGGCAGCTGGGCCAGGTTCTTCACGGAATCCCAGGGCCTCCTGTCCAGGAGGTGGTGTTCTCGGCTCTTCCTGCAACGTTCCTGAACGAAGAGTGTTGTCCTTAATGGAGGAACAGGTCACTGCTTTATCCTTGTCTTCTGGTCCCTGCGCTGCAGGGCTCTCTGGAACCACCTGATCTTTCCCTTCTTCAGTCAAAGCGGAATCAGAGGCCAAAGTGGCCTGACCCACATGGAGCAGGGAAGAGTCAGTGGCCCCCTCAACGATATTCAGGACTTCAGGGGCTGCTGAGAGGCAGGGACGCTCACACTCCCCACCAGGTCCTACGGGACTGGTATTCCCCATGCCAGGCTGAAGATCTAGAGCAGAGGAGGGTGGGCACAGGCCCACTGCACTGTCTTCTGGTGGCTGCTTCTCCAGATCATTCGAATCTCCATCTGGGCCATCTCTACAATCTGTATGTGGTTCAAGAGTTGCTGTTCCTTTTTCATTCTGGGAGGAGGGGACAAGAGAAAGTGCGTCATCTTTGGTTACTGATTCACTGCCTGGACTGCCTGTCAGAGAGAAAGTCCTGCCTGATGTCACTGCCTGGTCTGACACCCGTTCTTTCTCAGCTTTGGGGACAAGAGCATGTGGATGTGGAACTACCTCAAGCATATTTGCTAAAGATGTTTCTAGTTTCGAATCTTTTCCTTGGCTTTCTTTATCCAAAACTTGGAGAGGACAAAAATCCACATGTTCCTGGGTGTCTCTAACAGGGTCAGGGGTGACCGTGTTAGCCTGTGGGCCTTCCGAGCAGCTGGCAGTGGGCAGCGGTTGTGTGTTGAGCAGCCCTGTGGTGGTGCCTTCAGGTTGGGTAACTATGTCATCACAGTGTTCTACAGCCAACACACCACTAGAAGTCCCCGTGTTCTGTCGACATGCAGAGGCAGCACAAAGTTTATCATCTCCAGTTGTAGAACAGATGGGTGATTTGCTGTTTTGGCTTTGAACACGAGATGAATCCGTTTCTGATTTCTGGTTTGGCGTAACATCTTTTTGCGGCCTGGGAAAGGTTAAATCAGGGGGTGACACCGCCACACACATGCTGGCCCAGGGAGTGTCAAGTTCGAGCCCTTCTGAAATCTCATCTTTTGCAGCAGCTAGAATTAACTGAGAGTTCTGAGCCCCTGGAGCATCAGCACTCTCTTCACAACTTCCATAAGTTTCAGTTTCTGCAGTGTTTTCATCAATGGCAGTTTCTTCATCACTAACGACAAGTAAAGACTCAGCAGGCTTGTCAGCAACCAGGGAGCCAGCGGCAGAGACACCATTGGGAATGCTGGCTTTATCCACAGGCTCGTCTGTGACTTTTACGTCAGAGGCTCCAGCTGTGCTGATATTAGAGTCCTCAAATCTTTCCTTCATACTCTCCCCCGCTGCAAGCACATTCCCCCGGATGGTGGCCTCTGGGTTCACGAGACTGTGTTCCGTTTCCCCTGCAGTGTCTGGGACGCTGGCACCTGCTGGTGAAGGGACCACCAGTTCACCTCCAGAGAAAGACTGGGCCGTGCCGGGCTCCAGGGCTACGCCTCCCTGCAGGACGCGGCCTCCACTGCCTGGAGACTCCTGGCCTGTGGCCATTGCCGAAGATTTTGTTCCAGTTTCTTCATTTCTGACTCCACAGGATGGAAGGCCTTCTGTGTCCTTTCCTTTGCAATCAGGTGTGCTCTGATGGCAGCTGTCGGGATCAGACGCAGTCCCAGAGTCCACGATAGGTGCTGGCTCCACCTCGTCTCCTTTTCTCTCCACGCCTGTATTTTTCTTCCTACGGGAAGAGTCTGTATTCTCTTCCTTAACCACACTTGACAAATCATAGGAACTTTCAATCTGCCCCACAGTGCTCCCATGGCAGCACTGAGAGCTCTCAGCACCTTCAGGAGAAGCAAGCTGCTGGCTGGCTGTGGGCGCTGATGCACAGGGAAGAAACTGACCATCTGTATCTTGGTCACTGGGCAGACTTGAAGGTTCTTGTGCTGTCACCACTGAGGGCATAAGACTGTCCATCTGTTTGAGGTTTGTTTTCTAGGAGGAAATGGAAGATACTTTAAAAAAATTGTCTGGGGGAAAAGATGTCACTGACACCTATAAGCAAAAATTCTGTTGGAGAGAACTCAGTAGCATTCCAGCCTCTCTAAAGTCACAGGATAAGCCAACCTAAATAAATACAAATAAATTCTCTCTTGTTCCTGACATTAATTTCCTCTTACAGTTGCATATCCACTAGAATGATAAAAATGGCAAGAATACAGTATGACTATTTTCTATATTACGAACTTATTTTAGAAAATAGATAAAAACTGAGCCTCAAAAAAGCACAGTGGCTATCTTCAAATGAGCAGCTGAGAAAGATACTTTTTATAGGGGCTTTAGAGGGGCAGAGGCTGCTTCCATCCCACCTCATATATACAAGTAAAAACAAATCCTGGCCAGTCTGGTAAACTCTCTTCAACCACAAGGCACAGACATATGCTCCCATTCCCTAAATTCTCACTGAGGAGTTACACAGCATCCTTTAATCTCCAAAATATGCTCCATTCAATCTAGTTTAACAATTTTAGTTATGGGGTTATAATTTCAAAAAGAGTGGCACGGTCGATTCTTTTTACTTGTTGATAAAAGCAGTTCCTCTGTTCCTCTAATACTGAATATTAAATAAATAAGAATACATTGAACTAGTAATACCTAATTCTTGATTATTCTCTGATGATACTGTGCTTTGAGGATATTATAGGTCATCTCAAAAATAGTTTTTGCAACTTGAAAAACAGATGTAACCAACTATACAGGAATGGTTAAAACAATCATGGTTAATCAACCTGATGGAAAATGCTACACTGTTATATAAGTGTTAACTATGAAGACCACAGTGAAATAAGGAAAAGATATTTATAACATAATGTTTAAGAAAATAAATAAAACTTATAGTTAATCTAAGGTTATAATTATGGAAAAACTACAAGTACATGTAGATAAGGCTTAGGAAAGAATGGAGAAAAACACAGCTGATCTTTAGAGTGGGTTTACCTTTATATCAAAATTTCAGGAATCGTTAAAATGATAATTTTTTTTCAACACATAAAAACTATTTTTCTCTCTCTTTTTTTTTTTTTTTTTGGCTGCACTGCGCAGCTTGCGAGATCTCAGTTCCCTGACCAGGGATTGAACCCAGGCCACAGCAATGAAAGCCCAGAATCCTAACCACTAGGCCTCCAGGGAAGTCCCAAAACTATTTTTCTAACGCCTGGTTTGCTCTTCACTCATTATCTGATCTACTACAATAATCTCACGCAAATCCACCGTGCACTGTCATCTCATTCACTTACCCATTCAGTTCCTGTGTCGAGCACTTACAGTACTCCATCATCAGCCGATTCCTGTCTACTCACTGGGTCTGATGTAAAAGTTCACACATGTAAGTGTAAAACGAGTTACGCTCACTAAAGTCCTTCTAATAATAGAGTACACGAAAAATGAATTTTCACTGAAAGCGTCTGTGCTATGCTCCTTAGGGTATTCAAAATGGCTTGCCTCCCTTCCCGCTGAGAGTGTAACTAACTCCAAAAAAATTATGAAAGCAGGTCATTAAATTTAATAAAGGGTGAACATTACAGAACAGAGATTTGCAGAAAAAAGTTATATTGTTTGAAAAATTTTAGATGCTCCTAACACAAGCATCTTCTCACAGTTTTAATTTCTCATGGTTTCCTGTAAAATATTCCCACACCTTGCAGGTAGCTTTGGCATCTGCAAACTGCTGTTTTCAAATGGACTATCATTCACCCAGTAAGAAGAGCCCTAAAGGAAAACCTGACCTTCCGGCAGTCTCTTCAGAGGAAAATAAAATGACACCTATTCTGGAACAAATATGACTCGGAGAGGCAGGGGCAGGTACATCTACAACCTGCTATGAAGTGTCCTGGCCTGCTGTTCTCTGAAACAAGCAAGGCCTGCTCCCAAAGAAGGCTCTGGCATTGAGCTGACCCCAGATGACCTTAAATGAAATTACTGCCAAGCTTTTTTCAAATCAAATCAACTCTGAAATAAAATGGGTGGAAAAATTATCTAAACTTAGCCTTTCAGATGTTGCGGCCAAGAGAGATGTACCCATGTGATGTTTATATTACCCATAATAAATGCTACCAGGGAGTATGTAATGTTTTTATGTCTGGCAACAACTTCATCTTGAAGGCTTGAGTGGATTATAAAATCTTTATTGTTTTAGTGATCTTTTTACCACACAACTACCAATTTAAATACAGTATCACAGTCATCACTCACTGAAATAGCTGTGAAAAGGCTCCATTTCTGAGTAAATTTGGTTCTTATTCTTCAGCAACAATCTCAGAAACTGTTTTTAGCTCATTTCGTTTTATAAAGTTAAACCAACAAATTTATAGAGTTAAATAAATTTCCTTTTATGCCAGGAAAATTTAGTTCTAGTTGTTGCATATTTCTGTATATGCAATGTGTATATGTGTCTTTCGTTATTTTAAAAGCCTGGCAAAAAGCAATGAAAAATTCTCGCAGTCTCCTATTGCTACTACCCCAAGGCTGAGCTCTGTCTCTGTAAGTGTTAACATCTAATATAGCTAAAACTGCTTTACAGGTTTCACAGTCTTTGAGGGAAGCACTGTTATGTTCTAATTATAGCAAGGCTCATTGGGGGAAGGGGTGAGGGCACAAAAGCCTGAAAATGGAAATTTTCTTTCTTACCATTAGCTGCTGTTGGATGTTCATAAGCTTAAAAATATGTCCAGTGCAACTGTCTCCAGGAAGTGGGGGTTCCTGGTGTGGTTCAGACTCAGAGGTTAACGTATAGACGTCCAGCTCTCGGTGATGCCTCACAGAACAGTCTCCGTAAGGGACTTCATAGGATAAACTGCTCCAGGAGTCTGGTTCTCCAGCATCCTCCCTGGAAGCAAGCAAACTCTGGTTAATATATATGTATATTTTATGCATAATATACATGAATATATTATAATAATATATTAATATATAATTATATATATATATATATATATATATATATATATATATACACGGATACATATACATATATATGTATTCTGCCTCCCAGGCATAGGTTTAATCCTCTAAGTCTTATGTAAAATTTCAAACCTCATTGCTCTTTGAGGCCCTGCAGCAGAAATTTGGTTTGCACAGTTCCCCAGTAATTCAGGCATACAACTAACTGTTTCATTCTCTTCATAAGAGGTCATAAATGGGCTAAATGAAAACTGCAGGATTCCTCCCTAAGGATGTTCTTTTGATCAAGATAAAGAGAAGACTGGGATCCTAAAACAGTTAATATTATGCTCACAACCAAATAACGAGGAAATGTAAGGAGGATGGTTTTGCCCTGGTTTTCAAAAAAAGCAAGGCTTATTAAGCGTTTCTCTTAAAATGGGTTATACCATATGCTAAATGCAGTTGATCATATTGGGAAGGGAAGAACTAATAAATCCAATCCGTGCAAGGGCACTCCAATTTTTGTTAAAAATAGGTGGAGGAAGCACTCTCAAAATTCTCGAAGTCAACTATATAGAGGAAAACTATCAATATTATAATGCCTTATCATACTATACTTGTCAATTTAATTATCAAATCCTATTTTGAATGAAGCACTTGGTTCCAAGAACTTTAAGCTATAACTTTAAATTTAAAAGACAAACAACTTTGCTCAACTCACATCATTATCGATACACCTCATATTCAAATAAAGCCAACAAATGCCCAGGTATGTAAAAAAGCATTTCTGGGATAGGCCTCAAAACATGAAATCTCTTTACGTGGTTCTAATGAACCAGTACGCTGATAAGGTATCCCAGAGATTCTGGAAGAAGGCGGAAGGTAGTGTTTGAGATCATTATCATGTTTTAAAATAAAAAATAAAACTAAAGAATTAAGAACTAATAGACATGCCATCCACTGACAAATGTGAGAGGGAAACATTACTTCAACTCTCTCTCCAGTGTTCTGTCTACTAAATCATACCTGTCAGTTCTTAACAATTCACCAGAGAATAATTGGAATTTGAAAGCTAAAAATATGCTATAGTGGAAAACCTATAACAAACTGGAGAGTCATGCACTGGCTGAAGGTAACAATTAAGGTTGCTCCAAAAGAAAACTATTATAATTTCCATACTCAAGAGTGACTCCCAAACAGTTGCTTAAAATGAACTTAGCATATGCTATGCTAAATGTTTCATGCATTTACCAAGCTGCTCTACGCTGAGCAAAGTGACCTCAAATAGAAAAGTACCTAAAAGATAGTCACTTAAAAGCTCAACTGAATGACTCAAGAAGTCAATCAGCTCCACCAAATGAGGGGGAGGCAACCACTCTGTAAATTCAACTTTGGAGCTTGGGTTGACATTGTCACTAACTCTGCTTAACTGTCTGACAGGCATTACTGGCATATCTGCTTACTCAGATTACCACTTATAGCCATGCTCCAATTTAAAAAAAAAAAAAAAGGTCTTTGAAAACAAAACTTGATTTATACACCACCACTGAGTGTGAACCAAATACAACAAGCTAGGAGGGAACTGTTGGCCAAGGCAGGGGCAATTTAATAGTGATACAGTCCATTCCCAGCAAGATGGAGTTTTCTACCAACCTTGCCACTATTAATTCTCAAACTGCTTCTTTTCTAATATCTAAACCTTGGGAAATTCCCTTCTGTAACCACAACCTATTTATCTCCTACCTCTCCCATGCTCTCGCCTTCCAGAAGAATGTGCTTTTGTTGCCACAAGTGCTAACCCTTCAATCTCCCAATTCATCGTACCTGTGGATTTTTGTTGCTTCCTAGCCCACCTAGAAACCAAAGACTAGTTAATGCAATTATTCTCCCAATGGCTTCCATGAATATCTGCTGCTATTGACACTCTTCAAACCCATCGTGCCTGTAGGTCTGGGTAAACCCCACCATTCAGCAAGTATTTGTGCCAGTATTCCTGGTGCTGGTGATACAAACCAAAATCCTTGTCCTGTTGGAGCTTATATACTTAGCAAGGGAGACAAGAGCAATCAAGATAAATAAAACACCTAGAATTCTGAAAGACAGCAAGTGTGGTGGAGAAAATAAACCAGAGATATGGGCTGCAATTTGAAATGTGGTGGGTCAGGGAAGGCCTCACTGAGGTGACATTTAAGCCAATGCATTGTCTGCTCTGTATTCAGCGCTGTATAAAACCTAGGCTGGATCCACTGATAAAACTTGGCAAAGTTCTATGACTAATAATGTTTACTGCAACATTAGGTATAATAGTACTAAAGACTGGAAACACCCTAACCGAGTCAGTAACTAGAGGGATGTTTGGTAAATTAAAGAACAGATCTACAGACTATTATGGAGCCATTAAATATAACTGAAAAAACAGTTCAATAACATTGAAATCTATATTCAGTGAAACAAGCAAAATAAAAAGAGCAAAAAAATATAAGTATAGACAGTAAACTGCACAATAAAAATCGTGTCAGGGTGGTTGGGTTATAGGTTTTCTTCTTCTCTAGGATTTTAATTAATGTCTTAAATAATTTTTTAAAGTTCCTATTCAGCCAGGCCTCGCTGCTGCTCTGTAACGCTTTTTACTCATGTGTGTTGACCCATCCCCACGGGGGTTACCAAAATGTTCTATAATTTCCTCAAAGGCCTAACATTAACCTTGTCTACTTCATTCTCAGGTGACCTTTTCTCCCATCTTAGTGAAAAGCTTGAGGCCATCTAACATGAACTAAACCCATCTTCAATCCACCAAAAAATGCCTGTGCCCGTCTCCTCTAACTTCAGGGCACCTCTCCATACAGTGGGTTTGCTCTGTTCCACACCCCCGTCCTTAGGTAACTGGCTCGGTAATCGCCCCCTGGATGCCTGTAGTTTCCACCTGCTTCTGGACTAGCTCCTTCCCCATCCACCTGCAAGTATCTTGAAAACCTCACCAGTAGACAGAGCAGAGGGAGGAAAAGGGATTACTGCACAGGTGCCAGCAGCAGGAGCAGAAATCTTTACTCAGCCCTGCAGACCAGTGGTTCTCTCTGAGGAATCCAGCCCCCAGGGGACATCTGACAATGTCTGGAGACATTTTTCGTTGTCACAACCTGGGGGTGGGGAGGGGTTCTACAATGCACAGGACAGCTCCCTACAAGAAAGAATCATCAGGCCCAAACTGCCAGTAGTGCTGGTGTTGAGAAATCCTGCTGTAAACCCCCGAACCCCTTTCTGTCTGCCCTCCTCTTCCTTCCCTTCTACCTTCTTACCAGCCATTTGAACAATTAAAGGCTTTGCGCCTACTCCCTCCCACTGCTACTAAAAACTTCTGTCTCGGGTTCCATTGACAAAATAAATCTCCAAATCCAATGGCTTTTCTTTGTCCCCACTGTCCTTGAGTTTTGTAGAATCTTAAAATGGTGACCTGATTCTTCTTTTGACATTTATTCTCACTTGACATCCATAAAGAATCATTCTATTCACCCACTGTTTTCTCTGGCTTTTTCTTCTTCTTCTCACATCTTAGATGTGAACACATGTCAACTTCCTGAACTTGGTCTTCTATTAAATGGTAGGCACTGTGCTAGATGCCAGGGCTACAAGGATAAATATGATACCTTTCTCAAGAATAATGTAAACACACAGCCTAAGGTCAAACATGAATTACTATTAAATAGCCATAGTTTGGCTTACTGGTGTTACTGTCACCTCCATGGAAACGAAAAGCAGAAACAATCTCATGGGAGTTTTACCCTTATGAGTGTGGCATTTTATGCACTAAATATACCATATTTCACCAAAATTACAATGCTATTACTTGTAAAAGCAACATCATTTTATGTATTACTAAGAAGGAAAAGAACTGTTGTGAGTTAAATTATGACACAAGTTAGAAAAATTTACATCTTAAAAGAGATAATACAGGGAATTCCCTGGCAGTCCAGGGGTTAGGACTCCTCGCTTTCACTGCCGAGGGCACGGGTTCGATCTCTGGTTGGGGAACTGAGATACTGCAAGCTGCGTGGTGCGGCCAAAGAAAAAAAAAAGAGAGAGATAACAGAGTATAAATACAGTCAACTGTCCCTCTGAATACTGGTATGGGTGGTACAAACAGTTCAAATGAACAAACAGTTCCAACATCAACTGCTTAACTTCATATGCACATTTGCCTGTGAGTCCCAAGCCTGCAACAAACGGACAGCAGATACAAGTGAAAAGGGCAGCTCAGAGGCTTTAGACAGACTTCAACACCTAAGACACTAGTTTTCAAACGTTTAAGTAGCTGAACAGTTTCAAATAAAATCACATGCAGAAACAGTTGCTCCGGTGATAGGGGCAACAGAGGGAAGGAAAGGCAAAGCCCGGTCCTCCCTCCAGCCACCATCCCTCCTAGGTGGGCTGTGAGACTCATACCTAAACCCAAGGAGTAGCTAAATGTTCTTAATTCCCAAAGTACAGGCTTTCTTTATGTACAACTACCACATTTCCCATTTTAAGGTCATTCTCCTTGTTTAGTCTCCTTTGCACTTGTAGAATAACTACTCCACATTCTCCCGATTGAAGCCCTTTGTATGCCTACAGTTAGTAATTAAGTTGACCCCTCGGCCTTGTATTTCTGCCATGGAGAAGAATATGCCTGGGTATCTAAAATTTACCTTAGAAATACACACAAAGATTTTATGTAATCAAATCAAGTCTGGCAGGACAGAAAAGCACATCCACGAATGCACTAGAAATTCTGGTTATTTCAGTTGGTGAATTAAGAGGCACCACAGCCTCAGCTGAGGCTTTTTAAAAAAATGAGTGAAAGGGAGATCTGTAGATGAAGGAGTATAAATGCTGCGGGAAGGTTTACAGAGCTCTCCACGACCTTTCATTTTTCACCCCTATGAGGACACCACCACTCTGAAGAAAGAAAAGGGTATTTTTACTACCAATTGTGGCAACTGTGCAGTATAGGCGTTATTTCATTACTACGACATCAGATGGTATTGGGGTAGAATTTCTTAGATTCTTACATTCAACCACATCCCAGAACAGACTTCAAGATATAAAGGATTGATATTATGATTACTGGAAACTTTCAATCATCCTGTCAGTAAGGCAATTAATATTGTTTTCAACCATTCTCGGGCGCCTTGAATTTCATCTGGAGTATCCAGCACAACTCCAAGTGCAGTCTCCCGCTTCTGAGCCCTGAAAGACTTGTTCTGCACTGTAACCTTTTCTTCATTCGTCTGTAACCCCTAAGGAGGAGCAGGACCATATACCTTCTGACTTGCTGGGTCTCACTACTCTGCTTCATCTCCTGACACACTGTAGGTACTCAAATATTTGTTGGGATTTCACTCCAGGGCAGAAGAGTAGGGATATTCTTTATAAACAAATGGTTTGAGATCACTCTCTGTGAAAGGACAGATAACCTAAAGAAGTAATTCTAGTAAGACCCAATGTAGTGGCAGTAATGGCTTAAAAGGTCTAGGTGGTAAAGGAGACTAAAAAGTCATGACAACTGAATTCAGTATATGATAAAGATCAGGAGGAAAAATCATTGCTTGAAAGGATATTTTTGGCAGCTGGTGAAAAGTGAATATAAACTATATATTAGATAATCATAATATATTAATGTTATATTACTGATTTTGATAACTGCCCTGTTATAAGAACATGCTGAAATAATTAGGAATAAAGGGGCATGATATCGGCAACAACTCTCAAAAGAGTTCAGTAAAATTCTATCCATCTATCTACACACACAGATAAAGCAAATAAAACATTAACAATTGGTGGACTTAGGTGAAGGATACACAGTGGTTCACTGTACTATTCTTCAATTTTTTAAAATTAATTAATTAATTTATCTTTGGCTGCACTGGGTCTTCATTGCTGCATGCCGGCTTTCTCTAGTTGCGGCGAGCGGGGGCTACTCTTCGTTGCGGTGCACAGGCTTCTCATTGTGGTGGCTTCTCTTGCTGTGGAGCATGGGCTCTAGGTGCACAGGTTCAGTAGCTGTGGCGCACGGGCTTAGTTGCTCCGCGGCATGTGGGACCTTCCCGGACCAGGGCTCGAACCCGTGTCCCCTGCATTGGCAGGGAGATTCTTAACCCCTGTGCCACCAGGGAAGTCCCATTGTACTATTCTCACACCTTTTCTATGAGTTCAAAATTTTTCACAACAAAAAGTTAAATATAAAACATCAATTTAAAAAAAGGCAGAGGGTAGTAATTCTTTCACTATTCTATGATTACTATTTACTTAAGGCAGGGAAGAAACTAATATTTGGGTATCTACTAAGAGACAGGCACCTTGATACCCCATATATTTAATCCTCATACGAGTCTTTCAAAGAAGTGCTATTTCTAGTTCAGAGGAGGGGAAACTGAGACTCAGAAATACTAATTCATTTGCTTAAGATATAACACATACATCAGACTTTGATAAACCTGGCCTCAAATGACAAATTTTACCACTTACGAGAAGTAAGCATTTGGGCTAGATATGTAGTCTCTTTGAGTATGTATCATAATCTGTAAAAAGACAGTAAGGGTCCCTTTAAAAGTTGCAGTGGTAATTAAAGGGGACAGGAAACAAAGTATCTAATAATGCCTGGCACACAGGAGGCAGTCAGTAAACATTAGTACTCAAATATGTAATGGAGTAGCAGATCTGGATCCATGTTGGACTGACCCCAAAGCCTGTACTCCCCCCCACCTAATGCTGCACTGCTTCCAGTGGAAAGGGCTGGTCTTTATAGGAACTCATCAGGTGCCACAGCAGGAAGCACTGAGGGTCATCTGAAGGCAGCATGGAGCAAAGAGGCCTTTAGGGGAAACATTTCTTCACGAATTAAAAGAATGTCCACTCCAGGCAGAACATTTTTCAACACACAAGCATTCTCCAATGAAAAGTTCTAAAGTCTGCCCTCTTCTGAGTTTCTCACAGAATGAGCAAATCAACCAGTCATTCTCCGGTGTCTGGTGAGACTCTGACAAAGTGTAGGACAAATCGCAGAGCCCACATTCTCATTATCTAGCTATTTTCAAAATGAGCACATTCTACTCATTTGAAGGACAATATCGACTTGGGCATTTATCCCTTCAATCTTTTTCACAAATGACACAACCAAACTGTTCACCACATTTTCCATAAAACTGACACCAATCGGTACCTACCTTTTCCTAATGGGAAAAAAAATATTCTACTCACCATAAGAAATCACCACAAATTCATCTAATTATGTTTAATTTAGATTTCCCTAGAGGCTAAATCACCGGGCAATATGAGGGGAAAAGCATGGGTATTGAGGTCTGCGTAGAATCTCATTTATGCCATGATCTGATCTAAGAAAAATTATTTAGCTTCTATGAGCCAGAGTTTTTTCATCTGCTTTTTAAAAAGTGAGATAATATTAGCTTTCTTACAGAGTTGTTTTAAGGATTAAAAGATATATGGATAGAGATAGCCTTACCATATATATGTCTAGTTAAGTACTCATTAAATATTGGGTTCTAATTCCTTCCACAAGCAAGGGGTACAAACATAACCACTCTCTTTTACAGCTAAATTTAATTATTTAACAATGTGTCAAATACTGAGCTGTGTGTTTTACATATCAACTAATTTATTCTTTTAACTATCCTGTGAGGGAAGATACTATTACCTCAATTTGCGGATGAGGAAACTGAAACTGTGAGAAATTTAATAACTTGCCTAACAGTCTGTTAAGCCAGAATTTGGGCTGACATTCTAAACCACCACACAAAACTACATCTGCTGCCTTTTTTTTTTAATTTTTTAATTTAATTTTATTTGTTTTTTTATACTGCAGGTTCTTATTAGTCATCAGTTTTATACACATCAGTGTATACATGTCAATTCCAATTGCCCAATTCAGCACACTACCATCCCCACACCCCCGCGGCTTTCCCCCCTTGGTGTCCATACGTTTGTTCCCTACATCTGTGTCTCAACTTCTGCCCTGCAAACCGGTTCATCTATACCATTTTTCTAGGTTCCACATACATGCATCTCTGCTGCCTATTTTGCACTAGAAAATGCAGACCAATGAAACAAACTAAATATTTTTAACATACAGACTTTGGAGGATTAAGTTTTGGAGATGCAAGTTCTACATTATTGTGCATTGTGGACATGGGTATAGTTTGTGGTCCACGGCTTTTGTGTCATTCTTCTCTGTTCCTTTTCACTCTGAGGGGCTACTTGGGCTCTCTTACTCCATGGTTCCATGACTTTTGGAATACCTTGCTCCTCTAACAGCCGAAGTTCTCTATTTTCTAGCTTCACCTTATTGCACTGCTTTCAAATCCTGAAAAATAATTTTTAATATCCTACCATGATACTAGTTATATTTACATCAATATCTAATATACCAACATTCACAGGGTAAGTAAAAATTAAAGTCAAGTTTATACTAGATTAACATCTAAATATTTATTGATGTGATCAAGCTACTTAGTTGTTGACTGTTCTTACTTAATCAGATTTAAGCCACCAATCTAATTCAACAAACTCTCAGGAATTAATTTTCAGATGCAATGTTAAGTCTAATTTTCCCACTAAAGCAAAGTTCTTAATCTTAACTGCATTTTAGAATTACCTGGAGAGCTTTTAAAAATCCTCATGTCCAGATCACACCTCAAACGAACTAAATAAAAATCTCTAGAGGCGGCCCTGAGGCATCAATATTTCTTAAAGGTTCCCAGGAGATTCTAATGTATAATTAGAATCCCCATGTGATTCTAATGTGCAGCTAAGGTTGTAAAACACCACATTAAAGTAACCTACAGGTCCCAATTCATTTACGTAAGTATAGCTAAGGCTAGCAAGACTGCAATGAATACTAGAGTTGTTAATATATCCTTTGACCTAATTATACAGTTCCCTTGAATTTATCCTACATAAATAATTTAACAGAAATAGAAATAAGTAAGTAAAAAATGAGGCTCACTGCAGCATTCATTAGTTAATTTCTGGGTTTTTTAAGATTAAAATCAACATTCAACGTTAAATGGTTTAAATACTCATGATAAACAAAATGTTTTAGATGGCCTAAAAGATAATTATAAAGACCAGAGAAACAGATTAAGAGTATGAAAAAGTGAAAATATATCAGAATACAAATATTCATATGAATACAAATATTCATATCAAATATGCAGAATATCAGTTGCAACTATTTAAGCAATTCCATGCAATGTGGGAGGTAATATCTGATAATGAAATAAACCTGTCTTCTGGTGGCAGCATTATGAATAATTTTGTTACGTAAACTTAATTGTTTAAAAAAATGCTAATTCTTCCCTCCCTGTTATCTTTCTTGCTTCTGGCCTAAGTCAGAAGACAGAGGCAGCTTAGTGCAGGCATCGTCAAGAGTTGCACCAAGGGAACATGGAGATATAAACCACAACACAGGGACTTCCCTGGTGGTCCAGTGGTTAAGAATCCACCTTCCGATGCAGGGGACACAGGTTCGATCCCTGGTTGGGGAACTAAGTTCCCACATGCTGTGGGGCAACAAAGCCCCCGCGCCACAACTACACAGCCCATGCACTCTGGAGCCTGCGTCCCACAACTAGAGAGCCTGCGAGCTGCAACTACTGAGTCCGCGCACTGTGGAGCCCGCGTGCCACAACTAGAGAGACCATGTGCTGCAACTACTGAGCCTGTGCACTCTGGAGCCCACGCACCACAGCTAGAGAGCCTGCATGCTGCAACTACTGAGCCCAAGTGCCGTAACTATGAGCCCACATGCTGCAACTACTGAGCCTGCATGCCACAACTGGAGAGAAGCCAACACGCCACAACTAGAGAGAAGCCTGCACACTGCAATGAAAGATCCTGCGTGCTGCAACTAAGACCTGACACAGCCAAGAATAAATAAATATTTAAAAACAAAAAACACAACACAGAAGTCTCAGCTTGGACTCTGATACAGTTACATTTAATTCATCCCCAGAACAACACCAGGCACTTCAAATAGATCTTCAGCTAAGAAGCAACCCAGATGGATCAATCTCTACTCACTCAATAATGCATCCTCTCTTTCTCAGCCCCCTCACTTCCCAGATGACTTTAGGTCAGCTAAGTGATAGAGATTTCTATTTAAATATTACTGGGTTTATCCTTATATAAAGCTAGATTGATCTCTCACAGAACTTATGATTCTCTGCCTATTCCATGACAGTTATTGGCTTAATACCTACTTATGTCCTTTGCCTACAAAGTGCCTGATGTTACTTAATAAGAGTGAGAAACACAGGCACGTGGGAATTATTTTGAAAGGGAGAACATTATCAATGTTGACTAAAATTAAATTCTAGGTTGGAAAAAGATAGAAATGCTTACAAAATAGTCTGAAACTTGGGAAGAAAAATAGAACTGTATGAAGTAACTTCAGACTGATGACAGAAAACAGATCAGGAAGAAAAGTCCAATATCCAACTATTAGAAGAGAGGTAATATGTCTTTAAAATGTTAGTTTCTTCTTCTTTATCTTTCTCATGGAGCAAACACACAAACAAAATCAAATAGCAACCCTATATGTTTACCGATTTAAATAACCTATTCATGATAGAGGAAAAGGAACGCACATCCATTTTTTCCAATCTTATTTCTGACAAGCACTTGAAACTCAATATGATAGAAAGATTAAGAGCTAAATATGAATCCCAAACTCCAATGTAATGTGACCATTAAAATCAGTTGATGAACAGGCTTCCAACAGTGAAGATTCTATGATTCTATAGATAAGCTATTTGTTCTACTTATAGAAACTGATAACTTTAATACAAGTCATCACTCTGTAAACTAGCTTTTCCAGTTCAGGAAAAAGAAAAAGAATTTTTGTTCATTAATCTGGGCAGGACTCTTATCCTCAGGCATGAAGTTCATTTGACTTTATAGCAGGTTACTGTCATTAAAATTTAAGAAAAGAACCCATACTTAAGTCCAATAAGCTTCTAATGATCTTGTGTATTTTTATAAACCCCACTGCACTTATTCAACACTTTTCATAATTCAATTGATGAAATGGATTAATCTTACTTAGAAGCAGTTAGATAAGTAAAATAAGTCAAAATAAAGACTAGTCACAGACCAGATGTGACTTTTTTTCAGGTCTCCTCTAAGTTGCTTCTTTTGCAGAAACCATAAAACATTGATCTACTCTCCCTGATTACAGCACTATACAATAAGTAGATTAAATGTGTCAGACGAGAACTTCTCAAACTATTTATGAATTTCCAATTCATCACAGAAGTAAAAATTCTAAAAATTACTAGAAAAACAAAATTTACAAGATAACAAAAAACTTATGCTCAAAGTTTTAATAGATTCAATAGACATATAATTCCTCTGTCAAATTACTATTACAAGTTTCTAAACACATACAGTACTCTCATTATACATTATACTGATCTCATCATGGACCAGTGACAGAGAGTTGGCAGATCAGCCCTGATCCAGGGCCTCCCTCATTTTGAACAGTAGTGTGTTATACAACAGAGATCCCTCCAGACTGCGAGGAACCACATTTTACATTCTTAACATCTAGAGACCCTGGAGAGAAGGTAAGTGGCAACAGAAAGAAAAGTCATGGCACAGACTGGAATATGGAATGTGGTACCAGCTACAGACCCACTGGACAAATTTCCTTTTCTCCCAAGGTATACTTCACATCGGCCTGGAAAAGCTGAAAACTAACTCAATAATATTCAAGAGTATTTTAAAAGTTCAATCCCAAACAGTGTTTATAATTATTATTTTTAGAAAATCAAAAGCACCTTAAAAAATCCACTTTAACAGACACGTCACAAAGAGCTTCTGTAATTTACTGACATGATTTCCTTTAATCAAATGTGAAATACAGGAAACTAATCACTGTACATAAAAAAAATGATACAGTTGACCCTTGAACAACACAAGTTTGAACTGCACAGGTCCCACATATACATGGATATTTTTCAGTAAAGACATATAGTACTACACAATCTGCGGTTGCTTGAATTTGAGGCTGCGCAACTGCAGATATGGATGGCCAACTATGGGACTTGAGCATCCATGGATTTTGGTATCAGTGGCAGGTCCTGGAACCAACCCCCCGTGGATACTGAGGGACTACTGTACACTGTGAAGCAGTACCCAGCTTTTCAGAGCTCTTTCATTATAAATATCATTTGTAATATTCCAAGTGATAAGGCTGATGTTCTGCGTGTAGACGGAGAACAAAGTTCGAGTAAACCAACCAAAGTTTCACAGAGCTAAGGGCTGAATGAAAGTTAAAATACAATTTTTTAAATTCATTCCAAGCAATCTATTCCTAAGCAATTTAGTATAGTAACTTATGTGGATTAATGAGCTAAAAGAAAAGCTGCAAGCTAAATGTTTCTTTAGATTACCCTTAAAAAAGGTACTAAGAAGTATCCTACTGAACACCTGTATCTTAACAAACTCATTTTCATATTAGCACATATTTTCTAAAATGGTATATGTATAAAAAGATCCCAGAAGATATTTACAGCATAAACATATAGAGAATTTTAACTTACTCTGTACAAGTTTAAAATGAAAATCTAAATCCTATTAAATAGGAGGCAACTGGGTTACACATGTGGCAATTACAAAAATACTATTTCTCAATATATGAAAAGCTCTGTATGAATACTTGTTTTCAAATGTTCATATACATATTTTTCTATTGCTAAATAAAATGTTACCAAAAGTTCATTGAAAAGATAACACTACAGATGGTATGCCACTGTATTACAAATGCATTCTACCTGGAATTTGGTCTTCTCTATGTTGTTCTTAAGTTCATATTTCAAGATATTTAAAAAAACCATATTTTAAGAAAATGAATAGTCTAGGTTATATATTTTTTCATTTATTCATTCAAACATTCAACAAACATTCATGCAGTATCTTTTATGTTCCTAGGTACAAGAAATATACTGATGAATAAATAAGACAGCCAAGGTTCCTACCATAATGGAACTTACAGTATAGAGGGGTATGATTACAGTTAGAGGTAAGTGCTTTAAAGAAAATAAAACAAGGTGTTTAGCGCAGAAAATTCCCTGGAGTGGAGACAGTGGCTTCTGAAGATAAGTGTCAGGAAAATCTTTCAGGAGATAAGGCAATTGATCTGAATCATACAAAAGAGCCAGCATGTGGAGTTTACTGGGACAGAATGTAACAGGCAAACGGCACAGCAAGTGCAAAGAGCCTGAAGTAGCAACCAGCTGGCCAGTGCAGCTGGGGCCAGTGTAGCTGTGCAGAGAAAGCAATGGAAATAAAGTGAATGTTATGAAATGAGGTCTGAGAGTTGTACAGAGTTCAGATCTCATGGAGCTTTGCAGATCATGTAGGAACCAGAATTTTATTTTGAGTGGGGTGAGAACATATTAGAAGGAGGAAGCCAAAGGGGAAAAAAAACCAAAGAATGAAACCAACAATACTAGTACAATTAGTATGGTACCAGGTATATTACTGACTTTTAATCCTTACAACCACTTTGAGGCAGGGGTCAGTGTATTTCCATTTTTCATGTGAGGACACTTAGGCTTAAGGAATAACTTGCCCCAGTTCACAGTAAGTGAAAAGGCCAGAACTTGTACCCAGATCTAATTCTAAAACTTCCGTACTTCTTTACACTATCCACAGTAATACTTACCCTCTAACAGTTTCAAACTATGAGCACATATTCAAATTACGCAAATTCTAAGTCTGATATAATATTTATCAGAAGCTAATCAGGTATATTGGGTTTTCTGTTATAAATTTTATAATATCCACAGCAAGTTTTCAACTGTAGAAGAACACAAATTAAGACGCCATTCCTCAGAGAGAGGATTACATCATCCAAACTGAGTATCCATAGCTGGCCCAAAACCTCAAGGTTTATGTATGTGGTACAACAAAATTCAATAAGCTCAGAATGAATTTCAACTTATTTCCCAGCATTCCAGTTGTTATGCAACAGTCAACAACCAATCAACCTCTGCCCTCTTAACCTTGTCTAGCACGTTGCAACTCAAGAAGAAAGTTCAGTTTGATGCTAACGTACATGTAAAACCCTGTCAAATCAACTGCAGAGAAAAACATTTTTCCGGTACTAGTCATTCAGGCGGAAGCTCAAAGATACTTGCTAAGATACAGCAAAGAGCCAGATCAAATGGCAGAGAATAAACAATGAAGGTCAACAATGTAACAGTTTGGAAGCTGATACTCACTTACAGCTGCCCAAGCACCATGAGTATCGCAAGCCCATCCTATTTGGGTCCTGGCTTTAACAGCAGAGGAAAACCAGCCAGGTCAGCCCTCCCAAAAGGCATGTTTTGCTGAGTCTACTTCTGACAGGAACTACAGCACCTAGTTCCTTATTTGAGGGTTACAGCAATATCTTCCATGAAACCACATCACCCTAACAGTGCCAAACCTCAAGGAGTCCTACAGAATCAACCACAGCTCCACTGAGATGGAGTGGGAGAGGCTAAATGCCAGAAAAGGGGGAGGAAGGGGGAAGGAGGGAGAGGGAGGGGGAGGGGAATCGCTGATCCACCTCAAAATGAATAGGAGGCTACTACCTTAGGTGTCAGTAGGGAACTCACTGCTAGACTAGTTATGCATTCACAAACATGCAGATTCACTAGAAATTTTGGCACTGATACTCTCAGTTTTTGTCCTCCCTCCTTCCATTTTGACATAGTACTGCCACTCTGCCCTTAACAGCTAGAATGGGAAGAGCGCAAAGGAAAAAGAACACATAATTTGAACAACTACTGTGCATCAGCGATTTGGTACAAATTCTATGCTGTTAAATAATTTAAAACAGAAGTTTTATAAGGCAATGGTTAGAACACGAGCTGGAAAGTCGGACAGACTTGGTTTGACTCCTTACTCTGACGTTAACACCTGTGGGATCTTGGGCTACTTACCCAAATTTCTCTGCAGCTCAATTTCCTCATCTGTAAAGTGGGAGTGACTAGGTTTGCTGTGAGGTC
The DNA here is from genome assembly GCF_028564815.1 of Eubalaena glacialis. NCBI lineage: Eukaryota > Metazoa > Chordata > Mammalia > Artiodactyla > Balaenidae > Eubalaena > Eubalaena glacialis. The sequence goes on from NC_083717.1 coordinate 42,581,346, forward strand.
AAATGACCTCGAATGTAAAGTGTTACCAGCATAGCGTTTGGCTCTCCCAAAGCGCTCAATAAATTGTGACTATATGGGACACCAGGGTTGGTGTAACTCTAATAAGCAAAACAGAAGGCCATTTCTGAGTATTAGACGTTTAAAAAGGAAAAAAAAAAAAAAAAAAAAAAGGCACAGAGACCTTGTTTTTGGGGTAACTGTCAGGCAGCTAACCCTAAATCTCCCTACTACTGGAAGAAAACAGGACTCTAATTCCCTGCTGTTTCACAGGATAGCGTTACAGTTGCAGGGTGAGTTTGACCAGGAAAAAATACGTCAGAAACTGGATGGTGGTGCAAAGAGATGTCATATTCATGTAAAGCTGAGTGACCATCTCATTTCCAATGAATCTTCATTCCTAGCTCTCCGAATAAAGGGACATGCTAAAGTTCCTAACAACTTTATAAGCATGTTCTCATTTAATCCTAACAGACCTATGAGGTACATGCTATCATTTCCCATTTTACAGATGAGGAAACTAAGGCTCACAGATGACAAGCAATAGGGATGCACTCAAGTTCAGCTTTGCCATTTTTTTAAATATTTATTTTTATTTTTGGCTGTGTGGACTCTCTAGTTGTGGTGCGTGGGCTTAGATGCCCGGCATGCGGGATCTTAGTTCCCCGACCAGGGATTGAACCCGCGTCCCCTGCATTGGAAGGCGGATTCTTAACCACTGGACCACCAGGGAAGTCCAGCTTTGCCATTTTTAAGGCCAAACAGTTGAATGCCTACCAAACATGTATGTGATCAACGATCAAGTACATAATCTAACGTGCACATCTCCTTATCTGCTTTTGATGCAAAAATTCTAATGACCACTTAAAGCATAAATGTGTATTTACTATAAGAGTAAAACACTACAATAATTAGTGTTTGTGAAAATTGTTAATGCTATGCACAATACAAGAGTGTTTCAAATGATTAAATTAATAGAGAAATAGCTTGACAGTTAATATAAATATTAAGAGAGTGCAATGGCTAGATAACCTTACGAAGATCATTTTACCTTTTCTGAGCCACAACTGTTTATAAAAATTTAAATGATATAAGAAAGAATTACAGAATTATAGATACTACATTATATTAAAAAAACTCTAATTCTGATTAACTTTTTGTTAACTCATTCATAACATTAAATAAACATTCACTAGAATAAATGTTTTAAGTTGTACTATCTCTTTCCATTTAAGCCAAGTGTCCTTCAAGGGAAAATTCTATTTGTAAATTATTCATATCTTAAAAGAAAAAAAATTAAAAGCAGAATGTCAACACTGCCACCTCCAAATTTACAAGGAGAAATGGCCAAAACCACGTATAACAACTAAGACAAATCATCCTCAATCCGGATATAAATGTATGAAGAAATGTATTAGAAAAAAAAGAGGTACCTCAAATATGTTTTGGTTTTGCTAACCAAATGTCAAAACAACAGACTTTACTAAGAATACTTCAAGGATATAACAATATACAGCTGTGCCTCAGTATCCGCAGGGGATTTGTTCCAAGACCCCCCACGTATACCTAAATCTGTGGATGCTCAAGTTCTTTATATAAAATGGTGTAGTATGTAGTTATAAGTGTATATGGATACTAAACATTTGAACAAAACCTTGTCAAAATGATTGTTTTACAATGCTAAGCAAGTTCAGCAGCTCAAGTACCTTTGAGATTCAATAAATCAAGAATCCTAAGTACAAAATTCCTCTTAGAAAACATATTCTGGAAAAACTCCCCTGAATTATAATCTTCTATCACCCACCTGGTTAGAGACACTAATGCTCCAGTAGAAAGTGAGTGTGCTGTTAATGAATCGAGAGCAATCTAGAAGCTGGTAATGCTGAGAAATTATTGTTCTTCCACTATAAAACTTTTAAAATAAGACTATTAAATCTTAATAAACATACAGAATTACATTTTATACTATTCCATATTTATTCCTGTACGACACAACTTCATTCTACACTGGTGATATTCAGCTTTGGCCACATATTGATTTTAGCCAAAATGCTTATTCAACAACCCTTATTTTTTTCCTTGCTTAAAAATCATTTTTATTTTTGTTAATAATAAAAGCAGGTAAAATTTTCAAGTCATTCTTTCTACTGGTATGCCTTTAAGGAAACTTCAAAATTGATCAAATAAAAATAATGTGTAATATACTAAAGGTTTGTGTTTTTTAGAGGGTAGAAGGTGCCAACTGATCCTTCATTTTCTCACATACACCTATCAAGTCCTATACTCCAGGTTCACGTTTACTTCCACCTGGGTCTGTAGTGAAGTCAGAAATACCTTCAAAAATCACATGCTGTTGCCACAGAGAATTTGTTACCACAGGTTAAGCTGTGTAACTTCGTAACTCTGAAGAAAACCTCTGAGGCCTAAATGTTACACCAAGAACAAACAGAGGCTGGGGCCATTTGCGTGCATACAGCAGGGAGAAAAAAGAAGTGTACGGTAGGAACCACAAGACATATGAAATGGCTTTGTTATTCCAACCAACTTCCAATACCCACGCATCTTCTTAGAAAGCCCAAGACAGTGTAAAAGGCCATGGGTTTTGGATTTGCAACCTGGTTCAAATTACTGCTCCATAACTTACCAGCTATGGTGATCACCTTGTGACCTGAGGATAATATGCCCACCCCCAAAGGGTCTGGGAGAGGAGAAAATGTGAGAATTTGCACAAAATGCCTAACACAAATACAATAAATAGTAACTAGCATAACTGTTAAATAAATACAAACATTATCCTCAGAAAGTACATTTTGCAATTTTCCAGCAGGTTGCCAGATAGGGCAATCCTGAGATGAGTAGTTGAATGCTTTAAAAAAACTATGAAATGTCAAAATTCTTAAAATGCTTCAGTGAGAAATTTACCAAAAAAAGGAAAAAAAAAAGTCACTGAAAGTCAGATCTATGAATCATTGTAATTAAATTAGTTTGGTTATAAGTCTGACAATGTTACCAAACATGCCTCCTCACAAAATTCTATTAAAAGAGTTTAAAAACAACCAAAGGACAGGCTTGTGAATAATGGCAACTTACTAACTATATGGCCTTGGGCAATCTAGCCTCTCTGGGTCTATTTTCTCATCTGTAGAAAAATACTAACTGTATTAACTATGTCAGACGTTTCCTGAGAGGTTTTAAATAAGAACACATGTAAAGCACCAATGCAGCAGGTAATCAACATTCAGTAACTGTTACTGCCCTTCCTCCTCTTTCTAGTTTCCACTCAGTCCTACCACCTTATCTTTACCAAAACACAAAGATCCAGATCTTACAATGAGAAAGGAGGATGAGTGGATGGATAAATGGATGGATGGATGGGTAGGACTTAGGCCGGAGAAATGTAAAGATAAGTTTGTACATTTGTTTCATCCTTTCCCCTCCTAAGCAAAAGCAAAGGCTCCAAACTTGTTTTGCACCAGATGGGCTACTGAAGACTCACTTGTCTAGCACCTGAAGAGAACCTTAAAAAGGCAACCACTATGTTAACAGAACATCTTGCTCAACAGGGCTCATTTCCATTGTGAAATATGTACATTTGAGTACTAGCTACTCTACCACCTGACCCTGACCCAGGTTTCAAGTGCAAATGTGTCAAAAGAAGGACTTGGGAACTACAGACACAGACTCTTTGAGAGGGGCCAATACTGCATGCTACAGTAATAAACCACTGACTGAGAGCCTAGTGTTCGCCAGGCTGGGTCTGTGCTCTGCCTATGCACACGGGTCATCTCAACCTAGGCAGATCGTTCACTGGACTCTGAGCCTGAGCCTGGTTCGTAGCCTTGTGATGTTGGGCGACTCACTTTACCTCTCTGGCCTCAGTTTCCCTGATTATAAAACAGGGATAATACCACCGACCCACTCATTAGGCTGTCGGGAGAATCAAAATGTAAAAAGACAGCCTAAGGGTAACCAAAAGTAGTTTTAAAACCATATGATGGGTAATACAAATGTAAAGATTTTAGTGAGGATCTTGTTCTCCTCAGGAAAGTAGAGGCTAGGACTAAATGGAAAGCCTGTTACCCTTTCCTAATTAAGTGCTGGTCATCCAGTATCCCAGGGGCCTTTTCCCAAGTCTCTTTCCTTCTGTCAAATTTTTGTGGAGGGAAGAATATGGGCCTTGGAATTCCACAGATGTGTGTGTACTAGTAGCTCTACCATTTCTATAAAGCCTTGGCTAGTTATTTCAATTCTCTGAGCCTCCATATTGCATCTGTAAAACAGATAATACATATTTCGAAAGGCTGTAATAAGGTTAAAATGAAACATTATGTGTAACGTACCAACCATGACTTCTAGTACATTGTAGGCATTCAACAAATAAAGATCTGTTGAACTGACACTGAAAATGAGATTAAGTATGAGGACAAATACTTTTAAACTCACTCTTAGGGCAAATAAAATATTTTAGCACTTTTACGTCAACACTAGAGAGTTGAAATTCTTCAAAGATATACTCTTCCTGTAAGGGTAACAGCATTGTAAATGATTCCTTACCAATCTAGAGTTCCTAGTTCCATCAACATCACAGCATGTATCAGACAGCCAAACTAATTTTTTAAAGTGTTATCTATTACACAAGGGAATAATTTCAAACTCTTATTAAATAGGGATGTCCAAATGCTGCCTGAAAATACTTCAAGACTGTGGCCATACTTTCTTAATGTATGAAAAATTGATACAGGCCTAGAAGGAAAGGAAAATTAAGAGCAATAACAGATAACATTTATGTCAGTCACTGTTTTATGCCCCTCTCTCACTGAAATGTTATGCATTCTTTTGTTCATTTCTCAAAGCAACCCCCTGAAGATAGTCCTCTTATTCTTCCCATGTTACAAACAAGGCACTGAGGAGGTTAAGTGGATCACCCAAGATCACATCGCTCCACAAGAGGCAGACCATGGAGTCAAAACTAGCCTGCCTCACTACAATTCTCCCAACCTTTCTACTAACTGTAATTCACAGAGAACTACAATAAACATTACAAAAAAGATAGTGTAACCAGATCAATCAATGGGAATGTGAGTTTCACTGATCAGTGAACTATCATTTCACTGATTTTATGACTACATAGGAAACTTTCACATAGAGCCCCTTAGAGTTTAACGAAGTATCTGCACAAATCTCACTTGGTTCTAACGACCTGATGATGTCAACAGACTAGATATACTATTCATAAGGAATGAGAAACATGAGACTCAGAATGGGTAGGTGACTTTTTGTGAGTCATACATTCTACTAAGTGAGGAAACTTAGATTTTAATTAAGTTTTTCGTCCCTAAGCAATTCCACCATACTACACCGTCTCTCTTCAAGCTGAAATATTTATAACCCCTGCATTTGCTCCAGGAAATAACCATAATCTGTGTGACAAATAAACCCTGATTTTTTACATTGTACACACCCAGACCTTAGTTATCATTCTAGGAAGTAGACGTCATTATCCTTTTTTAAAAAAAATCAGATGAAGACATTGAAGCTTAGACAGGAAAGTTACTCAATGTGACCAAAGTAATACAGCTAAAAATGGCAGAGCTGAAATGCAAGCTTATGCTTGACTCCAAAGTTTGCACACTTTGCCATTACCAGGAACTGCCTCTCAATCTCAGCTCTAATGAGTGACCCAGGTCCTAAGATTTATTTGTCATATGTGAGCGAGATATCAGGCAGCATCTGGCTCTAACATTCTCTTGTTAGATGGCTCCAATGCAACACTCATCTAATATCATCACTTCCTAGCATCCTAAACTAAGAGCCTGAAGACTCGGGTTCTCTCCCTACTCTGCCCATCGCTGATTAAGGGACCTTGGGCAGGGTGTTCAACCAACTCCTCTTCAAAATGTGGGAGATGACTGTGCATCTACCTAAGAGCAGAAGTAGGTGTAGGTGTTCTGGGTACTCCTCCAGGATTAAGATTTCTCAGGCAAAACTCGTAACATTTGTGTTTAAGGTGAATTTTCAGATCACAAATGCATCCATATTCATAATGTACATCAAAATATAAGCTAAAGCAAAAGAGCTATAAGTCAACAAGCTATAAGAGAGAGTCAAGTCTCTCTTCCCTGTCACTGAACGAAGTGAAAGTTAACAGTTTCGGGCTACAGAAAAGGGGAACTGCCAAAAATGTCCTAAATAGAGTTCCCTAAAGACATGAGTCTTATTTAGAGAAAGCTTCTTCTTCTAAGCACAGGAGAATCAATTTTCACACAGAAATGACTCAGTTTATCAAAATGGACTATCTAAATAAGCCTTAGGCACACAAACACAAAAAGAACTTGGACCCTAATAAGCACAATGCCCTCCCTTTCCCCCCTCAAAAAAACTAGCGTAAGCAGCAAAGAATTAAAACAACAAATTTATTTTGGGAGAGGTATAAAAGGAGTAAAATAAACTTGATATTTCAGTTAGGGCTGGAATAAATGTAAAGTGTATATACTTCAATTAATAAATGTAAAGTGTATATACTTCAATTTCGTATTAACTGAAAAGAGAGGATAAGAGACAGGCCTATATGAAAATTTTCAATTTGAAAGGGGGAAGGGGTAAGAACACCCAAGTCTAAAGATTTCAGTGAACTACTAGAAAGATATCAGCATATAGTGGAGCAACTCTTAACTTTCCATAAATCTCTTTGTGAATTTCACAAAAACAAACTCTTTATTCAGAAACACACGTGCATAAACTTTTACCTGTAATTTCAAAGGATGCAGATCCCATTAAGTCTACTCTTGGGTTCTTTGACTCCTAGGGGTGGAAGGCGCTCTGGACAGCCTCTTAGGAGATGTGGCTTCTGTTTCTGGCCCTGCCACCTTGTCATTCTAATCCACTCAGTTTCCTCATCTGTTAAAGATGATCTTTCCTGACTTCATGGTTGAAATTCTAGCAAAGTCTACTGACGTCACAGTAAGAGTGAAGGATTTAGGAAAATCACCACCTGATCTTTTTTAAAATTGTTAATTATGACTCAGCATTTCTTCTAGGTTGCAGAACAATAACAGCCAGAAGAATCTAAGTTCAGAGCTAGATCTGCAGCAAGGTACTCCTACTCTCCTACTACAGTCCTCCATTCGAAGACTTCTCAAGTTGGCTTTCCCTTACCCATTCCCCTTCAAAAGGAGCTAAGTTGCTCTCCAACATTTAACAGAGGTAGCACTACAAAGCAAGCCAAAAACTATTCTCCAAGAACAAACACACTCTAGTTTCCTTAAAGCTGTGCTGTAAGAAGAGTCTTGTGACATCCTCACCCAGCATATAATGAAGCTGTTGTAATCACTATTTCCCCATTTGGATGGAAATCCTTAACCAACTCTGCTGCCCAGCAAAACCTCTGAGCTCTAAGATTGAATTTAGAGAAACTGCACTTGAACTTCACGATAGTTATACTGAGATAATTGTTTCAACTTCTGGGAAGAGGCCTGTCTTCCTAAGGCCATGAGGCAAACAAGCAGAAGGAATCAAATCACTGGCCAGATGGGAAGTACAAAGGAATGGAACATATTACTCTCTGGAACACTGTCCTAGGAGAGCTCGAGTATCCAAAGCTCATCTGAGATGAGGTGTGCCCCTCCGGCCGTCATTGTATCTACAGCACCCATCAGAAAGCTTTCTGCAAAGAACCTTCTGTCTGGCTTCATTGGGGAAGTTATAAGCATGGCAGATAAAGAAAAACAAACAAACAAAAACCCCCTATTTATATAACACTAAGTATCATTACATTCTGCGATCTCTTCTTGGCCCTTCCAGATTATCCCTCACACACAGCTTAAAATGGTAAAAAAATAAAATGCAACTAAATTAAGTCTAACATGGGCAAAATATCTGAGAATTTGGGAATACTGACTTAATTTACAAGGATCCTTCAAAAAATAACATAGATCCAATGGGATTGATTCTTGTTTAGACTCTGTGGTGGAAAAGATAATGATGACCATAAAGCAATAAAAAATCATTAAATAAGAGAAACTATACTTGAAATTTTCTGCCTTTTATAATATTCCAATGAAAAGTGTTGGCTGTCATAATGCATTTATTTTTCTATTTATTCAAGAAAAAAGAAAAAAGAACTCTTCCAATGTTTTGACTAACAACCTTCCTTCAAAGGACTCTCTGAAGAGTCAGAATGTATAACAATTGAACCCACAAACACACAGACAGGATTTCCTACTGCACGTTTCCAGGACAGCTCAGTTGCTTTTTACTGCTACTCATATGAAGAGACCACTGCTCTCGATTCTATTTATAGAAATTACATTCAAACCAAAACTCAGTGTTCAGCATACTTTCCATAAGCAATTATTGAAGTATTTCTAGTTAACTCTTTCAAATCTTGAAGACATACCAGAAAGAAAAGTATATGGTACAGAAAAACCGTTTCCCTTGTACTAAACCGGGAAAAACTGGATACCTTGGTAATGGAGTGCTACCCCTACAGACCAGACTTATTCTGAGTTTTCAGTAAAATTTAAGAGGCATGAAGCAGTAGGGGCAGGGAAACAGAGGAGAGAAAAAAATGGGAATATGACTTACGTGTGTTACTCTCAGACAATGAAGTCGTGAGCGGGAGCAAGCTTATAAACCTCCAGCGAAAGGCAAGGCACAGAGCTGAGGTTTTAGTTCCTGGCGAAGGCTGGAGATGCCAAGGGGGCAGGGCTACTATGAATCGGGGGTGGGGCTGGTGCTGAGAAGAAGGAAATGGGGAGAAGGAGTACTTACTCAGTTAGAAGCCTGTGCAGCTTGTGATAACCCCGCTCCAAGGCCAAGCTCACAGGGGTTGCTCCTTCTTGGTTGTGGATGCTGAGAGCTCCGCGGCCACCTGGCTTCTGCAACAGGAACCACGTCAACCTCAGCAGTCCCAGCCGTGCAGCAAAATGCATCAATGTCTCTCGGGGGCCACCATCTGTAGATGGGGGAGAAAATGAAAATCAGTGAGGAGAATGTGAAAACCCAAAGTAAACAAACAAAGAAATGGCTCAGGTAAATACCACTGTCTCCAAGCACCTAAGATCCTCAAGTTAAGCCACAACATACAACACGAACAATTTTCTTGTGGCAGAGTAGAATCAGCTCTCAAAGACAAAATGAAGCTAGAAAAAATATAAGAAGCAAAATCTCCAATAGGAGACAGTCCTACAGAAGAGAATCCATTTCTATATTCTGATTTAATGCATTTGTTCAACAAATTTATACAGGCAGATTTTAAGGGTGACTGTACTACACATATGTTCTTTTCCTTACAAGAAAAAGAAAGAAAGAAGTGAATGCAGCCTCATAACATGGGGATCGGGATCCAAGGGGAATAGTTATTGGGGCTTAGACAGGTATATCAAAAAGGGTATAATTACTTAAAAAAAAAAATAACACCCAGAGAGGAGTTGGCTAGTTAAACACTAAAAACAGGTTCTGCTTGTTAAGTACACACAGGTCTTTTTATTCTCCCACATTAAGGGCAAATCAAATTGCTGGCACAGCCAGCTTTTTTGGTTGGTTGTCTAATGAAAGAAAGAAATGCATCTCCAGGCATAAGAAAGACTAACTCCAAGATGATATGCTAACAACTTCAGAACGAAAAACATGTGCCTATCTCACCTGAGGTAAGTCAAGGCCCTTCTTGGTACAGAGTCACTTTGAAAGTGGCAGAGGGGGCTTCCCTGGTGGCGCAGTGGTTGAGAGTCTGCCTGCCAATGCAGGGGACACGGGTTTGAGCCCTGGTCCGGGAAGATCCCGCATGCCGCAGAGCAACTAAGCCCGTGCGCCACAACTACTGAGCCTGTGCTCTAGAGCCCGCGAGCCACGGGTGCTGAAGCCCGCATGCCTAGAGCCCATGCTCCACAACAGGAGAAGCCATGGTGGTGAGAGGCCCGCGCACCGCGGTGAAGAGTAGCCCCCGCTCGTCACAACTAGAGAGGTGCCCATGCGCAGCAGCGAAGACCCAACGCAGCCAAAAATAAATAAATAAATAAATAAATAAATTTATTTAAAAAAAAAAAAAGAAAGTGGCAGAATGAGGAAGGGCTTTGGAGTCAGACAAATCTGGGTTCAAATTTGGCATTTACCATCCATGTGACTGGGCATAATCCATTTCAGTTCTCTGAGCTTCACTCTCTTCATCCCTAGAGTGGGGTACCACCACCTCACTCCCATGGCTGCAGTAACAAATCAGAGGGGTAGGTGACATGCTAGTCAGATGATGGCCTGTAGCAGGCACTCACTGAATAAACGCTGGGTTCCTTCCCTCCCCAACCCCCTTCTCTGTCCCTCCCAACTTCCAATCACATTCTAGGTTCACTGGCAACACTCTCTGTGCCTCGGGCATCCTCTTGTGCCCAACCTGTTAAGGCGGGAGCTACAGCTACCTGAGGGCCTCAGTACGCAGCCCACGATGCTGGCTGGCTTACTCAACCACAGGGAGCACCACTCAGAGTCTGGAAATGGGAATGGTGTCCTGCAGTTGTGCTTGCTTTCATCCCCTCAGCTGAGCTAACATCTCTCATTCTCTGTGGCTTCCCGCAGGTCTCAACTTCCTCACTGAGCATTCTCAGACTTCTTGGACCCCAGTGTTTTCTCCTTACACTGAAGTCCCCGATGCTTCTGTACGTGAGCAGCACGGTAAGAATGAAGGCATCTTTGACCCTGCAGTTTTACATGAACTGCACTGTCTTCTAACGTCACCTGTGCCTTAGTCTTGTCTCCTTACTGCCGGGGTAAATTTCCTTGGAAGCAAAAACCATCTTTCATATTTTACACTTTCCCTATAGAACTCTGCACACTGACTAATTCAGGATTTATATGATGTTCAGCACAGGCACAGGCTGGAAAGACATCAACACTACAGAAGAAACCACTGCCTGTGTAGGTACAAATTTTAATAATCAACAACTCAGAGCAGGTGGCCAGGCTGGACAAAAGGACAGAAAGAACCTTCAGAAAAGATCAAATATCACCATCTGACTTGTGCCTTACAGTTTCACTGGCACTCTGACATCCTTATCAAATACAAAAAAGCTAATAAGGTACTGCCCAGGAACCAGGTGATTTTTTAGAGACTGGTTAAGTCCGGTCTCACTACCTGACACCTCCTTAAAGTAGTTTCCTCTACACCCCCGCCCTTTCTCATCCCCTACTTGCTCTGAGTCAGCTCAGCCTTCAAGACTAGAGTTCCAACACCAAGAGAGGAAAGTGTGGGTGGCAGGTGGTGGTGGTGGGATGAACTGGGAGATTGGGATGGACATGTATAAAATAGATAATAAGAACCTGCTGTATAAAAAAATAAATAAAATTCAAAAAAAAAAAAGATCTCACATTCTTGGTGGGGGAAAAAAAAAAAGAGTAGCGTTCCAATAACAAGGCCATACACCTGCTCCAAGCTGGCACCCCAATTCCAGCACCTGCAGGCTCCCAAATCTCATCCTAACGTCCTTAGCAGCAGGTGCCACATGTGCTTTTAGGTCACCCCCTCTCTGCAATCAACAGATAATAAGAAAAGTAATATCTGGTGAAGACTAAGTGCCGTGCACTGGGCTAAGCAGTTTGTATTCACTTTTTTCATTCTCACAATAACCCTGTGAGGTCTTGTTATCCTCATTTTGCAGATGAAGACAGGTTAATAACTTACCCACAGCAAAAATCATCAAGATTTGAAAATTCTTGTCTTGGGTCTAGAAACCATACCCTCTCCATTACTCCACCCCGTCTCTTTTTGTAAAAATCAATCATGCAAGCATTCTAATGTTGTAGTTTAAAAAGTACCTTCTTATGTTTTCCTCCAAAAATAATTTCTCTTACCTAACATACTTTGCATCATTGCTTTTGTTCCTTTTGTCTCAGTTTAAAATCCAGAGCACCTACAATTTAGAATCAACCTCTTTTCTCTACTCTCTGTTTTCTTCTCTCTTGTGATCTTTGTGTTTTCCCTCTGTACTGTGAGAGCTACTCAACTTTGTTTTTCAGGTCACTAACTGCATTTCCTATGATGTCAATTGGGTCCTTTATCCCCAATTTGAATTTAATTACGCTCCGGGATTCTGGATGTCCTTGCATCATTTAAGCCAACTCCCTTCCATCTTTGCCCTCATTGTGATGGCTTTTCTGCAGTAATTAAAGCGCCTAATCAGTTGATTTAATAAGGAAGATTATCCTGGCTAATCTGGGTAGGCCTAACAGAATCAGTTGGAAGGCTTTAAAAGCAGGGCTGAGATTTCCCCTGGAGAGAGAAGAAATCCTGACCGAGGAGGACAGCGTCAGGCTGTGCTCATGGAGTGCCATCCAGCTCAGGATTTCCCATTCCTGTCTGAGGATGACAGCTTTGGCTCGTGCTGGTGGGTTTGAGCTTGCCCGTGATTTTCTCTTCCACTCCTACCCTAAAAATTTTGGACTTGCTTAGCCAGCCGCCACCATTGTGCAAGCCATTCCCTGAAACAAACCTTAATACATATTTTCCTACTGGTTCTGATACTCTGGGTGACCCTGACTGACATAATCATTAAATTTATTTTTCTCCTTGTTGCTTCCTTCTCCTTCCTTCCTATTTTGTAATAGGTCTGACTTCTTCAATCTTTTAAAGGACAAATGGCAAACCTCTTCTAAATTTTTCTTTGGTTTCTTAACAAAAATTAGAGTCTTCCATCTGAATATTCATGATACTTTTCCATTTCCTTTATGCTGTAGTGTTATTTCATAGGCCATATGTTGGTTGGTTAGTTTTCCTGTTTAACCGTGTTCAACTGGAAAAATCTCTCTGTGGGCCCAGCTTCCCACGGAGAAGGTAGGAGAAAATGTCTGAAGTCCTGCTTACTATCTGCTTGTATGCTGGTAGCACCCCTCCACGCATTCCCTCAGCTCTGCAGAGAAAGGCGCTGGGCCTCGCAGGCATTAGACCGTGAGAAGCAGGCGAGATGGCTGCACCTTTTCAAGTCGTCAGATTTTCTGTCTAAGCAAAACATTCTGAGTTCTGTGAACAAAATTGTAATCAAAGGCTACAGGTACTCTTCCTACCCCATCGATCCACCCTGCTCACAGGACTCTTTGAATGCGTATCTATGAGACTCCAAAATCACCATTCTTTCTACTATTCTGTACTACTTCTTAAATAAACCTCAAGTCCCACATGATGCAGGAATTCTCACACCCCGTGGGGAAGGGAAACAGCAGGCCCATGTGAGAAACGGGCATTTGGAAAAATGACACCTGTAACCTTGTGACAGAATCAAGGTTTGAGAGGGAACAAAACCTTTTGGAGTTAAAGCGCTGCCATTACGAGGAACCACTTGTCCTGGAGTCAATCCCTTAGACTATTACAATATTATATATTATTAAAATATCTTTTACTATTTTATTATTTTCTTTTTTAGCAGCTACGATAGCTGAAAACATACAAAATTACTAGTGGGTGTAGCTAAGGAAAAATTTTCATGGAAAGCTATCAATCTGGAAAAGGTGTGGGAACTAAAACACTAAATGATTAAGGTTGTGGTTCTATTAACCAACATCAGATATAAAGAACTGAGAACACACAGACTGCTTTTAGTGCAGCCTGGCTTAAACCTGTCTCATCCTTCTCTCCATCCAAATTTCTCTATGTGGGGAGGGTTCCCACCCCAGAGGTGATTAGATCTTCTTTTCGTTTAGTTATACAACACCATGACTAAATACGAATGCAGATTTCCCCCAAGACCTTTCTCCTCTTTGCTTTCTTCAGAGCAAGTCTTCAAAGGCCCACCCTTTGTTACCTGAGAGTTATGCTGATTGCTACTGTACAAGGGTCTTTCAGGGGAAAAACCATCCTAATTCATCATCTCACTAACCACAGAGGCACTGAAGAGCTGAGACAACTAGGTGAAACTTGGTAACTCAGAGGGAAGATATTCCAACCCCACCATTCACCCTCCACCCAGATGAATCCATATTATTTGCCTTTAAGGCAGAACTAAGGCAAAAAGTACAGTGCTTTATGTAACTAGGGGTTAAAGAACTCTTGGAAGAATAAAATGGACAAATTCCCTCTTGCTGATGTTTAAAGTAAGGACTGCCTGTAGAAATAAGCCTAAAAAAAAAAGGTCTCATTCTGCTTCAAAGAGGTTTTTTTTTTAAGTGCTATATACTGTTTTATCCTTTTATAGAACATGTCACTTTCCCTCATCAGAGTCATCAGTGTTTTGTCTCCAAAAGGTTACTGGATATTGGTCATGGTACATTAAAAATGAAGAGCCTGCAAACTAGCACACACTATTGGATATATTTTCCTCCATTTTACAGATGAAGAAATTGAGAAACAGAGAGATTGAGTATTCTGCACAAACTCTTGCAATGAAGCCAGGATATCAACAAACTGACTCTGCAGCCTATGCTCTTTCTACTTTACAATATCAAGCCTAAGCCAAGAGTTCTTACCATCATGTTCACGCCTGCGGTTCAGGGAGACTGAATCCCTGAAACAATATGTAAATTTTTGCAGGTAGCCCCTATGTATATTTTTTCCTGAGGAGAAATCTGAGCTATTTTGAAAGGAGTCACGGACCTGAAAAAAAGTTAAAAAGCACTGCATCTTAAACGATTAGAGTGGGAGGATTAACCATAAATCTTAACATGACTCCTTTGTACAAGTATTAGGCTGGAACACCTGTAAACATCCTAGCTTTCAACAGCAAGTAGTCCTGTTATATAACAAGGTGCCCTATTTAGCTGCATGATTATCCCAGGCAACAAGCTGACTTCGTACCTTCTTCCTTTAAACACCTTTAAAAAAGCATCTGACGCGCAACTCACTGCTGTAAGCAGAGTGTTCCTTTGCATTTGTCCCCCAACAGCAAGCAAGGACCTCTTAATTGATGCTATTCAGCCTTAAAATACCCACTGTTTGCAGATTCTAATCCACAATTAACTGAATAACTTCAACTGCAGAATGTGAATCCAGCACTCGAAATCAGACTCCTGATCCCAAGGCTGACAGGTCCATTAAGTCCCTTGCATGCATTTCACCTTGTAAAGTATACAGTTAACTTGTTCAATTTCTTTTGTTCTTTTGTTTTTAGTTTATGCACAATAAAATTCACTTTTGGGGGGTGTACAGTCCTATGAGTTTGAGCACACGCATAGATTCTTATAACCACCACCACAAAACCATTTTTTTTTAAGACACAAAACCATTTCAACACCCAAAGAATTCCCCCATGATACCCCTCTGTGGTCAGACCTTTCCCCTACTTCTAGCCCCTGGCAACTACTACTAACCTATTTTCTGTTCCTACAATTTTGCCCTTTCTAGAGTATCATATAAATAGAATCATAGAGTAAATAACTTTGGAAACTGACTTCTTTACTTAGTGCAATGCATTTAAAATGCATTCAAGTTGATGCACATGTCAACAGTTTGCTCCTTTTTTATTGCTGAGTAGTATTCCATTGTATGGATGTACCACAGTTTGTATATATAGTCACCCAGTAAGGGAGATCTGGGTTGTTTCTAGTTTGGGATGATTATAAATAATGCTGCTATAATAATGGCACATTTGTGAAAAGATTTTTTTGAGTAAATATAAGTTTTCATTTCTCTAGGACAAAGAGCCAAAAGTGGGATTGCTGGGTCATATAGTAAATGCACATTTAACTTTATAGGAGACTGCCAAACTGTTTCCTGGAGTGGCTGTATTATTTCGCATTCCCACCAGCAATGTATGAGATGTTGTTCTGCATCCTTGCCAGTGCTTGGTATTTTTAATTTTGGTCTTCCTAAAGGTGTGTAATGGCACGTTATTGTGGTTTTCAGGCATTTCCCTAAGTGTTCAAATTTGATTTAGTCTTCACTAGCACTGCTTGAACAATTTTGTACATCAGAAACTTAAGAAGCACATGGAAAGACTATAAAAATATTACAGCTGGTGAGCTGCCTACTAAAGACAAAGATGCTAAGACCCAGAGAAGGGAAGAATATGCCTAAAGTCTCAGACCTGTGCTTTTCTGACAGTTCTTTCTAATCATGTGGCGTGAACCAGCTATCCAATTCCTGTACCCTCTAAACAAGACAAAGCAAAACCACACAAAATAAACTTTAAGCCCCACAAATAACTAATGAAATCCTTTTTGATACTGATTTATAAAGGGCAACCAGAATAATCATTCTGATCACAACACAGAAACAGCATGAGCTAGGTTTCCGAACATTAGACTTCTGAAAAGGTGCCCGTGCCCTGTATAATGGCAAATATTTTGATCTCTAGATCCCAGCAATGCAGAGGTTTCTTAGACATTATATTAATAAGAAAAGGACAAGGGACAAGTGCTTTTTCCCTTCATTTTAGAGTCCACGCTTTCTTTTGTATTTTACCTGGCAGGAGGGCCCCAGTTGTTATCTTGACAGGAAGCCCCTGATAGTGAGGGACACCATTCTTGCAGCTGATCACCGCGTTAATGGTTAAATTCAGGGGGTTTAAGAGAACCAAAACTAGCAAACACCTCCTCACCATTCTTCCACAGGAGGAAGAACACAGTTACTTGACAGGTCTGCGGGAGCAGGAACTGAGCGTGCCCCTGGCTCAGCCCCTCTCAGCGCTTCTCCTCAGGATCTGCTTGCCTGCAGGGCGGGGGGGTGACTTCTGGGTGCTCCCCTACATAACACAATAATCAAAGCTGGTGGACGCTGAAGGGCAGTCCTGTGATTGTCCAGCTCTTTCAGAAATAAAGTAGAAAGGATACGCAACCCCTTCCAGCAAGCGGTCTGAAGTCAGCCTTTCAATCTAGCTTTTGTCAGTAAAAAGGCAAACATTTTAAACTCTATGTAACTCCTAAATCTTTCCATGATTTGCACTCAGGAGGGAAAGACGATGTTATTTATTGGACTCCAGGTATATGTTGCTTCATTAAATACGTGTGTGTGTGTGTGTGTGTGTGTGTGTGTGTCTATACACATACATATATATTCACAATATCTAGTAGATGTCATTTGCCACAAGAATAATTACACAGGAAATCCCCTGTCTGAATAAGAGGAACATAAATAGATACTTATTACATCAGTGTTTTTTAAAAAGTAGAGCCCTTCCTTCAATGAACTCTCATATGGAGAGCCAGTAGATAAAATAAACAAGGGTGAAAATACTCTGGTTAAAAATGTTTAAATGGGGTTTTCCAGAGCTCAGCCTGCTCTCGTGCTGCCCCCCAATTACTTCCCAGTCTTTTCCTCTCCTCCAACTTCGTGGACTCTCTAGAGAACTTGAGAAGACAATAAGGAAAACCCTGCTTTGATAATTAAACATGAAAGAAGTATCCCAAGTTACTCTGCTACCCTCCTCATGAAGGTCAGGTCTCTTTCTACACACAGGAGATCAAGCCTGAAATCTGGGCCCACGGAAGGGCGACATGCCAACCTCTACTTTATTTTGTTTTTTTTGAATATTATTTTATTTATTTTTTATACAGAAGGTTCTTATTAGTTATCTATTTTATACATATTACTGTACACACGTCAATCCCAATCTCCCAATTCATCACACCACCACCACCGCCACTTTCCCCCCTTGGTGTCCATACGTTTGTTCTCTACATCTGTGTCTCTGTTTCTGCCCTGAAAACTGGTTCATCTGTACCATTTTTCTAGGTTCCACATATATGCATTAATATACGATATTTGTTTTTCTCTTTCTGACTTGATTCACTCTGTATGACAGTCTCCAGATCCATCCACGTCTCTACAAATGACCCAATTTTGTTCCTTTTTACAGCTGAGTAATATTCCATTGTATATATGTGCCACATCTGCTTTATACATTCATCTGTCAATGGGCATTTAGGTTGCTTCCATGACCTGGCTATTGTAAATAGTGCTGCAATGAACATTGGGGTGCATGTGTCTTTTTGAGTTACGGTTTTCCCTGGGCATATGCCCAGTAGTGGGCTTGCTGGGTCGTATGGTAATTCTATTTTTAGTACTTTAAGGAACCTCCATACTGTTCTCCATAATGGCTGTATCAATTTACATTCCCACCAACAGTGCAAGAGGATTCCCTTTTCTCCACACCTTCTCCAGCATTTGTTGTTTGTAGATTTTCTGATGATGCCCATTCTGACCGGTGTGAGGTGATACCTCATTGTAGTTTGATCTGCATTTCTCTAATAATTAGTGATGTTGAGCAGCTTTTCACATGCTTCTCGGCCATTTGTATGTCTTCTTTGAAGAAATGTCTATTTAGGTCTTCTGCCTATTCTTTGACTGGCCACCCTCTACTTTAAATGGGAGCTGCTGACGACAACAGCGAGCTCTCTCTGGGGTCATTTCACTGCAAGAACAGGACTAACAGCTCAGCTGAAGAACCCAGGAGAGAGGCCACCGAGGTCACTCC